>NC_083350.1:113959245-114265356 GCF_030254825.1 Meriones unguiculatus | reverse complement strand
ATTTCTGTGGTACAGAAATTTCTGTACCACCATTCCTCAGTTGAGGAACATCTGGGTTGTTTCCAGCTTCTGGCTATTACAAATAAAGCTGCTTTGAACATGATTGAGCAAATGCCCTTGTTGTGTACTTGAGCATCTTTTGGACATATGCCTAGGAGTGGTATAGCTGGATCTTGAGGAAGTGCTATTCCTAATTGTCTGAGAAAGCACCAGATTGATTTCCAGAGTAGTTGTACAAGTTTACATTCCTACCAGCAGGGGAGGAAGGTTCCCCTTTCTCCACAACCTCTCCAGCATGTGTTGTCACTTGAGTTTTTTATTTTAGCCATTCTGATGGGTATAAGATGAAATATCAGGGTCATTTTGACTTGAATTTCCCTGACAATTAAGGATGTTGAGCATTTAAGTGTTTTTCAGCCATTTGATATTCCTCTGTTGAGAATTCTTTGTTTAGCTCTGTACCCCATTTTTTAAAATTTTATTTTGTTTTATTAATTACACTTTGTTCACTTTGTATCCCCCCCATAGCCCCTTTCTCCTCCCCTCCCGATCCCACCCTCCCTCCCCCTTCTTCACTCATGCCCCTCCCCAAGTCCACTGATAAGGGAGGTCTTCCTTTCCTTCCTTCTGATCTTAGTCTATCAGATCACATCAGGAGTGGCTGCATTGTCATCTCCTGTGGCCTGGTAAGGCTGCTCCCCCCTCAGGGTGAGGTGATCAAAGAGCAGGCCAATCAGATTATGTCACAGGTAGTCCCTCTTCCCATTACTATATAACCCACTTGGACACTAAACTGCCATGGGCTACATCTATGCAGGGGTTCTAGGTTATCTCCATGCATGGTACTTGGTTGGAGTATGAGTCTCTGGGAAGACCCCTGTGTTCAAATTTTCTGGTTCTGTTGCTATCCTTCTGGGGTTCCTGTCCTCTCCAGGTCTTCCTATTTCCCACTTCTTACATAAGATTCCATGAACTCTGCCCAACAGTTGGCCATAAGTCTCAGCCTCTGCTTTTATAATCTGCAAGGCCCTCTGTGGAAGATTCCTAGGTTGTTTCCTGTTTTCTTCTTCTTCTGATGTCCATCCTCTTTGCCTTTTGGGATGGGGATTGAGCATTTTAGTCAGGGTCCTCTCTCTTGATTAGTTTCTTTAGATATACAGATTTTAGTAGGTTTATCTTATGTTATATGTCTATATGAGTGAGTATATACCATGTGTGTCTTTCTGTTTCTGGGACAGCTCACTCAGGATGATCTTTTCCAGGTCCCACCATTTACCTGCCAATTTCATGATTTCCTTATTTTTCATTGCAGAGTAATACTCCATTGTATAGATGTAGATGTACACAATTTCTGCATCTCTTCTTCAGTTGAGGGGCATCTGGGCTGTTTCCAGGTTCTGGCTATTACAAATAAAGCTGCTACGTTTCCGTAGTGTAGTGGTTATCACGTTTGCCTCACACAAATAAAGCTGCTACAAACATACCCCAGTTTTTAATTGGATTACTTGATTTGTTGCTGTTTAACTTCATGAATTCTTTATATATTCTGGATATTAGCCCTCTGTCAGATATAGGGTTGGTGAAGATCCTTTCCCAATATGTAGGCACTCTTTTTGTTCTGACAACAGTGTCTTTTTCTTTACAGAAGCTTTTCAGTTTCATGAGGTCCCATGTATTAATTGTTGCTCTTAGAGCCTGTGCTGTTGGTGTTCTGTTCAGGCTAATAGGAAAACTATGTCTCATGTCCAATATAATGTGGAGAGCCGAGACTCAGATGCCACTAGGTGGCACTGACATCTCGCCCTCAAAACTATAAACCTCCAGGGCTCATGCATAGATTGCGTATACATGCTAAAGATTGCGTAAGCACGCTAAGAATTGCGTAGGCACGCCGGTAAGAGTGAGCAGCCAATCAGGGTATTGACACGTCACAAGGCCGCTAAGCATAATGGGCCTAAATCATCAGGCGGGGTAAAAGTAAGCAGCCAGTCAGGGTATTCACACGTCACTCAGGTGCGACCCCGGCTTATATAAACAGCGCCACATCGGGGGCTCTCTCTCTTCTCTTTTCATCGCGTGACTAATAAAGGTTTTTGCTGCGGAAGGATTCCTGTGGTCGCGTGCGTTTCTGCCGGCGTAACGCTCACGCGGCTCCCAACAATATAATAATAGGAGAAGATGACAATTAAACTGAACTTAATTTTCCATTAAAAGTTATAAAGCTGTTAATTCAGTGGTTCATATACTAGATTTAAATCTACCAAATTACATTAGCAAAAATCTTTCTCTTTTCTCCTATGCACTAGAATGCCATAGCTAACTAAAGTTATTATATCGGGCATGAGATATAGTTTTCCTATTTGCCTGAATACAAAGAGTTACATTTGCTTACATTAATGGTTTTATTTGCTATATGTTATTTAGCCCCTTCTTAGGAATGACTCTCACAATCATGATACTTTTTCTCTGAAAAATGTATGATCCATATCCTTATAATCTGTTCTAAGATTCAATCCAAAACTATTTTCCATAAAAAAATAAAGTAAAATAATCCCTTGTAGGTAAGAATGTTTGTTATAAAGCAAAACTGGAGAAGGAAGAGATCAGAAAATCCCTGGGGCTTCTGTCCTGTCTGGCCAGTAAGAGAAAATGTCTCAAAAGAAAAATTGTAGACAGCACTAAGAAAAACATGATGCCAGCTTGTCTTTTGTCTTTCACACACACATATGCAAATAAAACTGAACACACACATACATACACAAAGCCACATGTAGAAAAACTATTGTGCTAGCAACCAGTAACCTAGAGTACATAGGCAGCAGGGGAATATTTTCTGTAGGGAATATTTTCTGATGCAGTATTAACAAGGGCAAAAAGGCTTGTAAGGTATGAGCTTAGAACAATGGTGTTTGCAATAAAGAAATGTGACCTGTGTTGTAGATGTGGTGTCTGGCTATATGGCAATGACTTGTCTCTAGAAAACTCTGCCCAAAGTTCAGCTATAAGTCTCACCATCTGTTTTGTTACCCTGCTAGGTAGATTTGCAGCTCATTCTCCATGTGGTTCCCTAGTAAGGGGAGCAGAGGCTGTCTCTGACATGGACTCAGTGGCCACTGGCTCTTTGATCACCTCCCCCTGGGATGTGTGGTTGGAGAGCCTTGCCAGGCCACAGATGAAAAGGATGCAGCCAGTCCTGATAAGGTCTGATAAGCTAGGATTAGATAGTAGGGGAGGAGGACCTCCCCTATCAGTGTACTAGGGGAGAAAAAGGAGGGAGGGTGTGGCTGGGAGGAGATGAGGAAGGGGGTTACAGCCAGGATACAAAGTGAATTAACTGTAATAAAAATAAATTAATAAAATAAATCGATTAACTAATGAAAAAGAAAACTCCTAGTCATTTTATATGCTTTCTTACTCTTTCTGTTGTTTTCCTCCTTAAGTTTATCAAAGTTGCATTTTGCCATTTCAAATTATGCAAATGAATGAAAGAAGATATTCTCACAGAGGTGACACTGAGTTTGTGTGGAAGCATCAGTAGCTAATGGAGCTGTGGGTAGACATCGTGAGCCAGATGGACAAGAGCCAGGCAGGCAGAACCAAGGCAGGACTTCTTTATTTGACTTCTTTACTTGACTTTAAGTCATTAGAGGATTTTAAGAAGACAGGATACATGATAAAATTTTTATTTTAAAGGTCATTCTACAGTTAAAAACTCTATGCAAGAAATGACTAAGGCTAAACGAAAAAGACTTTTGTAGAAATGCAGAGTGGAAACGAAGAGAAAATGTTGACTTGGGAAATGCTGAGAAATAAAAGAAATGGATTTTGGCAAAAGGTCAGATGTGTAGTAGTAGGATATTTGACTTACAGAACAACTGTTACATGTTCAGCAGAAGCAGATGACAGATGGAATAACTTCAGCGTGCATGTTTTCTGTTGTTCATCTGAGTTACACATACTCTACTAAGCCAGACACAGAGTAAAAAGAGTAACAACTCACACACAAAGTCTGCACACAAGCTGATATTTCTACTACTCTCTTCATGTAAAATGTTCAAATTTGGAACCTTAAATCTTATTTTTCTTTCACAGTTTGTGATAGTTTTTTTTCTTTTTAATATTAGCTTAATCCTTTTCTCCATACATTTAAAAAAGAATGTCAATATTAATTTATACTAGATACCTATTAAAAAGTTACTCTGAAGCTAAAGGGTGGAGAATCAATTTGGCTGAGACCTGATCATCTCTAAATAATAAAATGTAATTATTAATAATATAAGACTGTGAGTTTAAAGCTACCACATCTTCCATTTATAATGCTGCAGAACACAGTACAGCCAGGTTCATTTGTGGTTTTTTTTTTTTGTTTTTTTTTTTGTACTACCAATAAAGTCCAGTGACTTATTGTATTCTGTCAGCTATCTGTTCTAACTATGTGGCCCGCCATCAACACAGTAAAACTCTCAGATACACTTCTATAAGACCTGATGGTATCGGCTTCGCTAAGTCTTTCTTGAGAGTGGAAATCATGAATTCTTTCAACTGAGATACAGCTACTTAAACACATATATGGTCAACAGCCTTATCCCTGAATCAATGTATAATGATTTTGCACTCCAAGGCCCACGTTTTGAACTTTCTAGTATCTACTTTTATTTAAAATTAATATTCTGTCATTGATTCTGATTCCTCATGAACCATGAACAAAACAAAATTCATGAATTCCGCTTAATGTTATGCATTTGAATCCTGACCTTTTTCACTCCCAATATTGATTGATAGAAAAAGTCAATAATATCAGTTTATGACATTTCTATGCCATATTTTTTTAATTCCTTAGGAATTAAGAGTATAATCACTATTTTAATAGAATTGTATTTAAGATTTTAAAATGAACCTCCATGACACATGATAAAAAGTAATTTTCTATTTGAGCTATAGAAGGGGAACATGAGCCGATGGCTCACTGGGTATTTTTAGGGAAGTCCAAATATTTTCTGTGCTACAAGTGAATATATGTCATATGTACAGCAAAGCCCATCGAATATATAACAGAAGTGGAGAACTCTTCTGTTATCCATGTGCTCTAGTTCAGTGATGTGTTAATGTTAATTCATTAATTATAGCAAAGGTACCACTCCACTCTAATGTAAGATGTTAATGATATGTAGACACTGGCATAGGTAGAGAGGAAGAGGAATGACTGACTATCCTGGTGAAAATCAGAATCTTTTGGAAACTGAAACTATAGTGAAGAATGACATTTATTTATGAAATGAAAATGTTACCTTTTTTCTACAAACTTTTCATTTTCCCATAAGAAATGCACTTTTAGAATATTTTATAATCTGCAACACAATTTGTAACTATAGATGCTGGCTTTTGTTCGTCTTGTTTTGTTTTGTTGAAACAGGATCTCACTATGTAGCTATAGCTCTCTTGGAACTCACTATGTAGAACAGGCTGACTATGAACTCACAGCAATCTGTCAATCTCTGCCTCCTGAGAGCTGATATTAAAGGTGTCTGTCACCACACTGACTTTAAAATTAGAATCATGGCTCACTATAAGAAACCAAAAGTGGAAAACTATGATCTACTACTCAGCTATTACAAACAAAGACATCATGAAATTTGCAGGCAAATGAATGAAACTAGAAAATATCATCCTGAATGAGGTGACCCAGACCTGGAAAGACATACATGGTTGCGTACTCACTTATAAGTGAATTTTAGCCATATAGTAAGGGATAACCATACTCCAATTCACAAAACCAAAGAAGATAAGTAACAAGGAGGACCCAAATAGGACGCAGAAATCTCACTCAGAAAGGGAAATAGAATAGACAGGGAGCAGCTGAAGAGAGGGAACAGAGTAGGAGAAGGCAGAGATGAATGACGGTGGAGATCAGACCTAGCAAGAGTTGGGGCAGGACAGAGGGCTTGAAGAGAGAAGAGAAACCATGGATGGGGCCATGTATGTGACAAGCTGGAGACTTATAACAGGGTAGGCTCCTGGGAGGATATGGAGGTCACTCTAGCTGAAACTCCTAGTAGCAGGGGTCATGACAACTGAAGAGGACACCCTTTAACAAAACAGGACTAGTGGAAGGAGAGGAAAATCAACCTACCCACAAAAACTTCAACCTATGTCTACAAGATGTGCAGGGATAAAAATAGAGCAGATTGAGAGACCATCCAACCAATACCTGGGACAAACCTGAGACACACCCATGGAAGTGAGCCATTAATTACCCCTGACACTGTTAATGATACTCACTTGTGCTTGCAGACAGGAGCCTAGCATAAATGTCTTTTGAGAGGCTTCATTCAGCAGCAGATCAAAACAGATGCTGAGACTCACAGCTAACCATTGGGCAGAGTGCAGGGATGGATCTTAGGGAAAAGTGGAGGTAAGAAACGGAGGGAACAGGAGCTCCACAAGAAAACCAACAGAGCCAACTAACCAGGGCCCAGAGGAGGTTTCAGAAACTGAAGCACCAACCAAGGACCATAAATGGACTGGACCTAGACCCCCCATATACATATAGCTGTTGGGCAGCTTGGTCTTCATGTGGGTTTCTTAGTAAGGGGAACAGGGGTTATCTCTGATACGAACTCTGTTGCCTGCTTTTTGATTACTTCCCCCTGGCAGAGCACCTTGCCAGGCCACAGGTGAGGAGGATGCATGCACTCAGTCCTGACATGACTGGATGCGCTGGGGTGGGTTGAGGGACACTCCTCTTTTCTGAGAAGAAGGGGAGGGCAAAAGAGAGAGAGAGAGAGAGAGAGAAAGAGAGAGACACAGTAGGGTCAGGAAGGGGGGAGGAGGCTATGATTGGGATGTAAAGCAAATAATTAATTATATTTTTGAAAAACCAAAATAAATAAGTAAAATAAAATAAACACACACAAAGAAAGCAAAAGTGATCTTCGCCATTATTCTTGTTACCTGATCCATGAGGTTTGCTTCTTTCTGAATAAGATTTTCCATACTAGGTGATAAAATATTCATCACTTTCACTTTTACAACAATTTTCTTGGTAATACCAATCAAAATTAATTATATGATTCTTCATAAATATGTAATATCTGTCTATCCTCCCAGACAAAAGGTTATCAAACTGGCCCTTGGTAGAAAACTTTTGACTAACCTTATTTTGAAAGCCATGCCCTCAGAAAATGAAAATATTACCATTCAAAAAAGAAATAGCTAGCATCTATTGAAGAATTTAGTCTGTTTTCTCTGTGTGCTGTTGCTGTGTATCCTCTGGACACTTGATCTGTGACCACTGGACCCTAGTGATAGCTCAGAAAGGGTAAAGAATAGAACCTAAGTCCTTCTAGGTTGTGTCTACTTTTCTAGGGGTTTGCATAATTTTGCTTAGGCAATTGTATGACATAATCCCAGGGGATCCCAATCACATACATGGTACTACTTGTACAGACTTAGGAAGCAGTCCTTGGAATAGCCTTCGAGAGGTATCTAATACAAGAAAGAACATTACCATTAAATAAAAGGACAAAAATACTAACTTTCTTTGTGTTTGCCTTGAAAGCTTTCCGCCTTAGGATATTGGAAAGACTGTCATTTCTAATCAGTCAGTATAATATTGTGGTTTATTGGATCACTCTTCTCCACTCCTCAGCTCGATGTTTGAATATTTGTCCACTTTCTTTATAAGGTAACTTTACGATTCCTTCCTTATGAAGCACATTGTTCTCACCTTTCTGAAGTTTGACTTAGCTTTTGACTCTCTGGGCAGATCGGATATGCTATGAAGAACTTTAAAGGTCGTTATGTAATTTGGCTTAGCTTCCTAGAGTTGTCAGCCTCTGCCCTGAGAGAAATGAGTTCTATCCCTGGATAACAAATACAACTCTCCTCCATGAACTTCAAGGTGAACAATTTTGTTATGCTTTTTGTTAGATAGTTCACTTATTATTTTCAAGGAAAATAAGAAACTTACCAGGGTTTCAGCAGGAACACCTTAATGGATCCTGCTGGGCAAATTCTTAATCCAGACATTCTATCTAGTATGAATAATTCTGCAACTTGGCATGGAATTCCAGCACACTAGAGGTCTGATTTCCCAAGAGCAGTCCCTTCACACAATGAGAAGCATCTTCTTCCTGATTTCTTTGTCTTGTGTTATATGCTGCCATATGGCAACAAAAGTCTACCCAGGCTAGCATATGGAAAACTTACCATGCATAGGGAAACATCAAAAAATATATATATAGAAACAAGAAATCCTGCCATTGCTCATACCACTGCATAAAGAAGCTGCTTGTCACGGATGGCAAAACATAACTAGTTTAACATTATCTCTCAGTGTGATTTTTATCTTATAATTGAGCCTGGCTTACCAAGCAATACCTCACCAGTCACACGGTCCCTGTTTGAGAGTCAGCTAAATAAAAACCTTTTGCTGTCTAGTTGTGACTTAACACAATCTACAATGTTCCCTCATTCATACCTCGAACACTCTTTTCTACACTTATTCTTTCTTATGCAAGGTAGATGTTTTTAATAGAATGCTTATATTCTCAATAACTTCTACTTAATTTCCCATATTCAACCAGAAACCCTTTCCAAAGAAAAACAAATTTACCAATTGTACTTATGAAATACCTTGAAGCAGTCTTGTCTTTTTTTAAAGGGACCCTTGCCCTTATATTCAAGGACATTATTATTTATTGAAAAACAAGTAATTGTCAGGGGTTTTTTTGTTTGCTTGTTTGTTTTGTTTTGTTTTGTTTTGTTTTGTTTTGTTTTTTTTTTTACTGTCTAGGCCTCATCTTTCTTATCAAGAATCCATATTTTAATTATTGCTAGAGTTTACATATAAGAGCATGATTCAGATCCAATTAGACTTTTCAGAATATCTGTTGGATGGACAGGTGAACTATAAAATGAAACCAAAGTTTCTTAGCATAGCTAAAGGACTTCATCTGGTAGTCCTTTTAAAAAGCCTCAGTTTTTCATGAATGTTGTACTCTTACCATGCCATTTTTTTCCCATTTCTTCAAAACATATCAGGTTTCTTCATGTCTCCATAATACCACTTATACACTAATATTCCTGTGTTTTGGAAGGTCCTCCCTACCATCTTTAACTTGTAAACTCGAACTAATTTTATTGGTTCAGCATCTTCTCCAAAAGTGGGTAGATGCCTTTTCCATGCTCAGTATAGGCCTTAGATTATGTTGTTTCTGAGTGTCTGTCTCCCTCTCTGTGAATAATCCAGGTTAGACAAATGTTTTAGAATGCCTCAATAGTGTCTTATGGTTTCTATTACTGTGATAAAATACTGTGACCAAAAGAACATGCAGGGAGGGGGTGGTATTTCATCTTTTAAGTCACATGCCATCACTGAGGGAAGTCAGGGTGGGCAAAGGCAGAAACCTGGGGGTGAGGGCTGATAGAGAAGCCATAGAGAAATACTGCTTACTGTCTTGATCCATACAGCTGTTTCAGCCTGCTTTCTTAGGGGCACCCAAGCCTAGCATGCCAGTGGTGGCACTACCTACAATGAGCTGAGCCATTCCACATCAATCATAATTCCTTGTTTGAGCATTTTATTCCCTTATTGGCCTTTTGCTTGTATATTATTTTTTTAATTTGTTGTTTTATGGATATCTTTTTCTTTGTGTGTAACTATATGTATGTTTCTTTTGTTTTCTTTAATTTTTTTAAATGAAAGGTTTATTTGTTTTTTGGGTTTCCTGTTTTTGTTTGTTTACCTTCTAAAGGGAAAGAGAAGGGCATGAAGTTTGGTAGGTGGAGAGGTAAGGAGACTCTAGGAGGATTTGGAGGAGTATAAAATAATACACCACAGGTTTGCCCACAGGTTTTTCCGGTGGAAGCTTCTTCTCAGTTGAGGTAGCCTCTTCCAAAATGGCTTTTGCTGGTGTGGAGTTGGCATAAAACTAGGCAGCAGAGATAGTTAGCTTGCATTTAATAAATTATTGATGATTAATAAATGAATCTTTTGGTTTGGTACATATGCCTTGGGAAACCTGGCTTACAACACAAAGAATTATTTAAAGGAATCTTTAGAAGTTAAAAGCAATTAGTTAGAAAAATATTATTAGAAATATAGCCTACTATATTTTAAATACAATACTGTAAAAATTAATTATTTGTGATAATAATTTATCTAAGTTCCTATTTTTATTTTATCTTATTTTATTTTCAAGACAGGGTTTCTCTGTGCAGCCTTGGGGATCCTGGACTTGCTTTGTAGACCAGGCTGGCCTCAGACTCACAGAGATCCACCTGTTTCTGCCTAGCAAGTGCTCAGATTATAGGAATGTGCCACCAATGCCTAGCTTTATCTATATTCTTAATAGGTTGTTCCAAAGAAAGCATTCTGGACATAGTCTAGGTTTTCTAAGTAATCTTATATGGAAAATAAGTCTCTTTGCTGACCCTTAATATTATTATTATTCTACAGAGTGAGTTCCGGGACAGCCAGGACTACACAGAATAATCCAATCTCAAGAAACCAAAAATAAATCCTTAAATAAAATTTTTAGGAAGAGGAGGAGGAGAGAAATAAATATTGAGGAAGGGTCCTAGGGCTCACTGAGTAGACCAGAGTGGTCTTGAACTCATAGGTATCTAGCTGGCTCTGCCTCCAGAGTGCTAGGATTAAAGGCATGTACCACATAAAATGATAATATTTGTTTTCTTGTCCTTTGGCAGCATGACCAAAGGACCCCTGCAAGCTGTTACAAATGGCTTGAATCTCTGAGCCACAGCTTCAACTTTAGAAATTATTTATTGAAATCTTACTATACAGTATTGTGCCTGCAACCTTTATTTATACACTTTCTTTAACAGTTTAGTTTTCTCATTAGCAGTACTTACTAGCCATTTTTGTTTTGTTTTTAACTTTTTTTTGTTTTTTTGCTGTTCATTGCTATAATTACTTTGTACCACTTCCTTGCCTCTGTTTTCCACACTCACTCAGGACAAGACTTTATATAGAATAAAGTTCTGTAAGTCTCCTGCTTGTCTCTGTAAACATCTTCCACACTAAGTTCTTTTTCTCCCAGCTGCCCACTACAGGACATTCGACTTAGTTCCCATGATCTCAGAGAGGCACGTGCTTGACCACATTACCTGCTTCGTGAAGCCCATCACTTAATCCTATCTGATCATGGTAATCAGTGCTTGCTGTCACCTTGCCTAGATTTGCAAACATTTAGAAGACACGCCTCAAGGTGTCCTTGAAGGAAATTCTATAAATGTTTAGCCTGAATATGAATGTCACAATCCCAAGGGCTAATACAAATGGAAACTACAGGAAGCTAGCTGAGCTTCAGTCTCTCTCTCTCTCAGCTTTGTACTGTGAAACAATGTGATCTACCACACTCCAGTGGCATGCCTTTCCCTACCATGGTGGGTTATATATCTACTCAATATGGGAGCCAAAATAAATCTTTCCTTCCCTAAATTGGTTTTGTTAGGCATTTAGTAACAATAAGAAGAGTAACTAAGACACTAGCCTTGTTAATGCATTTGCAGTAACTCAAAACTCAACTCGCCCATCACTAATTGCTCAGTTCGCATTACTGTTCATGTATTCTAGTCTGTTCTCAAGTCATCCCCATCTCAGGCATCAAAGGCTTATTGCAATTATAGATAAGCCTCAAGGGCCTTTTTAAAATGCTTTAACTTCCTCTTTAATTCATACTAATCTCCCTCAACAGAGAAATTGCCTATGTATCTACCAAGTTCCTAATTTATTAGTCCATTCTCAGATAATCAGCATTTATTATCAGATTTTAATAATTGATGAAAATAATTGTCCTGAAGGAAGAAAGTAGAAACACCTCCTACATACATTATTCATCCTTATAGCTCTGTACGTGCCTCAAAAAAACAGAGACTTATTGAGTCATACACGGGAAAGGCGAGAGCTCTGTGTGAATCAACCTTGAGGCTTCTAAAGCAAATAGCACCATAAATAAATGTCTTGCTTTCTTTACCTTTCGAATGTCAGGGCCAGTGAGTACACAGAAGATGCTCTGAGTTTATATCAATATCTTCCTATTGTGAAGGGTTTGTGTTATTCTGAGAAAATGCCATAGAAGCAAATTTACCAAAGCATATTCTCTTGACAAATATTTGTAGCCCAACAATTTATAACTGTATCTTCCAGAAGTTTGTTTATGGATTGTTTATTTAGAATCTCATTTTCCCAGAGAAGTAATGTTTTCAGTTAGCATATACTTGACAAAAGTCAATTCACCACAGTGTGGCTAAAAATAAAACTAACAGAATATGTCAACTACACAAAGCCTCCATTCAGTTTTTATAGTAGACATTTCACATTAAGAATTGGGTGACAGAAATATATCTACCTCTTCAAAAGGTACCAGATTAAATAATGTCAAAGACAAAATACAATGACACACTTCCTCCAACATGGCCACACCTACTTCAATAAGGCCAGACCTCCTAATAGTACCACTCACCATAGCCAAGCTTTCAAACACCAGTGTATGGGAACCGTTTCTACGCAGACCACCACATTCCACTCCTTGCCCCCCATAGCCTTGTAGCCAAAACATAATTCAGAAATGCATTTAGCCCAACTTCAAAAGTCCCCATAGTCTCAAACATGTTTAAGAGTCCAAAGTTCAAAGAGATTCAGGACATCTCTTAACTTTAATCCCCTGTATAATCAAAATCAAAAAGCAGATCGCATACTTCCAACACAGAATGGCACAGGAGATACTTTACCATTCCAAAGGGTAGGAAAGGAAGCATACTAAGGAAGTACTGGACCAAAGCAAGACAGAAAACCAGCTGAATTCCAACCTCTGCCTCTCTGTGTCTGATGTCAAAGTGCTCTTCTGTTGCAGGATATTTGAACCCATTGTGATCCCCAAAACTGTGAACTGTAAAACCGTGCTTATTATTTGGTTTGGCTGAGCTCTAACATACACCTTTAATCCAAGAACTTTCTGCTTATGGTTCTGGTGTGGTTCACCCAGCCCTAGAATACACCTTTAATCCAAGAGCTCTCTCTATTCCAGATATAAAGATAACCCTAGGTTAAGAATCTGAGCAAGAAACCAGATGATAGGGATTAAAGTTGTACTAGTGACCTTTTGGGTTTTTTCTGTCTGGATCTGATCTGAGAAGGAAGGTCAGCTGGGTGCTTTTTCTGCCTCTCTGAGCTAGCCGGTTTTCATCCCAGCACCTGGCTCTTGAGTACCTATTGGTAACTACAACAGTTGGGATTTTCCCTTATTTAAACAACACTCCAGATATCCAATTCGCTTCGGCTTTGAAGTGTAACACACTTCTTTCCCTGGGGCTGTTCCCCGTGAGCAACTCTCCTCTGCAGGTATCCCATGACTCTGGCATCACCAAAATTTGGGGCTCTCCAAGGCAATTCAAGCTTCACTTTCACAGCTTCACACAATGAACTCTTAGGACCTCCACCCAGGGAAACCCATGACACAAGCCTGGCCTCAGCAGCTTTTCGCAGTTGCAGAGGTAGATTCTGTCTTTGACTCTAAAACCAGAACCTTGAAGGCCAAAGCTTCCAATTTCTGTTGTTTGCTGTGGCTGGAACACGGTCTTCTTGTTGGATTACATCTCCACCAGCTTTCTATTTTCAATGGTTTCCTTTACTACCTAAGCTTTTCTGTCCTGGAACTTGCTCTGTAGATCACACTGGCCTTGAATTTAGAGATCCACCAGCCTCTGCCTTCTGAATACTAGGATTAAAGGCTTGAACCATCATGCCTGGACCTTTAAGATGTTCTTTTATTCTTTTTCACAAATTTGAAGCTTAGCAGGGTGGAGTCTGCTGCTGAGGTCACAAATCCTTTTATTCCATTTCTCAATCTGTTTATCTTCTTGAACACAGGATTGAGCTCCATTCCACTTCTTGATACCAAATTTCTCCTCAATCTATACATTCTGTATATTTACTTGCTCAGCTTTCTCCTTTTTATTATAAATTTTCAAAGAGTGAGCACCAATAACCACATGGCAGAGTCAAACTAGGCTGTTTTGAGATGACATGTTTTGAGATGTCAACAGAATTAATCTGAAACTCTTGTATTTAGCCTCAGGCAGTCCTTTTGGAGAAGGGCGAAAAGCAGTCACACTCTTATCAAAAACATCAAAAGAATAGTCTGTAGGCCACATACTAAAATTCTTCTCTGAAACCTCTTCAGCCAGGTCCCCAAAGTTCAAATCACCCTCAGCACCATGGTCTTCCACTTTCCTACTAGAATAACCCATTAAGCCCCGCATAAAGAATTCAACTGTTTCTAATCCAAGGTGCCATAGTCCACATTCCTCTAAACAACAGGTCTATCACAGCTTTACCCTAGTTCCTGAGACCAACTTCTGTCTTAGTAAGGGTTTTATTGCAATGAAAAGACACCATGAACACTGCAACTCTTATAAAGGAAAACGTTTAATTGGGGCTGGCTTACAATTTCAGAGGTTTAGTCCATTATCGTCATGTCAGGAAGCATGACATCATACAGATAGACATGGTGCTGGAAGAACTGAGAGTTCTATATCTTAATCTGAATATAGCAGAAAGGGACTGGGTGCCAGACTAGGCCTACCCTGAGCATTGAGACCTCAAAGCCTGCATCTCCAGTGACACACATCCTCAAACAAGGCCATACCTATTCTGATCAGACCACACCTCCCAAAAATGCAAAGCCCTATGGGCCAAGCACCCAAACATTTCAGTCTATAGAGGTCACTCCTATTTAAACCACCAGAGCCACCATTCCAAGTAGCTCTCTTCAGAGCAAAGACACCATTAGTATAAGAGGGAAGTTTGAAAATGCATTTATTCTCCCAAAAGACAAATAAGTTCTAAAGAAGTAATTTTTCTCCAGAGGTGCTTTGACAAACAGGTTATCCAGATTGTTTCAGAATGCTAAACTTATATATTTACTTTTATATTGTAACTGTACATATGATACATGAAGAAATGGTAACAAACTTCTTAACATATCTTTTTTTAATTTTTATTTTTTTAATATTAGTTACAGTTTGTTAACTTTGTATCCCTTTAATATATCTTTAAGCGGTCAAACCAAAGAGAAATTTTTTTCAGTCAGTGTGCTTCTGGGATAACTGTGATCACTATCTTTGTTTGTCAACTTGACTACACCTGGAATTAACTAAAACTGAACCTGGATATTCCTGTTAGGAACTTTTTTAATTAAATCATTTGAAATAGGATGTCTATTTCTAGTCCCCATGTTTTGAGGAGGGAAGATCCACCGTTAAATGAGCCGCACCTTCTGCTGGCAGCCTACATAAAGAGCATGGAAGAAGGAAACTTGAATTATTTGCTTGCTGGCCTTTCTTAATACAAGTCCATTCCTTTGCTGACATTAGATCCCACAGCTTTACAACCCCACATTTTGGTATATACTGAAGACCAACGGAGACCTCCAGCCTTGTGAACTCAATGCTAGCCACTCAGCTCAGAAAGAAACCAGATTGTTACTATTAGATCAAAGTGGTACATGCTACATGAAATCACCAAAACATCATAAAGTAAAATTGTACTTCTATTTTTATTTGATAATAGGAAATATCAAGAGTATGTCATCCAAATAAAAATCCAAGAGCAGAGAAGTGTTATCAGTGCCAGGCTATCAAGAATCATAATACCTGTTACACTATATCTTAATCACCATCAGCTGCTTATTCACATACCCATCGCACAGACCCACCCTAAATGAATGTTTACAAAGTGTATAATACAAAGAACAATGATTCTGATCAGAAACAATTACAATAAAATACTCAGTGATACATATTTTTGACATGGAAATTTGATATGTTCTCAATTGAGGCATTTCAGACATTGATTTGTATTGGGGAAATTATCCAGAAAACTAGAAGCACTCTTCTAATACATTTTGGCATTTTTATCTGAGAGAGAAAGAGCGAGCGAGAGAGAGAGAGAGAGAGAGAGAGAGAGAGATTCATTTAATTTCTTTGCAATCAATTTGTTAAATAAATATTGCTGAAATGGAAGTTGAAACTTATAATTAAATTAGTGTTTTGATTACCAGTAGATTTAAAATTTTGCTGCTTTGAACTCAATTATCATAGAAGGAATTAACAAAATGCAGCAAGTCAGATACAAGTCAACTTGTAGAACGGGTAACACTGAAGGAACTCAAGCCAGACATCCACCTGCCTATAGCCCTCCTATCACCTGTGGCCCAACCCCTCAGCCTTTATTGTTAGAAGGCTCTCAGGAGCACATTCTTGCACCCACAGTGAGATGTAGAGCATGATAAATACCATCTACGCACTTCAGAATTGTGGGTTACCATAGTAGCAAAGCACTTCAGGTGCACTCATATAGTGTGTTTGAAATTGGAATATTAACCTGAAGAACCTAACACTTTTCTACTCAAATTTAGAAGGGAATAAAAAACTTATCAACAAAATATATAGCTGCAAGGCTTACCTTAGAGATTTTTAGAATATCAGCCATGGAAACAATTGACAGAAAACCTGTGCACTTACAACAACCCTGAGCATTTATTTAGTCCAGGAAAGTGCAAAACTATGAAGAAAACAAGCTTATGATTAATTATAACTCCTAACTTGCCAAGCAGCCTCGTAATGATTTTATCAAGGACATTATCTTTGTCTCAAATGTTCTTTGAACCATCCCACTTTGGTAATTACTTGATGCTGAATAAGTTCTTTGTATTTTATTCAAGGATGTCCCCATAAAACCCAACCAAGATGGCTAAAATAGTTGATGTTCTCAACAGTGTGCTCTGGAAGTAATATGTAAGGAATTCTATTTGCCTCCTGAAGATTTTTTTGCCGATATCATAACTCTATCTGGTAATTACTTCAGTATTTTGAACATCAAATGACATTTGTGGAATACTCATTTTTCACCCCTAAAAATATAGTTTCATTTAACAGCATATTCTCTCTAGTTGGTGACATCCTGAAAGATTTATAAAAATTATAATATTACTCATATCAAGAGTTTCAGGCATTTTTAATTTCAGAAAGTATTAAGTTGTTTTAAATAACATTTCTCTCTAGTACTTTAAAATCTATGAAAGATCATAGGTTCTATAATCTATCCAAAGAAAATTGGTTAAATTATTTCATTTCCAATAATGTTAAAAAACAATTGACTGAAACTAATTGAAATTACTTCTCCAGATTAGTCATTGGTGAGTTGATAATAGCTAAATTCATATGCATTATGACTCAAATCTATTTGAGGCACCTCTTAAATTCCATTACATGTCTCCTCAAACAGATAGCCACCTTTAATGATCTGGGTTACGTACGGGTTCCTTCTTCTCCACTTTCTCCTTACTCTTTCTCTCCCTCCATTCTTAATCTCTTTCTGAAGAGTTCTCTCTTCATATTTCATATTTTTGAGAGAGAGAATGAGACAGAGTTGGGATGTGTATAAATACAGGTGCCTTCAGAGTCCAGAAGAGGGAGGGTGTCATGGAAACCAAACCCAGGTAGTCCACAAGAGCCATACGTGACCTTAACTCTTAAACAGTTTCTCCAGCCTCTTGGTTCTTGGTCTTTTTTTTTTCCTCCTGCTTTTCACATATATATATATATATATATATATATATATATATATATATTTTACAATATGGTTAAGAATCTACTTTTCAAGCCCTGTCAAATATTAAAAATTTACAAAGAATAAAATCTGTTCTTAAATATAGGAGTCCCTTTGCGCTCATCTTCCTAACCTATACATGTATGTTTATTTACATGGCAGAACCTTGAGTGGGAAGATTACACTGTTTTATTTTACAGTATCCTATTTTGCAGAGAATATTTTGTTTCGGTTTGTGGGAAACAAAATTATAGAAGCTGAGAGAAGAGCAACATAAGGATACACTGCTCTGTAACTTCTGGGATACTAAAAACATCTAAAAACAGAGGCCACCCTGAAACCTGTGAATGGACTGCCTAGAAGGAAAGGGGGTATTTTTTAAGTGAAACCTATGTCCCTCCCTCAAGCCATCTAGACTGTTGAAACAAAGCGCCTCACCAAACAAATGATAATTTCCCCAGGTATATCATGCTGGGAGAGCTAAAAAGCACAAGCCTGCAATCAGACAGAGGCAATTTGTTTCTTGGAAAGGAAAAAAAAAAGATTTTCCACAATGCCAACAACGTGTCAGACATCTTCTTCGCAGGAAAGAGAGACTAAGGCTATGATGATGGACCAGAGTACATCTTCACCAGGACTGTTTAATTATGCCTATTTCACACCTGTTGTAGGCGGTGATTAATATTTGCTATTGGTTTATCTTCTGGTAAATGCTGCTGTTAATCCTCAGCAGCTGTATAACCAAATCACCACACTGAGACTGGGTTTTTAGTTAACCTAGAACACAATGTTGGGCAATATTTACTCCCTCCTAAACCTCCAAGCCCTCAGTTTCCTAACATTTAGATTTCCCACATTATACTTGCTTTTTGTGAAATCTTAGATCTGGTTCATGCTCCACATCCTCCAAGTTCTCTCCTCCACCTCTGCTCTCCTTGCTCTCTCTCTCTAGCCCCTTCTCCTCCTTCTCCTCCCACTCCTCTCCCGCCTTCTGGCTCCTCCCCTCTTTCCTGTCCTCTGGCTCCTCCCTGTTCAACATTGTGTCTAGTTGCTTTATTTTGTTCCTGTTTACACAAGAGTTGAGACAGGATGCTTAGAATGAGTATCACAATGCAATATCCGGATTGAAACCAGAGAGTTGGGAGTGGGGTGGGGGAGAAGGGAGAAATCAGTATTTAAATGAACAAGGGTAAGGTGTATACATTAAAAAAAAATTATACCAACAGACACCCTCTACTTAAATATTACCCTCATGCTAGGACTCTGAAGATGGACCTGGGGAGGAGACAGTGGTATAACTGGAGCTTGTTGGTTCTTTTCCCAGAATGGCCACAATGAATAAATCTTTTTTTCCTTTTAACCATTGGTTCAGTTCTCTTAATTGGCATATCAAGGACAGGTGACTGGCTTGTTAGGGCACTGATCCTAACTCTTTGTATCAAACTGACAACCAGAAAAGAAAAAGAGACTTTGGTCCCACAAAGAACTGACTTCTGCCAACATCTGACCATACAAATCAGTGGATTCCCCCCTAGGGCCTCCAGAAATGTACCAATGTGTTCATTTAAGCTCTTCTGGTCTATAAAAAAATAAAATAAAGTAATATTATTGTTGTCTGAATCCATTAACATTGTGGCACTAATTTTCCTCCCATTCCTGCTCCTTAAAGATATCTTAGGCAAATCCCTTAGCTGTCTCAGTTCATTCATTGTCATGACTTACGAATTTCAGGTATTATAATATCTCACAAAGATAAAATAAATGTTTAATTTAACAATCAACCCAAGACTTGAAGCCATGACTTAGGAATGTAAGAAATGAGGTAATTGTTTATCCTTTACTCTTATTCTTTTTTCTTTTATAAAAGTTTTTGGTTTTGGAGACAAGATTTCATTATTCAACCGATTTGGCTTGTTACCTCCTGTTCCTCTTACCTCAGCTTGCTCCAAATATTGAGATCATGGCCTGGACCATTAAGCCCAACTCTTCTTGAATTCCTTTCTCACTCTCTACTTTTTACTATTACAACTTATTCATTTTGTATCCCTGTTGCTGCCCCCTTCCCTCATCTCCTCCCAGTCCTACCCACCCTCCCTTTTCTTCCCCTATGCCCTTTCCCTAGTCCCCTGATAGGGGAGGACCTCCTCCCCTTCTATCTGATCCTAGCTTATCAGGTTTCATCAAAGTTGGCCACATCATCTTCCTGTGTGGCCTGGCAAAGCTGCACCTCTCCAGAGGGAGGTGATCAAAGAGCAAGTGACTAAGTTCATGTCAAAGAAAGCCCCCATATCTCTTACTAGAGAACTCACTTGGAAACTGAGCAGCCTATGGGCTTCCTCTAAACAGGGGGTCTAGGTCTTCTCCATGCAAGGTCCTTGGTTGGAGTATCAGTCTCTGCAGGACCCCTTTGGGCCCAGGATTTAGGCTCTGTTGTTCTCCTTGTAGAGTTTCTGTCCTCTCCATGGGGTTTCTATCTCCCTCTTCTTCCATGGGGTTTCCAGCACTCTGCCCAAGGTTTGGCTATGAGTCTCAGTATTTCCTTCGATACCCTGGTGGGTAGTTTTTCAGAGGTCCTCTGTGGAAGGCTCCTGTCCTATTCCTTGTCTTCTATTTCTAATGTCTATCCTGTCACACTATACTTTTAAATCTCTCTTTCTTTGAAATACTTTGGGAGAAAATCTGGAGAAGAAAAGCCATGTAAATTGTTCTATACTCTTGTAATCCAGCCATCAAGTGACGAATACCACAGGGTAGATTAGAAGAACTCTGAAGGCATCTATGATTTACACAGTCTGATTAGAGACTTATACTCTCTTGGGCTTACTCCATCGGACTTCTCAAACAATTACTTCCCATCTTTCCAGCTCTAGAGAATCTCCACAGCAGTTCGCTGCATAACCATATATGGTTAGAATCCTATTACCTTAAAAATCTATCCTTTTGATTGGTGCTAGCTTGAAGTAGGGCAAACTGAGTCATCTTTTGTGGAATTCAATCAGCTGACAGAAAACTCCTGTATCTGGGACACACTGATCTCAATAACTGATTGTTGAAAGAACCAGTGGCTCTTCTGCTATTTCTTCTCAGTGACAGCTGGTAGGATCTAAGAGGTGCTAATAAGAAAGTGTTTCTCTGTTGAAAACTAAATCAATCTAAGGTAGATATGAGCCCGAAAGTTGGAAATTAATATTCATGGGGGTGGGTATAGGAGGGTTAGGAACAAGAGGGGAAACTGAGGGGGGATATCTCTTTGTCAAGCTGGAGGCCTGAAACAGAATAGGCTCCAGAGAGGACATGTGTGTGACTCTAGCTGAGACTCCTAATAAGGAGGGACAAGAAGACTGAAGTGACTAATAGAACTAGGGGAACAACAACCCAGCCACCAAACCTGTGATCCAAAAATTACCCAGACTATAAGAAGTACAGAGATAATGAGGGAACAATGATTGGGGGAAAGTCTAACCAATGATTGGCCCAACCTGAGACACATCCTACGCGTAAAGAGCCAGCCCTATGACACTAATAATGACTCTCTGCTATGCTTGCAGACAGGAGCCTAACTTGCCTGTAGTCTGGGATGCTCCAGCCAACAGTGGATCAGAGACAGATGCTGGGACTTGCAGCCAAGCATGGAGCATAACTCCAGGGATCCTGTGGAAGTGTTGGGGAAAAGATGGAAGAACATGAAGCAGACAAGAACCTCACAAGAAAACCAAGAGGGACAATTAACCCAGTCCCACGGAGGCTTTCAGAGACTGTAACATCAACTAAGGAGCATGCATGATCTGGACCTAGGCACACATGTAGCCTTTGGGCTGCTTCCTCTTATTATGGGTTGCCTAGCAAGTGGAGTGGGGGAGGGGAGCTGTTTCTAGCATGGACTCTATTGCCTGGTTTTGGATAACTTCTCCCCTATCCCTGGCAGAGCTGCCTTGCCTGGCCTCAGGGGATAAAGATATGCTAAGTCCTGATGTGACTTGATGTGCTGGGGAAGGTTCATACAGAGGGAGGGGGCTCTTTTTGTCTTGGGGCAAAGGGAGGGGGAAGGGATGGGGGGAGAAGGGAGAGCACCTGGAGGAGAGAAGGGAGGGAGTACCCTTGGGATGTAAAGTAAATAAAAAGAGAAAAAATAAATACTAGCCATGACCATGAAAAATAATAACATTAATACTCTTATCAACAGAAGCATGTTTTCAGAAATACCTCAGAGCTGTACCAGTAGTACTTTCTAAAACATCACTCCCAAATTAGAATTACCCACACAGACATAGGCACAGCTGGAAAACTATTGACTTCTCCTCCCACAGCAGGATTTTAATTGTTGGCCAGAGAGCATGTAGCAAGTCATGCTTCTTGTAAACAGGCTGTTTCTGAGCATGGTTGAGAACTTTTCACAGGATCATGAGGAAAGAAACTTCAGCTTAGCTCAGTACTACTGAAAGTACATGCAGCACTGTGAACCACAGATGCTAACCCCTGGAGGGATTTTTAATCTGTCTGGTAACCACATTGAAAAGGCAAAAGAAATACTGAAAATTAATTTTAGTAATAACATTTATTTTGCTTCCTATTTCTAAATATTACAATTTGTCATGTAATTGGTACAGTTATTAATAATTCATATGAATCTTGATAGACCTTAAATTTTAAATCTCATGTGTAAAGGACATGTTAATATATTTCAGTAAGGCTGACCACGTTATGAAAGTGTTCACTAGAGGCATATGACTGCATAGTGCCCTCTCGGCAGTTAAGACCTCAATGCGTGAAGCATGTAGAGAAGAAACTGCAGTCTTCTTCTAATATAGTCTGACAAATTACAGGTTGTAGATATCCTGAAGCATCAACAAGGCATGTCTTCATTATGGTACTGTTCACCGGGGTGTGCAAGTCCTGTTACAAATTACTAACACCCTTTTTATTCCTACAACAACTGGACTATTGGTGGGCTTCCTAGGTCAGTGCCCATCCTACCTCCTGTGAAGTGTGATCTTAGCCTCATGTAATCTGCTATGACATCATTACAAGCAGGCATTTCTGACCTTCTTCCCTTGAATAGAAGGGAAACCTCTTACACCTAAATGAACATCAGTACAAAGTCCCAATTTATTTCTAATATCAGAGATCAGACCTCTACTCTTGCCTGATGCGTCTAAAACAAAAAGGGGGAACTGTAGAGAGCTGCGGAATGCTATGCCTTAAAGATGGAGCTGGTTTCTGCCTTCCACCTTCCCGATGGTGAGTGCTCTCTGTCACGAACAATTCCACATTTGGCTAAGGCTGAGGATCTGGCTTGCTTCCATGTATGTGGACCTATCTGCATTGCCCACGTGGCATGCTGGGGTTGGCTACCCAGAGGCTATTTAAGCTGTGGGTGGCTTTCCCCAGGGTCAGATGATTGTTCAAGTTTCCTGAATAAACTGCATTGAAAAAAAAAAAGAAGAAGGGAAACCTCTTCCACATCAAAAGAGTGGAACAATGTCAGTTTCACACCATGTTGAGGGGTAGATATGTTTGGGGAGCAGATTAACTATGAGTTATTGCCTTCAAGTTTGGAACATAGTGAAATCTCAAAGAGATTTTCTCAAAGAGAAAAGGTATCTCAACCACTCTGTGTAGTGTTCTTGGAAATTCATCTGAATGGGCCATCTATGAATATGGGGGTGCGAGATCAAAGACATGTGAAAATAACTGCTGCTTTTTATTTGGATATTACAACGCCAACCTCAGGCTGCTCCTCCTGTGCCACCTTTCATTAAAGCAGTCATAAAACACACATTTGCTTCCCCTTCTCCCTTGCAACTCAACTCAGCACGTGTTAAGACACTCATCTAGCTTTCAAAACACAAATGTAAGTATTTGGGGAAAATGTCTAGAGAGCCTTTTGTTCTCAAAGCTTGCATAGCTTTTCACCCTTTCTCATTTTTTCTGCTTTTGATGGAGATTAAATGCCTTGAATCAAAACAGACAATGGGACTTATTGTGTAATATGCATGAGAAGCAGCCAAATGAAATCACAGACAAGCTGTTGCTGATTATCACTGACCTACTGAAATAAAATAACAGTTGCATGTTTTTTTTTTTGATGTGTGGGAAATACAAGTCATTAGTTCAAGTCACTCCTAGTCAAGTTTCTTGTCACCTATGACTAAAACATTCTTAAGTGTCGTTCTGTTGCCAAAAAGCTCTTCAGACAGTTATGCCAATCTACATATTTTCATTCCAAGACATATACAATATATATTCACCAAGTATATCCTTGTCAATTTTCTATATTACTGAGATGTTGGTCTCTGCAATCTGATAGGTTAAAAAATATATTATCTTGGAAGGAGGCATAATTAACATTAAAGGCCTTTGAAAAGACTATAGGGAAGCCTATGACTATAGAAGCTTCCTTTAAATACATATACAACAAGGAGACAAGACTCCAGCATCATTCTAGCAAATAAAAATCCCAGTATACCAAAAATCTCGGTTACAACTTTTTGAACTATGGACTCCCTAACATCATGGCCTATTGCTAATACTCCTGTTTACTTTCCAGAACTTGACAAGAAGATCCTATTGTGGAGGCTACCACATATTTGAATCACAGAACATGGAGAAAGCAAGCTGCTGTTACTTGGAAGCTTCATTCCCATTAGCTAGCTTTCATAGGAGTAGAAGGTGCTATTCATGTTACTGGAACTGGAAGAGAAAAGTAATCCTCAATCTAACCCTGCTTGGAATCCTGCAATATGTAACAACAAGTGGCCTGATAATACATGCCCTTTGCTGCAATACTGGAATGAATATAATGAGAGTAATCAACCACTCTGGACCTAAGGTCCATTCAGTGAGATAGAACCCATACCTAACAATTTTTTATTTTATCTACCTTTCTATCTGTCTGTCTAGCTGTCTGTCTATCTATCTATCTATCTATCCATCCATCTACTCCTTGAGGTTATAATATAATTAAATCATTTATCTCCTTTCATTCCTCCATCTAGCTTTCCCATGTATTGTTACTTGTATGTATGTTTTCAGAGCTGACTATTTGGTATAGGACTAAGTGGTATGTTCTTCCCTAGGGAAAACAATTTCTCCCATTCTCAGTACTCCTTAGTTGCCTACAGTTGTTTGTGTAGGGCAGAGGTCTACTCTATTTCATAAAGATATTTCCTTGAAAAGGTGGTAGACTGCATTTATGTGTGGGTGTAAGATCAAATATTTAGATGTGGTCATGGATTACACTGGTTTAATATAATAGCAGTGAGGTTTTCTTTCAAGATCCATGACTTCACTAGGCCTGGGTAGTTAGTGTCTAGGTTTCCAGTGTAAGGCATGATTTCCCTGTTGTTGAGTCAGTCTTAAGTCAATTAGAGAGCTCTTAGGGTTATCATAATATCTGGCACTGTTCACTGTTCACTCTTAGGGTTATCCTGATACCTGGAACTGTTAAAGGGTCCATGATTCTGTGGCTACATAAGGGATATGTTATACTATGATTCTGCTACACAGACATAGTATAAGATGATCTTGATGATTGATTGCTATACCTACTTTGAACCCTCATCAGATACACTGCTCCTTGCAGTAGATGGCTATTAATAAAGAGACTCTCAACTAGTCAGTGTACAAAAGCATAAAAGGCTATAAAGTTCTCAAACATAAATGGGACATACGTATCTTACTTCTCTTCTCAACGCTCATGTATTTTTGAAAAAAAAAAAAAAAGGAGGGTAAAAAGATTTTAAGAGCCAGAAATACTGAATAGCATGAAATAAAAGTAGTACTTTCTTGATACAACCGGGCAGTTGCACATATAAACTTATAGTGATGTGACACATGCACAAGAACTGTGCAAGCTCCAGCCAGACAAAATCCAAGCACAGGGAAAAGAACAAAATCCCACCACTAGCAAAGAACTCATTGGAATGTGATAGTTGGGAGGAGTGAAGAGTCATTTCCTTTAACAATGTAACCCCTGATACATTGACCACACTAAACAAGGGCACACCACATTCTTAAAGACTTGCTGGGCAGCGCAAATTGAACTTTATGGGGAAATAAAAATAATAAGACTCTCAAAGTTCGATAAGAAGAGATGGGAGAGTATTAATAGAAACAGTTGGGGAGGAGGATGAATACAATGTTCAAAATAATGTTTTGAAATACAATGTTTGCAATTCTCAGGAAATTACTAAAAATATTGTTCAAAAGCTGAATGTCATTTGACCATAATGTATGGCCTAATAGGACTAAACTGTGTAATTTTAAAAATAGCATTTCACTCTTTTATTTACTTTATGTGTATGAGTGTTTTAAATACATGTACATGTGTGTACCATGTGTGTCCAGTGCCTATGGAAGCCAAAAGAAGGTGTTAAATACCTTGACACTTGAGTTATAAATGATTGTGAGCTACTATGTAGGGTCTCAAAATTAAACTCAAGTCTGAAAGAGTAGGCAGTATTCTTAACATCCAGCGGTCTTTCTAATCCCATCAAAATACTCTTAATCAAAAGGACACAATTTTTTGTATTAGTTCACTTCACCTGCAGAAAAATGTTCCTGTTTAGAAACTACAGTCTTGGGGTTGAAGAGATGCGTTAGTGGTTGAGAGTACTTTCTCTTCTTCCAAAGTGCCAGCGTTTGGTTTCCACAGCCCACATGGCAGCTCAGAGCAATCTGTACCTCCAGTCCCAGGAGACCTAATACTCTCTTCTGACCTCCAAGTACACCAGGCAGCATAAAAGAAACAAATTCGTTAAACTATATTAAAATATCCATAGTTTTAAAATATAGAAACTGTTCTTAAACTGTTAATTCCATGCATTTTCAAGTACAAGGTATGTATTTGTAAGCTATAATTAAAGTATTCATAGCCTAATATTGGCCATTCTACTTTTTATATATCTTATGTAACATATGCAACAACCCATTTTAACACAAAGACTTTGTATATAATTTTTCTTGGATTGTGAAAAGGTGTGATTTACAGCCAATTATTACAATTTTATTATATGGCATTCAAAACATCTCAAAGAAGGGCCAGCATTTAAGAAAAGTTCTACAATGGGATTAATAATGGTTTGCCTTTCCCTTTCAGGAGCAGAATATCACAAAAAGGAAGGGGTAGGCAAGAGGATAGACCTGTATGGAGAAAATTTTTGTTCTCAGCTAATGAGGTGTGATTTACATTTGTTGATCAATAAAGACATTAAAAATGTTATCTGCTCAAAGAAAAACCTCTCAAAGAGTTTTAAACCCACAGATTTCAGAAATTCCTTTCTTCTATTTTATCAAATAGCAAAATTCTTAGGTTAGTCTGGCACAGCACAGCTGTTGCTGCTAAGATTTTAAGCTCCTACAGACTAAACATGGGGATTATTTTTTTTTTAAATAAAACCTTTTATCTAGTGAAACATAAGGGAAGGTGCTTCTTTGCTTGTTGTTTTGAGAATCCTTTATCTCACCCTTCTTCTATGTGTTACGTGTAGTTAAAAATACATTTTAAAATGTAGTTTTCGTTGGGAGCTCTATAGATGGCTCAGTGGTTTAGAGCACTGGCTGTTCTTCCAGAGTACCTAGATTCAAATCACTGTACCCACATGGTGTCTCACAAATATCTATAAATCCACTTCCAGGGGTTCTGACTCCTTCTGTTCTCCTGGGTACCAGGTACACACATGGCAGACAGACATACATGTAGTCAAAACATACACACATAAACAAACACACATATATGTATGTATGTATGTATGTATACATATATATTAAACTTTAAAAGAGACACTGCATATCACAAAATTTCTTCTTGTTTTATATGACCATAAATAAAGTTTTTATACAATTAGCTATCACACAAGTTCATCTTAAAACATTCAAAATATTGCTCAAAGAGTATGCAGATACATAAATCGGTTTCTAACACACCCAACAAATATGCAATTATCTATTATAAACATTTACTACTGTTTTCTTGGAATTTTGTGTCCTCTTGCATTAGCAAAGTATTACTTACATTTGGCATTTGAATGTGATTATTTTGAGTGTCTGATAAAAATTTCTTAGTATTGTCACAATCAGTGCCTTATCCAACTGATTGTAATAAATACGCAATCAGCGACAATAATGTAGAAATTGCTGGCTGTATCAACAAATATTGAGCATAGCTAGCAGTGGTGGATATTTCATGATTTCTCTTCAAGGAAGTTAAAATCATCTACATGAGCCCTCTTACACAGTCCTTTTACTTTCTGATCTCACTGCTGATAATTAGTACCTACAACAAGAGCTTTTTGTAATACCTCAGATGTGAGTGGTATATAAATCTGTCCTATTCCTCAGGGATTAGACCTATCCTGATTTTTCTTATTTTAACTTTCAAACTACATATTGCTTGGTGGTTTCTTTTCTAAAAATATTACTTTCCAAACATATAGCAAATGCTTCATACACTGAGTTCACTGTCATTCAGAATATTGGGATCTTCAGGCTTTCCTTGAAGTGATCTAAATTGGACATTTTCTATTTAAGCAAACAAATTATTATCATCCCTTCCATTGGGATTACTGTTGTTAGAAACAATGATGAAAATCCAGCCATTCTTTTTTACCAATAAGGACTCAGGAGCCAGATGCTGTGGTGAAAACCTGCTAGCTCAGAGAGGCAGAGATAGCACCAAGCTGACCTTCCTTCTCAGCTCAGGTCCTGATAGAAAAAAACACGAAAGGCTCACTAGAGCAACTGACAGCACAGGAGGAAAAAGGCCAAAAAAACTCAAGGCTTCTTAGTTCAAAGCTAAAAGACCAGGAGATAGGGAGCTGAAGCCTAAGCTAAAGCTAAAACTTGAGCTAAAAGCCCTTTCTTCTTCTCAAACTTGTCTTATACACCCCTGAACTCAAAGTCCCTCCTGCTCTTTAATCCCTGTCAGCTGGTTTCTTGTTCCACCTCTTGACCTAGGGTTATCTTTATTAGATCTAGTATATAGAAAGCCCTTGGATTAAAGGTGTGTGCTAGGGCTCAACCAAACCAAACAATAAACAGAATTTTACAGTTCACAATTTTGAGGTTCGAAATAGGTTCAAATATCCTGCAACAGATTACTGTTTCTGCTATATTTAATCCTCTATTAATTTCCTCTTCTATCTTATCCTACCCATTCTTTACCTTAATAAACTATAAAAAGAGGAACAACAATACAAAGGTCTATCTGAGCTCAAATTCTGATATGTACACAACTATTTCTACAAAAAAAAATTATTTCAGTAGTTGATAATATTTTTATTTGTATCCCAGTTGTAAAAAGAAGGGAATAGTAACACAAACATCAATAGTAACAAAGCACAAACATGTTTTGAGTTGTTGTTACAAACTGTTCAATGCAAAGTCCATAAGTAGTTATTTGACATATAGAAAGTGTTCAGGCTGGAGAAATGGCTCAGCTGTTAAAGGTTAGGCTCACAACTCTAAACAAAAGAAAGTGCTCAGTAATACTGCTTATTAGTAATCTCATCTACCAGGAAGCTACTGATAAAGAACCTATAACATAAAATTACTTTTGCAGCCTGTAGCAAAATGTGCTTCAGAAGTATCTAAACTTAGGAGAATAAAGAAAGTAGATATAGATGAGGAATGCAGGTTATCCCTGGCAATGATAGTAAGAAGTGGTAGTAACAGGTTGAAACTAAAGAGAGGTAAAGAGACAAACACCCAAAGAAAGAAGATGAAGATAAGAAAGTCTAAGAGAAAAATCCTTCAACCCAGTGAACCAAATAAAGAAAAGAAGAATGGTGAACCCAAAGTTCCAAGCACCCTGTCTGGCAGTCCATCTCTGCCAGCTGTTTACCTAACAGAGAAGACTGTAATCACTGTGATGGGACAACAGCTCAACACTGCTATACGTTAAACTTAAAACAAACTGTAACTTTTCAGGAAACCTTCATTATCACTAAAATTCTCACTAATTAAAAGTATTCATTTTCTATGATCCGGGAAAACCTAAAAGAACACATAATTATTGGGATTACTTTCATGTTTAAAACAGACAAATTCTGTGTCATGGCATAGCATGAATTGAGATTTAGCTCAATTCCCTGCACCCCTGTGTGCAGTTGCCTCTTTCTACTCTATCACTTCCACAGAACTCAAACTCTTATTGAACATTTCAGATCCTATAAAATTTGGGCCTTGCCTCCTCCTTTAACTCAATTTCCCTATTATTTACTATTTTGAGTAAGGGAGCCATGAATTATTCCAGGTAAAACAAGCCTAGGAGTAAGTGTCAATTTCATTCTTATTGAACATTCCAGATCCTATAAAATTTGGGCCTTGCCTCCTCCTTTAACTCAATTTCCCTATTATTTACTATTTTGAGTAAGGGAGCCATGAATTATTCCAGGTAAAACAAGCCTAGGAGTAAGTGTCAATTTCATTAATGATTGAGTCAGTATGAATATTTGCAATATTATTTTCTTATTGAAAATTAAATTTTGTTGTATGATATAAAATATATACAATTATAAAATATTGTATATTAAGCCAAGCATGATGGCACATAACTTTAATCCCAGCACTTGGGAGGCAGAGACAGAAGGATCTCTGTGAGTTCGAGGCCAGCCTGATCTACAAAGTGAGTTCCAGATCAATCAAGGCTACACAGGGAAACTTTGCCTAGAAAAAACAAAAGCAAACAAACAAACTATATATATACTATATATATATAGTATAACTTATATATATAGTTTATATATATAAAACTATAAGCTATATATATATAAAACTTATATATATAAACTATATACTGCTTTCCAAATTAAAAACAAGGAAATGATGAAATTTGCAGGCAAATGGTATGACCTAGAAAAGATCATCCTGAATGAGGTATCCCAGAAGCAGAAAGACACATACAATATATACTCACTTATAAGTGGATACTAGACCTATAAGATAGGATAAACACACTAAAATCTGTAAAACTAAAGAAGATAAACAAGAAAGAGGACCTGGGGTAAGATGATCAATCCTCACTTAGAAAGACAAATAGGATGGACATTGGAAGTAGGAGAAAACAAGTAGCAGGACAGGAGCCTACCACAGAGGGCCTCTGAAAGACTCTACCTAGCAGTGTACCAAAGCAGATAACTGAGACCCATAACTAAACCTAGGGCAGAGTGCAGGGAATCATATGAAAGAAGGGGGAGTTAGTAAGATCTGGAGAGTGCAGGAGCTCCACAAGGACCAAATATATCTAGGCACAGGGGTTTTTCTCAGACTGATTCTCCAACCAAGGACTATGCATGGATAAAACCTAGAACCCCTGCTCGGATGGAGCCCATGGCAGCTCAGTGTCCAAGTGGGGTTTCCTAGTAAGGGGAACAGGGACTGTCTCTGACTGAATTCAGTGGCTGACTCTTTGACCTCCCTACCCACGAGGGAGGAACAACCTTGCTAGGCCACGGAGGAGGACATTGCAGCCAATCCTGAAGAGACCTGATAAATTAAGGTCAGATGGAAGGGGAGGAGTATCTCCCCTATCGGTGGATTTAGAGAGGGGCAGGGAGGAGATGAGGGAGGGAGGGTGGGATTGGGAGGGAAGGAAGGAAGGGACTACAGCTGGGATACAAAGTAAATAAACTGTAATTAATATAAAAAAATAAAATCTAATAATAAAAAAGATAGAAAGTAAAGATAACATACAAATGTATAATAAAGAGAGGACAATATTTTTTCTGATTAACAATATTTTAAAAACATGAACAACCTAAGTATCATTCATGCATCTGGATTTTTTTAAGCTACATTTGTTCTAAAACCATGCCACTAGTATTTTTTTCTAAATAATGAATATTTTATTTTTGCTATTGACTTTTTTCATGAAATTATTTGAGGCCTTCTTTAAAACCAAAAATACTATGTGCAAATCTAAAGTTGCTGATATTTTCTTATGTACAATTTTTTCTGTGATTATATTTTTATTAGAAAAGCCTCTACTTTTCAAAATTGGGAAAATTAGCAAATTCAAAGCAAATTATACTGCATATAGATTATCTTTATCCTTAACATTGCACAGTTAAATAAGTAAATATTTCATCAAATATTTTGTAATACAGTCTTTCTAACTACAGAAAATTTACCAAATATGTTATATGGAAAACATACCAAGTAATCTATTTGAATTTTTTATTTCAATGTTTCACCAAATTTACATCTTGCAGAGTTATAGTTCTAGTCCTTCTCCAGTTTCAATCCATTTTGTCAAGAATCCAAATTAGTCAGAAAATCAGCCTTTGAACATCAGCTTTTTCCAAAGGCAAGTCTAAAGTTTCAATTCGAATTTTCTTTCTTTATTTTTTAGTTTTTCATAACTATATTTTTATTATAATAAGCATTTACTGGATATTAGTCCTCTGTCAGATAGGGGGTTGGTGAAGATTTTTTCCCAATCTGTAGGCAGTTGTTTTGTTTTGATGATGTCCTTTGCTTTACAGAAGCTTTTCAGATTCATGAGGTCCCATTTATTGATTGTTGCTCTTAGAGTCTGTGCTGTTGGTGTTCTGTTCAGGAAGTTGTCTCCTGTGCCAATGAATTCAAGGGTATTCCCCACTTTTTTTTCTAACCGATTTAATGTGTCTGGTTTTATATTGAGGTCTTTGACCCAAATAGACTTCAGTTTTGTGCAGGGTGGTAAATATGGATCTATTTTCATTTTTCTACATATAGACATCCAGTTAGACCAGCACCATTTGTTGAAGATGCTATCTTTTCTTCGTTGTATGGTTTTGGCATCTTTGTCAAAGATCAGGTGTCCATAAGTGTGTGGGTTTATTTCTGGGTCCTCTGTTCAGTTCCATTGATCCATCATTCTGTTTCTACGCCAGTACCATGCAGTTTTTATAACTGTTGCTCTATAGTACAGCTTCAATCTCCCTTATGAACACTGATGCAAAAATACTCAACAAAATACTTGCAAACTGAATACAAGAACACATCAAAGATATCATCCACTATGACCAAGTAGGCTTCATCCCAGGCATGCAGGGGTGGTTCATTATACGGAAATCCATCAATGTGATCCACCATATTAACAAACTGAAAGAAAAAAAAAAACACATGATAATCTCCCTAGATGCTGAAAGTGCATTTGACAAAATCCAACATCCATTCATGTTTAAAGTATTGGAGAGATCAGGGATACAAGGCACATATCTAAACATAGTAAAGGCAATATACAGCAAACCTATAGCCAACATCAAACTCAATGGAGAGAAACTTAAATCAATCCCATTGAAATCAGGGTCAAGGCAAGGCTGCCCACTCTCTCCATATCTCTTCAACATAGTTCTGGAAGTCCTTGCTAGAGCAATAAGACAGTTGAAAGAGGTCAAGGGGATACAGATTGGAAAGGAAGAAGTCAAATTATCACTATTTGCAGATGATATGATAGTATACATGAGTGACCCCAAAAACTCTACCAGGGAACTCCTACAGCTGATAAACAGCTTCAGCAAAGTGGCCAGATACAAAATTAATTCAAAAAATTCAGTAGCCTTCCTGTATACAAAGGACAAAAGGGCTGAGAGAGAAATTAGGGAAACAACACCCTTCACAATAGCCACAAAGGACATAAAGTACCTTGGAGTAACCCTAACCAAGCAAGTCAAAGACTTGTATGAAAAAAATTTCAAGTCTCTGTAGAAAGAATTAGAAGAAGATATCAGAAGATGGAAAGATTTCCCATGCTCATGGCTTGGCAGGATTAACATAGTAAAAATGGCCATCTTACCAAAAGCAATCTACAGATTCAATGCAATTCCCATCAAATTACCAACACAATTCTTTACAGACCTGGAAAGAAAAATTCTCAACTTCATATGGAATAAGAAGAAACCCAGAATTGCTAAAACAATCCTCTACAATAAAAGATCTTCTGGAGGTATCTCAAGCCGAATTTCCTATACTGATTGCTCTCCTAACATGTAGCATGGTCATTCATTCTTTGGTTTTTATATTATTAAACTTTTCATTTTCTCTGGATACGGACTTGTTTTCCATAACTGAAAATTTCTAAAACCTTCCAAACATGGAGACAGAATTCATTTGTTGTATACTTGATTGAAGATTATACATTGATTTTCAGCAACTTGCTGGCAAAATCTAGAAAATGTCACTGATCTAAACTATATCAACTTTGGAAAAAATAGTTTCCAAAAGACTCACTTTTATTCTACAAAAAAATATCAAATCATTATGGAAATGAGTTCATTAATTGCCTATTTCTGACACCTAATTATGTTTATATGAAACTGGCATCATTAACTGTCTGAAACTTCAGCTAATTGAGCCAATACAGTAACACCTAACTTCTCACTTTTTGAATATAAAAACTTTAAAAAAAAAGAATAAAATTAATTTAAAGGAACATTTTAAAGTCTGAATGGGATTTCTGCCACTTGAAGAATGGCACATAGTTTGGAGCAGGTGCTATATCTTTTTTTTAACATATATAATTTTTCTATTCCCCGTATGGTCAGAGATGTAATAGATGGCATGGTACTTATGATGGGTCACAAACGTTAAATATCTTTCATAGCTGACATGTTCTCCATCAACATGCCGTGAGTTTAATATACCGTGAACTTCACAATATAATCATTTTTATTTCACTATTATTGATGCAAGAAAAAAATGAAAGGAAGGAAGGAAAGAAAAGGAAGGAAGGAAGGAAGGAAGGAAGGAAGGAAGGAAGGAAGGAAGGAAGGAAGGAAGAAAGGAAGGAAGGAAGGAAGGAAGGAAGGATTAGAGATATATACCACATTGTTACTGACAAAGAGCTGTTGACATAAATCTATATGCAGAGTCAGATGGTGATGGTGCATGACTTTAATCCCAGCACTTCCGGAAAAACTGTGAGTCACTGTCAAAAACTCGTATCGGGATAGCTTCAAACTAAAGGCTTCAGACTGAAGTGGGTGATGACTTGATGTCAGCAGGATTCAACCCTAAACCTGCAGAATCACAGAAGGGTAGTAAGGCTTCCAGTTTAAACACAACCTCAACTCTACCTTCCCTGGGGAAATAAGGGTGATTGGAAAAACACAGCTTCAAAGTATTTGGCAAAGACTGAATTTCTATAATAAGAGGAGCAGTAAATGAACACCTTTTACCACTGGAGAGATGCGTTGTGAACATAACAATGAAGGGATTTGCTTTGCCCCGGTTTGAACAAAACTTATCAAACTGGATGTTTTCTTTGTACACTACAAACTCTGAGTGCCATAACCTCTCTCTGTCAAGATTTATTTAATATATAGTATATAGTGTCCTGCCTGCATATACACCTGCACAGCAGAAAAGGGAACCTATGCTTGTGAGTCACCCATGTGGTTGCTGGGAATGGAACTCAGGACCTTTAGAAGAGGAGCCAGTGCTCTTAACCTCGGAGCCATCTCACCAGCCCCGTAACTTCTCTTTTACTGCTAATGCATTTTGAAAACATTCTGGATTTTTTTCAACAGCACTTGCATTCAGCCACAGTGTGATTTTCATCTAGCTGATAAATCAAAAATATTAAAATCTTTATCATAAAATATATGTAGAATTAGGTATCTTCTTCCACCTAAAAAACAGTCAAGATCTGGTGGTAGCAAACTTTATAACCAAACTCTCAGAGAACTCAGGCTCAGACATAGATAGATAGATAGATAGATAGATAGATAGATAGATAGATAGATAGATGTGGAAATTAAAGATAATATAGGAGATATATAACTTCTTTATTGCCTACCTCACATTTACAGGTTTTATAAGCGATTCCTACCAGTTAACAGTCTGATTTTCTATTAGATATCACCATTAATGCGCTTAATACTTTTTGTGTGATATCTTTTCTCTGATGCTATTTCTGAGCAATGATAAAAACATGCCCTGGAATTGAGAACTTGAAATACCTACCCTTTAGGGTTATACTAAGACAGCATCATTAAACCCAAATGAAAGATCTTGATTGGCCTGAGGAGTAACTATGGTCAACACATTTGACAGGATCTTTTCACTTCAGCTGTCAGTCCTCAGGATGACATCTATCACTCAGATTGATTTCACTTTCACTCCCTATGCCTCCTTTCTGTCTTAAAAGAAAGAGGCACTTACTTCATAATTTTATTCAAATTGGGGAAAAATACACTGGGCCTCATTTTGGGACTCAATTGTAGACAATGTTCTCATGTCCTCAAGACATGTGACATCATGTGTTAAAAGAGACACAAAACATGAGCAAACTCCTACCTGCTATCATTGAGTGGTTGACATAGAAGCTAATTAATCTTGGTTAAACTATACACATCTGCTGTCCTAACAGGTTCAAGAGATGGAAACATGTTGATTTAAAATAGAATAGCTGTGGATAGAATATTGAACTTTTGTGGTAGTACATCTGACACTTTAGAGGAAGGAAAGCTGGACTCATTCCTTTACAGATTTTATGAAAACTTTCATGCCATTAAGAGGATCTGGAGGATACAGAGTTTGAACTAGACATTTTCTATAGCCAGTAATCACTTTCAATGGCTTCCAGTGATGAGCCGGGGTTATATTCAGTCAAGTTGTAGGCCAAGATAGTCCTAATCAACCCAGGCTGATGATAGGACAGAGGGTCCCTGTCTGAAAACTGACATGGGGCTCCATTGCTGAGGACAACATCTACATTCATTGCATGTGCAGAGGTCGAGCTGGTGCCTGCATGGAGTACTCACCTCTACATTCTAGTCTCTTTGGTACAGGAAGATACTCTGTGGGCTGCAAAGGAGAAACATGAACAGAAAAGAGAAACATGAACACAAAATCCTCCACCTACAAAACACCCTGCCTGTAAGACATTCAGAGGCAATAGTGGCTCGAACTTATGGGAGTGCCCAACCAACGTCTGATTTAACTTGAGGCCCACCCCATGAGAAGGAGCCCATCCCCTACACTGCTTAGATGGCTGGGAACCAGAGACTGGATAGCCCAGAGAACTAGGGTACAACCAAAAAACTGGCCAAAAAGAAAACAAAGAAACATGTTGTAGAAAATTAAAATGAGTATTGACTATATAATGTTTATTAGCCCTAAGATTATCACAGTGGAATTACCTAACCTGCTATCATAAATAATAAGACCCAGACACCTGTTGGGGTTTATAATTGCCTTATTTACCTTGGGCTGGGCAGATAGTTCACCTACACTGTCTCAATAACCTCATCATCCACCTCCCGGCTCGCATCCAATGCCATCCTCCTTAACCATCCTCATTTGAACTATCTTCCATCCATAGTCCATAAAAACTTTCTTTTATTCTTTATCTGGGCCTTTCCATGCCATTAGTGGAGTCCTTCCTCCATACCCACATGATTTCTTCTCCACATTAACCCATCATGGCCTCCTCCCTCCTCCTCTCTTCTCTGTCTGTTTCTTCCGATTCTCCTGTCCTCAAACCCTCAAAACCTTAGCCTCACCTACCCCATTCTGCTCTGCCCAGAAATAGGTCTTTAATCAACCAATTAGATAAAATGTTTAGGTTTACAGAATAAGAATACGTGTAACCAGATCTCGAGAGCCAGTATTTAGCATCAAAATAAAGCAGCAGAACAACCTCCAACAGAAATGTAAACAACAGAATCAGTGAAATTATTCCTAGCTATATTTTGCTATACTTGTAGATCAGTGTCTTGTCAAGTCATCATCAGAAAGGCTTCCTTCAGCAGTAGATAAGAGCAGATGCAGAGACTCACAGCCAGACATTGTGTGGAGAGAGAGTCTAAGTTAGAGGTCTCCATCTGTCCTTACCCTTGGAGATTCTGCATCCCTTGAAAGAGGAGGAGGAAAGATTATAGAAGTCAGAAGGAATGGAGGACAACAGGAGAACACAGACCACTATATCAACTGTCAGGGCTCATATGAGCTTACAGAGACTAAAGCAGCAAGCATGGGGCCTGCGAGGGTCTGCACTAAGTGCTCTTTGTATATGTTATTGTTGTTAGCTTGGTTGTTTTGTGGGACTCTTAATAGTGGATGTGGGTGCTTCTCAGACTCATTTTGCCTGCTCTTGGAATTTATTTTCTCCTATTGGAGTGCCATGTCCAACCTTAATGTGAAGGCTTTTGCCTTTGTATCTTTTGTTGTCCTGGTTGGTTGTTGTCTCTTGGGGACCTGATTTTTTTTTCTGAAGAAAAAAAGAGGGGGGGTGGATCTTGGGGAGAGGACAGGTTGAAGGGGAAACTACCAAGAGTGAACAGAAGAGAAAATATGGTCAGAATGTATTATATAAGAGAATAACCTATTTCCAACAACAAAAAAGATTTCCTAAGCAATGAAAGAACTCAGAAAATAATTAATTTGCTAATTCTCTCATATCTCAAGCCTGCAAGTCCTTCAAATGAGCTATGAGGCTTATTCTCTTTGCTTGATTTAGGCTCTGGTGGACTGATAAAGGTTTAGAAACTTATGTCACACTGCATGTATTTGTTCTTTTAGAATTTGTCTGATTGCCATGGCTCAGATGTGCAGTCTGTGGGGATTTAAATGCTGTTCTGCAACCACTGTTACTCTGAATGATTCCCTATCAAAATGATCATCTCACAGAGATAAGAAACTGTTGTGTGGCGGGGGAAATGATTCCTAGTATCAGCTTGCTCTGTAATCATAACTTTCCAAATAGCAGCCCATTCTGAGTTCAAGTATGCGAACTACATAAGTAAGGGTCGAGAACGCAAGCCATCACCTCCTTCAGTGCAGTTTGGTTTTTGTTTCAGGAAATTTTATCAAGAAACTGGTAATTTTGAAACCAACAGCTTCATTTTACCCCTAAAATTTCCCACAGATCAAGTCTATAGAAACAATAGAATATTCTCCTGTTATAACTAGGTTAACAACGACAGTATTTTACTTGCCAACTCTCTTCTCGTCTCTGTTTTCTCTGTCCACCAATCCTAAGCTATTACATTATCAATTTTGAGAAACCTGAGCTTTCAGCTCTTTCGCAACCTACCTTGTTTAACTTCAGCTAACTTCAGCAAAAGTGAACTGTGCCTATTCTGTTTGTCTTCTCTCTGAGACACCACGAAATCTATATCAAGGTAGCATGTTTTCTTATTGGAGAATGTTCTACTAAATGTACCTTTTCAAATATTGCTAGATAGCTTAACTAACCACTCTTCCATCCTCTAGTGGCATTTTCTTACTTTTGAACTCGCAATTTCTGTTTCCCTCTACTATCTTTTGGTGATGATTGCCTTATTACCATGCTTTGTAAAACAAAGATCAAACAAAATACAACTTTTCCAGTCACTTGTTTATGAACTGTCAGTCTTCCTGAATTTTAACCCAAACATTGAGATTTGCTTGCTTTCTCCTTAAGAGTCACCTGTGAGTGGACATTCTTCATGTTCCTCCCAACCTAGTGCCAACACACGCACACTGGAGCTCAGGTCATGAAATAAAATAAAATAACAATAATAGTAAACTTCATGCCTGCAAATGTTTATCTCTTCTGCTTCATTTATCATACATACAGCTCAAAAACAACTTTCCTGCCTAGCATACCAATGTTAAAAATGGTAGAAACATTCAAAACAATTCTTTGAGTCCGAGTTTCCACAGAGGTGGATGTGGAAAACCTGTTAATGCCAGCGTTTCTCATGGGTTACAATGGAAAAAAAGAAACCTTGAGCTTAGAGACAATGAATTTTTCATAATGGGTAGTGAATCTGCTTGACAGCTCCCCAGAGGGAGACATTATCATAACAAGACTGCCCTTTGCTCCAGAGGAAGACAGTATCTCAGTCTTGCTATGCTGATCACTGTACATACATTCTTGAAAAAAGACAATCTAGAACAAAGATAATTAATGCAACTGCTAATAAAATATTCAGAAGTGTGACAGAACCATGAAAATTTGGTCTCTACAAGCAGTTTAGACATTAATTATAAACACATATGGAAATAAGATTCAGAATAGACCTTTAGAGTTCTTCTCCAAAGAACTCTCTTTCTGCCCACTTTCCAAATGCTCTTCACCAACCCCCATTTTGTTTCCTCTAGTTATATTTTAGAACCCAATTTATAAAGGGTTCTGAAAATCTCTGAGAAAAGTCCAAGGGAGATTGATGTTGAAATAGTTGCCTCAGGGACTATAATCCAAAAATATGAATCTCTACCAACCACTGTACTATAGTTTTTATTTAATCAAATTTTTACAGACAATATATTATGATCAAGTTTTCCACTTTTCCAATTGCTCCCTCTCCTAACCAAGAAGCTATCTGCAATTGATACCAGATGGTAAAGAAAAAAAAAAAACAAATATTTTAACAGCCCGTTTAATTGTCTTTCCTACTCCCTTCTCGTTAACCCATTGTTCATATTTTTTTATTGTTTGTTTTTGGAGCTTGACCACTTAAATTGTCTTTATTCTATATTTAGAGAATATTTTATTTCATAAAACCAAGTAAATGATCTAACAGTCTGTGCAAAAAAAATATTGTTTTGGACAAAGAAAAGGGGACCAAAGGCAAAACCAAAGGTAAGTGATTAGTTTTCAATTACTTACATAGCAAAGAAGAGACAGAGAGAGAGCATTCACAGAACAGTAATGATGGCTGCATTAGGTAGTTTGGGATTACAATTTTTTTTTAATTTATTTAACTTTATTCTATGTGCATTAGTATGAAGGTGTCAGATCCTTTGGAATGGGCATTACAGACAGTTGTGAACTGCCATGTGGGTGCTGGGAATTGAACCCAGGTCTTTTGGAAGAGCAGACAGTGCTCTTAACCACTGAGCCATCTTTCCAGCCCCGGGATTACAATTTTTGTGAAAAGATTAACTCAAAGATCTTTGTTATGACCCAGTTGAAACTGACCTTTCGGGGAAATTTGTTATTTCTCTAATCTTTATTTCTTTGAAAGTAGATAAACCCCTTCACGTTACTTTATGACTGAAACCTTAGTACAGTTCTATTTTGATTTTAGTCAGGTCTGTTGGGGTTTAGTGTAGGAGATTAACTTGGCTTTTTTGATTGTTTGTTTTTATTGTTTTGCTTGGTTCTGGGACTTGAACTCAAGTCCTTACACTTGTCCAACAAGTACTTTATTGACTGACATCTCTTCCTGGTTCTTTATTGTCTAAGCTTTTACGATCGATTTAGGGACTGGATTGGATTTTGAATTCCTTGTCTTCTCTAATTTCTAGTTACAGTTCCCTAAGAACAAAAGCTGTTCAGTTCCTGCATCCTTATAACCACAGTTGGACAGCTTGATGCTAATTTGAAAGGACGAGATGCATAATAGCTTGTGAGGTACCCCACAGAGGTTCACCAAAGACCGTTGTCAGAAACTCAGATTAGAACCCGATCATGAAAGGTTGGTGTTAAAATCTTTCCTCCAGACTATCAAACTAAGACATCTTATCTTAATATTCATTTTCTTTTTTTCCAATATAAATGACAAATCTTGATGTTTATTGTTTTGTAATTAATGACATATTCTAATCTATTAATTGGTTGGTTGAAATATTTGCTATCTCTTTCACCTAACTGGCTAATGGTTCAATTAGAACTCCATCAGTCACACTTTCTTTAGGAAACTTGACAGACTGTTGATGCTGTCACATTGAATCCAAATCTTCAAAAGTCATAAGATGCCCTTTGGCAAGCCCTTCTGTACTCATCAACGTGCCCCAAAAACCGTATCTCTAAGTTTGACCTATTACTAATACTTAGTAATTACTTGATCTCTAGAGTTTGAAATATTTAGGGTATTTCCCATAAATTATACATTTTACTGTTCATATTTAGAATTTGCAAAGCATTTTCACTAATGTGTAGATATTTTCACTAAATTAAGAAAAAATTCTTAAAGGGAGTTAAAAAGAAACTGACAAAATGTTGATTTCACTGAAATTAAGCCTTGGGGGAACTCAACTAAGCATCTTTTAAAAGTTGCTGTGAAATATTATTTGTTTGGCAGGACCATAGAAAAAAATTATTATCAAATTTAAAGGTGTTATGTTCATCAGCCAGCATCCTTAGTTCTATAATCTATAGATATATGAAGAAAATGATATTTATTTGTTTCATTCTCTGATGTTTCGGACAAGACTATGCAAGTATCTGTTCTATCCAGGTATTCCTTTCTTTGTTTCTTTCTGTCTCTCTTTCTTCTTCCTTCCTTCCTTCTTTCTTTTTCTCTTTTGTTTCCCAGCAAACAGGAATCTCCTTCATGTGTCCATGTGTTTGTAAGAAACATCATAGAATTAAATGCTACATTAAGACAAATACAACATTGTATTCTAAACTGTGTGGAAGATAAATCAATGTTTCAATAATGAAAGAAAACTCAAGAACTACAACAATTCTTTTTTTTTTACTTTTAAAGACTTGTTTCCATGACAACAAAGTCATCTGCAGGATCCAATAGTGCATCTCTTCAATTAAATATTTTCTCCCAGGAAAAGAGGTTTGGTTTGTTTTTTTTTTTTCCTCTCCTTCAAGAATTTATTATGTCCTGAGCAAAATCTGTTATAAAATCAGTTAAAATAAAAATACCCAATTAGAACAATGCATTGTGTAGAAATAATACCTACCAGAAGAATTTTTCTTACTCTACTGAGTCTTGAAATCATTAATTCCTCTACTTAATGCCCATGTGCCTTGAATTTCTATGTTCTTAAATAACTTCTTTAGCAATACCCCTAAAGAACTAAGTGTAAACGACAGTTGGTTACCACCTTGAATGACAATACATAAGTCTATCCTTATTTGGGATAAAGCAAAAATGTACAATGAAGTGACCTTCTTTCCTTTTTAATTAGGTGGTAAAACAGATTCTATTTTTTGAAATCCGAATAACTATTTTATTAACAATGTTACTGCAGTTGGGGTCTATTGTATGAAAAGAATAAAGAAAACAAAACAAAATAATGTCCATACAGCCACTGTTTTCTGAAGGTTTTTTTTTCAAAAGATGTTGCTTCATTAAAAGGATTGTCCTGCATCCCTACAACATGATAACACTTTTAAAAATAATTTAAAGTAAAGCCAATTTTCCTTTATTGCCTCTTTATTTACATCCTTATCCAAAATAGAGAGAATGCCAATCACATTTCAAAAGGAATTTATGTACAATATTTTATACATTAGCATGAATTTTGTTTATCTGGCTAAATCTATTAGCCTTTATATAACTTTAGTTGAATAAAGTTGTCTGTGCTTAAGGTTTACAAAACTGAGTCCTTGAGTATAACTTCAACAACAATGAAGGTCTGTAGAAAAAAAAGGTTGGCTAATATTAGCATCATTTAGATACAATAAGAGTTTCTTATCAAATTAATAGCTAGCAGTCTATTAAATAAGTCATTAAAATACAGATACAAGTTCTTAATAATGATAATTCCACTAACTTACTGAATTTCATTTATTCTTATATATAGCTGTGTAGTCATCCATACATTCATATGCACATAAATGAATCACTGAACATACACACACACGCACAAACACACACACAGTCATTTGCATCTGAGAGAAAACAAAGGCAATTACCAACACATATAGACATGATTTAAAATCTGATTGCTAGACAGAAATACACTGTACAAGGAACATCCAAATGATCTGTTTGAGTTGGAGAACCTATTGTTTTGATCTCTGCCTCACAATGAATTTATGTTAAGTTGTTACTTCAGAGGAGTCATTGGGTTACATTCCAAGATATGCAGTGTGCCAAGGGCTAGCTAGGGCAACTGACATACGTTACTATGCTTACTTCTTATCCCAAAATAAAAGTCATTATATTAATTCTCACTCATGACATGAAGAGAATGAATGTGAGGACGGCAGGAACATCTGAGGATACCCAGGAAGTGGTATTCTGAACAGAGGTTATGATGAAGGTCAGGCTGACTCAGAAGTTGAACCTCCACCATATGAGCAAGCACCAGGTTAGTCTTCTGTGTGTCACTGTTCTCTCATAGGCAGTTTACTTACGAGTCAGGCTGGCTCTAAACTGGTCATAAAGTCTGGGATTCCTAGTTGCGTATCTTAGGATATATATTAGTCTTGTGATCTGAAGCCGCACTGTGATCACAGAGGGAGGACATATTAACAGTTCCTCCCATTTAGAGTTGTCAGAGTTAGCAGATGAAGGTATAGACACCTAACATAATTTGAATTTCAGATGAAATTTGCATTTCAAATATTGCCTGAAATGAACATACACAAGAAATCACTTATCTGAAATTCAAATGTAAGTGGGTGCAATGTACAAGGTCTGTGCCATACTCCCACTCATCTTCCATGTGTCTATGAATAATAATTTGCACCTGAAAAAATTAGATGTTTAAAATACGTTAGCATTACTTGTTCTGTTGTGGGTCATTTTGTTTGTTTGTTTGTTTGTTTGTTTGTTTGGGACAAGGTCTCACTATGTAATCCAAATGGACTGAAAGTCACTGTACAACCTAAGCTGGCTTCAACCTCAAAACAATCTATCTGTCTCAGACAGTGAGATTCAAACACTAAAACAGCAGGAGTGACCTACCACAGCCAGTTTTGACAACCATAACCCAGGAGATCCCAGGCAAGTATGATTAGGAGAATAGAAACAAAATGTTTAAGAAAAGAGATCATCTGTAAATTTAGACATGAACTCACTTTATATTTACTTTTCGTAAATGTGCAAATAGAAAGAAAATGTCAGCGGTGTGTTAAATATTTTGACTTTATAATGAACTACATTAGATAGTTATTTTTCATTCATCTTGGATCTAATATTATGAGATTAGAAGATCATTCTTATAATATTGATAGGAGAGCTAAAGAGAAAAAAATGTAACAGTTTATGAAAGCCCATTATTGTTTTGAGAATTGAGCAAACTTCTAAATACTGGGAGTGTAAAATTTATAGGCGATATTTCACATTATTTTGTATTCTGCTCTCTTTGCCAGACAACTTTTTTTTTGAGAAAACATGAAGTTTGAGATAAGCTTATTTTTCTGAAGATATTTTTGTCCTTCTTTTGTAAAATTATGACAAAACTGTCCATCTCCTGGGTAATTTTGCCTGTAAAATATGATTTCTCACATATCACCCACTCCTATTGCAAACCTTCAGTTGCATTTAAGATCTTGCTTCCAATTTGTGAAGGTTAATTTGACAGGATTTAGAACCACCATAAAAATAAATCCATGGCATACATGTGAGGGAGTTTCTAGAATGGGTTAGTCGAGGTAGGAAGTCTCCTGCCTAAATATGGGCAGTACAATTGGGTGGACTGAGGTGAAAAAAGGGGGAGGGGTTGCTGTGAAGAAGCAGTCATATATCTGTTTCCAGACAGTGGATACAGTGTGACCAGCTGCTTTTGCCACCACTCCCCACCACCTCTACACCCCCCCCCATCTTGCCTTTGCTGCCAGGTAGACTGTATCCCCTGGAACTGTAAAGAAAAACAAAACTTTCCTTAATTTGCTTTCATTAGGTATTTGTCACGGCAATGAGACAAATAATTAATTCGTCATTAGAGTCTCCCAAACCATTTGAGCTTTTCTCATAGAGTTGGCACAGCACAGCTGTTCTCTACTGTGAAGCCCTCTGTGTTGGCCTTTTAGAAGCTGCATTCCCTCCGCTTTGCCAACACTGCACACTTTTTGGAAATGGGAGAATGTATTTAGATAAGAAGTTTATCTTTAGTTATGTTACAATTTTGAGTCCGAGTCCCCATGACACTTCTCACTGAACAACATTAATTGATTTCCTCTGATTGTAGCAGCTGCTTGTATTAATATCCTGATTCTCAACAAGACATAGACTACATGCACAGACATGACTTGTACATTAAAAACTTCTCTGCAATCCAGTTCCCTATTGGTTTACTTTTCCTTACTAAGCTTGTTTTTCTGTACCATCATCCCAATTTCTCCTTTAAATGTTCTGTATTCCTTGTTTTTCATTATTTTCCTCCACTGGCTCACTATCGTAAAACTCAAATCTGATTTATCCCGTTGCCCAGATAACTATCTTACCCAAGTTTGCAAGTGATCAGCAGAATGTTGCGTGAAGTGACATGTAATGGGCTGATCCATCTCTGAAAATATGACCATAAGCTCCAAGAACTTTCAGTCTCACTCCACTCTATTTTATATTACCTAATTTTTAACTAGTCAGTTTATTTCCGTACTCTGAAAACAATGTGTGTGTGTGTGTGTGTGTGTGTGTGTGTTTCTCTCCTCGGATAACCTACTTTGTGGGCTTGGGGATAGTTTTGTGTTTGTTTCTTGAGCTAAGCTTGCCAATGAGCACAGTTCCAGCCCCTCTCTGTTCCTTTGCTGATGCATGGTACACTCACTCACAAATTTACTTTCCTTTCTTCCAGAAACAACCAAAAACAATTCAGGCATGAATTTTACTTTTTCACTAATCAACTGACATGCTCAACTGTGTCAGTAATTTATCATTAACAAGGATTCCTATGTTAGACATTCTTCCCATTAGTCTCACAAAAGCCAAAGAAAGTCAATATGAGGAAAAAAAAAAAAGAAATTTGGAGGTTTAAGTTAGAGTCTGTGGGCAGATGGCTTGATTGGTTTTTTTGTTTTTCTTTTTGTTTGTTTGTTTTGTTTTGTTTTTGTCCATTGTGTGGCAGAATATTATTGTGGGAGGGTACAGCATTTAAAAGTGGTTTTCCACATGGCTGCTAGGAAGCAGAAGAATTGACAGGAAGGGACTTAGAAAAGATACCATGTCTTCAAAGATATGCTACTGATGACTTACTCTGCCAACATAGCTAATCACCAGAACTTTCTACTCCCTTCCAAAATACTTCCACCATCTAGTGACCAAGGCTTTAATATCTTACTAGCCTGAGAGGCAACGAATATTCATACTATTACAGTTACTCTGTATAAAAATTAACTAATTAAATAACTAATTAATTAGTCATTTAATCAGAGCTTTGAAGAATATAATCTTTAACTTCCACAGTTCTGTTCTTTGGGTTTTCCTCTGTTCCTCTCCTATATTGACTCCTCCTTTCTACAGTGATAATTAATTCCAGGATACGTGCTTCGTTATTTATCTCTTCAACCCAAAATTCTTTAACTTACATCCATATCCAGCTAGCAGTTCATACCACATTTCTGGTTTTTTTCCTCATTTTTCCAGTTTTTTCATTTTAGTCTCCATTTTTGAATCATCTATCTCTTTAATAATGTTGAATGATTGCTAAGACTATTTCTGCGCAGCAGCTATTGTCTTTTTTTTCATATATACTTTCTTCCTACTTTCTTCAATCATACCAATGATTTTTAAACATGATTCTACTAGACTGACTCCTAAATTTCCATTTTACCCTTAATATATAACACCTTTGACATAATGAATGCAAAACTCTTGAATCACACCACACACATGCACACACACACACACACACACACACACAGAGAGAGAGACAGAGAGAGAGAGACAGAAAGACAAAGAGAGCAAGAAGGGGGGGAGAGAGAGAGGGAAAGAGAAAGTTTCTATCTCTCCCTAAATATTTCCACTTGTCTATACCAGAGCCAGTCTCTATTTATCATGATTTCTTTATCTCATTTGTTGCATTTGATCTAAAGACATTGCCCAAAGTTTTGTCTATGATACATATTCAGAATTGTATCACTTTACCTCTATTATCTCAACCCTAAAAAGAGAAAGACGTGGAGGTTTGATGGCTGCATCAATAACTAATTAAGAGTCCCAAATCCTCCAAAGATCCCAATGCAAGGCTGTAGAACATATAAATATTTAAAATGAACATGAGGTACATGCTACATTTCAGTGCTGAGAGACTCAGATCACAAATAAGTTAAACACTGTTTTTAGAGTAAGAAAAATGAACTATGAGAATATTGTCTCTATATTTGAAATATAATCATATTTCACAGATACAGATTGGGGAACTCTGAGAATTAATGTGCATTTACCAGTTGGAAAATTTTTAAATAAAGACAAAAGTTAAGCAACTGTGAGAACCTCAGCTTGGTGGCAATATAGATATAAGCTTTCTTCTTTCACAGAACTCAGTTATCATTGTGAAAGATGAGAGATATTTTTTTCACCAAGATGTGACAAGAGAGAAATCCCTCAACACATTTATAAATAAATCTTGGTGGCTTGATGCATGCTGAAACCATGCAATGTATTTTAATTGTCTCTATTATTATCTACAACACTTAAAAATAGTGAGAAATGAAAGCCAAAATAAAACAACCAGAAAGAAACAGGCTGTTGCTATTCTATAATTACTGTGTGTCCTGCTCTCACTTTTAGAAATGTATAAAATGCTTCAAAATAGAAAAATGCATTATCTTAGACTTTAAAATACTTATCTGTGTTTCAAGCTAAAAATCAATAAAAGCATTGATCTAGTATCTCAGTATAAGACATCATATTTCCACCTAAGCTATAAATCTAAAACTTAGATTATAGCAGCATGTCAACACAGAATGAAGGTCATTGAAGGAATATGAAAATAAAATTTAAGGTAGACAGCCATCCAAGATATGACTTATTCATCCATTTATATTTTTAGTGTCAGCAATGAAGCTGAAATTCTATTTTATGTTGGATTTGTCTTAGATGTATTTCAAGAATGAAGTGACAGATGCCATCAGTTATAACATGACTTTAATCTTTTAAATGCCTTTTGAGGTTCCATGTATGTTCAGAGGAGACAGGAATGTGTTTGATAAGAACAGAAGTTTTCAAATTGTCTTGTGATACTCCGCTAAGCATATGGATCGCTGGTCCCAAGGGTCATGTGAGAGGTGAAATATTCATATACACTTGAAAGTCCCCTCTTGTGATCAGTATTCTATACCTCATAGCTAGAGGCAGGTTGTGGAGCTGCAATAAGGACAGCAATGTGCCGATATAAAATATAAGTAAAGCCCAAAGCAGTTCTCCTAATTAACTCAAGTGTTCTTCCCTAAATTTCCATTGATTCTCTTTTTTTTCTTAAATTCTATTCATTCTCATGAGTAGATGTCATGTATTCTTGTCTAGCATTTTTAAGAAACATGTTTAGTGTCCTCATAACATGCTGGGCCTTTTGCTAAAGGAGCTTGGTACCATTATTAACTTCATAGAGCTGATGGATTTAAAATGTAAGTGAGTGTGCAGAGTCACAACATGACACTGTAGTAAGACATAATTTTCTAAAATAGTTCTGAAAAGCAGATATTTCCTGCTGAAATTTAAGAATGACTTATCTTCCAAGGAAACAAATAAATGAACAGGGCCAATGAGAATCCATTTTTTCACACTTGAACTAGAAAACACCTAGTATAAATTCTCTTCATGGAAATGAGTCACTATCCTGTGATACTGATAGCCTACCACAGAGGGCCTCTGAAAGTCTCTACCCAGCAGTGTACCAAAGCAGATGCTGAGACTCATGACCAAACTTTCGGCAGAGTGCAGGGAACCTTATGAAAGATGGGAGAGATAGTAAGACCTGGAGGGGACAGGAGCTATACAAGGAGACCAACAGAACCAAAAAAAGAAATCTGGGCAAAGGAGTCTTTTCTGAGACTGATATTGCAACCAAGGACCATTCATGGATATAGCCTAGAACCCCCGCTCAGATGTAGCCCGTGCAGCTCAGTGTCCAAGTAGGTACCCTTGTAAGAGGAACAGGGACTGTCTCTGACATGAACTCAGTGGCTGGCTCTTTGACCACCTCCCCTTGAGGGGGGAGAAGCCTTGCCAGGCCACAGAGGAGGACAGTGCAGCCAGTCCTGATAAGACCTGATAAGCTAGGGTCAGATGGAAGGGGAGGAGGTCCTCCCCTATCAGTGGACTTGTGAAGGGGTATGGGAGGAGATGAGGTAGGAAAGGTGGGATTGAGAGTGAAAGAGGGAGGGGGCTACATCTGGGATACAAAGTGAATAAACTGTAATTAATATAAAAAATTAAAAATTTAATTAAAAAATATTATTGGTTAAGATACAGTTTCACAACTGTCATATTTTTTATTTTATATATTATTAATTATTTAATGTATTTAGCCTTTATTTTCACAAAATAATTGAATTATTTATATACAGAATCAGTTATAAAATACATACGGAATCAATTTTTGGATTTGACTCATTTTCTTTTTTTAAATAGATTTGTTTTTTATTAAATACAGTTTATTCACTTTGTATCCAGCTATAGCTCCCTCTTTCATCTCCTCCCATTTCCATCCTCCCTCCCCATCTCCTCCCATGCCCCTCTACAAGTCCACTGTTAGGGGAGGCCCCCTTTCCCTTCCCTCCAACCCTAGCCAAAAGGCTCCTTCTTACCTATGTGTGAACTCTAAAGTTGAAAAAATGCTGGAATTTGTGCAGACCATGCACTTAATATTTAAATATTACATTGATTCCTATTCATCTTAAGTAGTTGGACTTAAAGCATTACAGAATCAGACTGCTCCATTAATAGTAATGCATTTTCCTTCATAATGACCAAATATGTTTTGTGTACCTTCTATTTAAATTAAACCTAATACTTTTTTTTGTTTTTCTAAAAGCTTTGTTGCAATCCATATAACACATAATCCATGCATTTCAAATATAAAGTTCAAACGTTCAGTATATTCACAGTTTTCATTATCACAATCCATATTTTCATTGTCTAAAATAAAAGTAAGCAAGCAAACAAAAACCGTCTACTTAATAATCAATTGCACATCTTGGCCCTAGTATCTTAAGCTCTCAAAGTTATTTATCCACTTCCTCTAGCTTCATCCTAGTGTAAACATCACAATGATAATACACGATTTTATAGGCTTTTTTTTTTTTTGGTTAGTTATTGTTGTTATTGTTGTGGCTGTTGTTGCTGTCATGTCTCTACTGTCATATATTTTCAATATCCATTCACTTTACAGCATGTCTTACTACTTCACAGGTTATACTACTGCAGGTCTCAGTGTTTGAACACACCAACTTTATTTGATCATTAATGATCAAGAGTTCATTTCGTATACTGGGTATCTCAAAATCTATACGGTAAGCATCTGTGTGTACTTTTGTGTTTTCATTTCTCGTCTATACCAACAGCTTGAGGTAGCTAATTACAGAATCATATGGTAACTCTAACATCAATGTTTTAAGATACTGTCAGTTTTCCAAAGTAGCTACGTCTTTTTTCTACTCTCCAGAAGTAGAAATGAAAGTTAGACATTCATTATGCTTTGATCAATAGTTATCATTACCTGTCTTTCTTACAGGAGTACATATGAAGTCTTAGTTGAAATCTTGGTTTTTATTTCTGTAATCCCTCATAGCACTGATGTTCTTTTCATGTGTCTTTGAACTTAGAAATACTACATTTGAAGAAAATTCTAATGAGATTCTTTACTTACCTTTTATTTTAATTTTAATTATCTTTAAAAAATTAATTTCACTGTATATGCCAGGATGTAAAACAGGGTGTTTGAATTTGCTTATAAAATATAAAATATTGATATTTTATATCAATCAGCATATATATCAACTTACATAGATACAGTGTATGTGTCTGTAAGAGCACCAAAAATCTACTGTTCACATGAATATAGAATAGAAAAAATTTTAAATAGATAAATAGATATTTATGATATTTAGAATTTAGTGTAGAAAATTACAGTCCTTATGCTATGTATAAACTTCAAATTCAACTTCTGTGTTTTAGATTCTCATTATAAGTGAAATCATAAAGAAGACCCGGGGTAAGATGATCAATCCTCACTTAGAAAGACAAATGAGATGGGCATTGGACTTGGGAGAAAACAAGTAACAGGACAGGAGCCTACCACAGAGGACCTCTGAAAGACTCTACCTAGCAGTGTATCAAAGCAGATACTAAGACTCATAACAAAACCTTCGGCAGAGTGCAGGGAATCATATGAAAGAAGGGGGGGTTAGTATGACATGGAGAAGACAGGAGCTCCACAAGGACCAAATATATCTGGGCACAGAGGTCTTATATCCATACATGTTTCTCCAACCAAGGACCATGTCTGGATATAACCTAGAACCTCTGCTCAGATGTAGCCTGTGGTAGCTCAGTAACCAATTAGTTTACCCTAGTAAGGGGAACAGGGAATGTTTCTGACATGAACTCAATAGCAGGCTCTTTGACCTGCTTTGACCCAAAGGGAGGAGCAGTCCTGCTAGGCCACAGAGGAGGACTTTGCAGCCAGTCCTGAAGATACCTGATAAGCTAGGGTCAGATGAAAGAGGAGGAGGTCCTCCCCAATCAGTGGACTTGGAAAGGGGCAGGGAGGAGATGAGAGAGGGAGGGTGGAATTGGGAGGGAATGAGGGAGCAGGACACAGCTGGGAGAGAGTTAATAAAATGTAACTAAAAATAAAAATAAATAAATAAAAAGAAAAAATTAACGCTGTGTATCTTGATTTCTACACTTAATGTTCACAGGTGCATCATCATCAACTCGATGAGGATTAAACATCTTTCCTAGGGTACTTCTGTTGTTTAGCTTCTTTAGGTCGGTAGATTTTAGTATGGTATCCTATATTATATGGCTAATATCCACTTACGAGTATATACCGTGTGTGTCATTCTGGTTCTGGGTTACCTCACTCAGGATGATCTTTTCTAGTTCCATCCATTTATTTGCCTGTAAATTTCATGGTATTCCTGTTTTTAATAGCTGAGTAGTATTACACTGTGTAAATGTGCCACAATTTCTGTATCCATTTTTTGGGAATAAAGGGGGGAGGGATGGAAGAACCCTATGGAAACAGGAGCTCTACAAGTAGATCCACAAAACCAAAAACTCTGGGCCCATACTGGCCTATAGAGACTGGTGCACCAACCAAGAACCATGAATGGAGAGGATTTAGACGCCCTGCTCAGATGTAGCCCATAGGCAGCTCAGTCTCCATGTGGCTTCCCCAGGAAGGAGAGCAGGGGCAGTCTTTGACCTGAATTTGGTTGCCTGCTCTTTGATTATTTCCCCCTAGCGATGTGGCCCTATGAGGCCACAGAGGAAGAAGATCCAGGCAGTACTGATGAGACTTGATAGGCTAGGGTCAGATGGCAGGGGAGGAGAACTCTGCCTTTCAGTGGGCTAGGAGAAAGTGATGGGGGATGAGGGAGGAAGGGTGGGACCAGAAGGAGATGAGAGAGGGACTACATTTGGGTTATAAAATGAATAAATTGTAATATATATATATATATATATATATAAGAAATTTTTAAAAAGTTAAATCTAAATAACTCCTAGAAGAAAATCAGAAAAAAATTCCTTGATGTTGGTCTTGATAGTGACTGGATACCACATGCAAAGCTCAGACACTAAGAAGAAAATAAAAAATGAGTAGGTCAATATCAAACAACAGCTTCTGCACAGAAATGAAAAACGGAAATAAAATGACAGCCACAAACTAATGTGTGCAAACTGTGCATTTGGAAATTAGAATTTGTATATAATTGTGTATTTTTATATTAGAATTTGGCAGAGTGTATCATAAAGTTACCTACAACACAATAGACAAAAGAAGTAATAAAAACCCGGTTTTAAAATAAAGAAATGATATTAATAAAGACACAACTCACTCATGCCATTAAGCATGAAAAACTTGAGCTAATGCCCAACTAAAAGCTTCATTCTTACTGATTAGTCTTCAAGGTCCTGGAAACACTAGTCAGTTACCAGACGTGTCACCAGAAGAGGAAAGTAATTATCAACATCATCCAGCTACAAACATTGTGACAACAGTACATTACTTGTAAGATATATTGATACAATAGTGCCATACACGTTCTGGGAGTAAGCAACCCCTCTTTGGTTGGGTTTAAGGACCATTTCATAAGGCAGAATCTGTGGAACCCAAAACAATGGTACGAGGAGTCCGGGGAGAGGGGGTACAAACCCTGATCTGAGTCGAATAGGGCACAGGTCAACTGAAGACATTTCCGTGGACTTCTCCTAGGGAATCGATTCCCAGGCACTTCCCTGTAATGGGTGGAAGCAGCGATGGAGGTAGCCGAGCCTGCAGTGGAGGAAGCGGTAGAGGTACTGCAACCAACAGGGAAGCAGTAGCAGAGGTACCGCAGCTAACAGCTGAAGCAGAGGAGGCACACCGCGGTGCACACAGCCTGCCTGAACACAGTGCTGCCTGCTCTAAGCACAAATCTCCCTTCTTGATAATTGAGACTGAAAACATTCAAACCCCCGGGATTTCCCCCAGGACCTGACCTCCGATCTCCAGCCTTGCCTGAGGGGGAGGCAGCAGAGGAAGCACATAGCACTTCACAACTCAGAGAGCAGAGCCCAGCCTGCTGTGCTCACAGCTTCTAGCACAGAGCACAGGGCTTGGCACACAGAGCCCACAACAGAGTACTTGTGCCGCCTGCAGCGTCAGCCACAGACCTCAGAGTCCAGCCTGCAGAGCCCTCCACAGACTGGAGACCACTGGGTATTCAGGAAACCTGAGCAGGCGCTTTGTGCCTGTAATCTGCTCTTGCTAACGGCGCCAGCACCCACACCCCCTCTTGTGCTTGCTCCCAACCCCCATATCCCAAGCACCTACACTCTCTAGCACCCCCCTTCAAGACACACTTATGCATGCACACAAGCGCACACATATGCACAAGCTTATTCCTCTGCAATAACGAATCTGTTCCAATGGCTTTTCCTCCAACAGGTACAACTAAAGCAACAATACACACTCTGAAACCACTGTACCTCCCTGATCTTCCTGAAGAATACTCCAGAGACCAGAGAAAGACAGTTCCAGTCTGAAGTTCAGACTCAAGGAAAAAACAGTGAAGATCACATATAAGCAAATGGCCAAAGGTAGGCATAAGAACTCACCCAACAAAAATCAGGACACCATGGACCCAACAACAACCCCCAAAATCAATGGATATTTTAATTCAGCGGAAACACAGGAAAATTACTTTAAAGCTATGCTTATGCAGTTATTAGAGAAACAAAAAGAAGAGATGAACAGAGCTCTCAAAGAAATACAGAAGACTATAACTGCCCATGTACATGAACAGTTAGAGACATATAGAGAAGAAACAAACAAACAAACAAACAAAAAATGGGAGCCACATTCACTCAGATGAAGGAAATGATGCAAAGCATGAAAACAAAATTAGAATCTATAAGGAAAACAAACAGAGAAAACCCTGGAACTGGAGAACTTAGAGAAAAGATCAGGAACCACAAAGGTAAGCATCACCAATAGAATACAAGAGATGGAAGAGAGAATCTCGGGTGCTGAAGATACACTTGCTGAAATTGATTCATCCCTCAATGAAAAAGTGAAATCAGAAAAGTTCCAAACACAAAACGTCCAAGAAATCAAGGATACCATGAAAAGACAACACCTAAGAATAATAGAAATAGATGAAAAAGAAGACTCCAGGGTAAAAGGACCGGAAAATATTTTTAAGAAAATCATAGAAGAAAATTTTCCCAACTTAAAAAAAGAGATGTCTATAAACATACAAGAAGCCTACAGAACACCAAACAGACTAGAACAGAAAAAAAAATAATTCATATAACATCATAGTCAAAACACTAAACCTATAAAGCAAAGAAAAAATATTAAAGGCAGAAAGGGGAAAAGGTCAAGTAACATATGAAGGTAGACCAATCAGAATCACACCAGATTTCTCATCAGGAACTATGAAAGCCAGAAGGGCCTGGGCAGAGGTCACGCAGTCTTTAAGGGAACACTGATGCCAACCCCGACTACTATACCCAGCAAAGCTTTCAATCAACATAGATGGAGAAAACAAAATATTCCATGATGAAACTAAATTTAAGCAATATCTACACAGAAACCCAACTCTACAGAAGATATTAGAAGGAAAACTCCAATCCAATGAAAACAACTACACCAAAGAAAATATAGGATACAAATAATTTCCTAACAAAAATTAAAAGAAAAAAAAAGCAATGAATAATAGTAAGACCACCAACTCCATAATAAAAGGAACTAACAGTCATTGGTCACTATTATCTATCAACATCAATGGACTCAACTCTCCAATAAAAAGACACAAACTAACAGAATGGTTGCAGAAATAGGATCCAACATTCTGCTGCATACAAGAAACACACTTATGTAAAAAAGATAAACACTACCTCAAAGTAAAGGACTGGAAAAATATTTTTCAAGCAAACGGACCCAGAAAACAAGCTGGGGTAGCAATCTTAATATCTAATAAAATAGACTTTCAACCAAAATTAATCAAAAAGGATGAGGAAGGGCACTTCCTTCTCATCAAAGGAAATTCCAACAGGAGGACATCACAACTTTGAACATCTATGCCCTAAATACAAGACCACCTACATTTGTAAATGAAACATTATTAAAGATGAAATCACACATTGATCCTAACACCTTAATAGTGGGAGACTTCAACACTCCACTCTCACCAAGGGACAGGTCATCTAGTCAGAAGCAAAACAGGGAAACAAGGACACTTACAGAGGCCCTAAATCAAATGGACCTAGTAGATGTCTACAGAACTTTCCACCCAAAATCAAAAGAGTATACCTTCTTTTCAGTACCTCCTGGAACCTTCTCCAAAATAGACTGTATAGTTGGTCACAAAGCAAAACTCAGCAGATACAAGAAGATTGAAATAATCCCTTGTATCCTATCTGACCATCATGGTCTAAAGCTGGACCTCAACAACAGAAACAGCAAAAAGCCTGCATATACAGGGAAACTGAACAACTTGCTACTCAATGACAGCTTGGTTAGGGAAGAAATAAAGAAAGAAATTAAAGACTTTCTAAAATTCAATAAAAATGAAAGCATAACATACCCAATGGGACACAGTGAAGGCAGTGCTAAGAGGAAAGTTCATAGCACTAAGTGCCTTCAAGAAGAAATTTGAAACATCTCATACAAGCAACTTAATGGCCCAAATGAAAGCCCTAGAAAAAAAGAAGCAGATACACCAAAGAGGAGCAGATGGCTGGAATAATCAAACTCAGGACTGAAATCAATCAATTAGAAACAAATAAAACTATTCAAAGAATCAATGAAACCAAGAGCTGGTTCTTTTATAAAATCAATAAGAGAGACAAGCACTTAGCAAAACTAACAAAAAGGCAGAGAGAAACTATCCAAATCAGCAAAATCAGAAATGAAAAGGGGAACATAACTACAGACACTGAGGAAATCCAAACAATTATTAGGTCTTACTACAAAAACCAATATGCCACAAAATTTGAAAATCTAGACGAAATGGACAATTTTCTTGATAGATTCCATCTACCTAAATTAAGTCAAGATTAGGTAGAAAGACTGAATAGTCCCATATCTCCCAAAGAAATAGAAGCAGTCATCAAAAGTCTCCATTCCAAAATAAGCCCGAGGCCAGATGGCTTCAGTGCAGAATTCTACCAGACTTTCAGAGAAGAGCTAACTCCAATTCTCTTCAAACTATTCTACAAAATAGAAACAGAAGTAACATTACCAAACTCATTCTATGAAGCCACAGTCACCTTGAAACCTAAACCACACAAGGATCCAACAAAAAAAGAGAACTTCAGACTGATCTCTCTTATGAACATTGATGCAAAAATACTCAATAAAATACTTACAAACCGAATCCAAGAATACATCCACCATGTCCAAGTAGGCTTCCTCCCAGGCATGCAAGGGTGGTTCAGTATATGGAAATTGATCAATGTCATCCACCATATAAAGAAACTGAAGGAGAAAAACCACATGATCATCTCCTTAGATGCTGAAAAAGCATTTGACAAAGTCCAACACCCATTCATGTTTAAAGTCTTGGAGAGATCAGGGATACAAGGCACATACCTAAATATAGTAAAGGCAATCTACAGCAAGGCTATAGCCAACATCAAACTGAACGGAGAGAAACTTAAATCAATCCCACTGAAATCAGAATAAGGCAAGGCTGCCCATTGTCTCCATATCTCTTTAACATAGTACTTTAAGTCCTAGCCAGAGCAATAAGACAACTAAAGGAGATCAAGGGGATACAAATCGGAAAGAAAGAAGTCAAAGTATCACTGTTTGCAGATGATATGATGAGATCCCAAAAATTCAACCAGAGAACTCCTTCAGCTGATAAACACCTTCAGTAAAGTGGCTGGATACAAAATCAACTTAAAAAAATCAGAAGCCCTCCTGTATACCAAAGACAAAAGGGCCGAGAAAGAAATTAGGGAAACAACACCCTTCACAATAGCCACTAATAACATAAAGTACCTTGGGGTGATTCTAACCAAGCAAGTGAAAGACCTGTTTGATAAAAACTTCAAGTCTCTTAAGAAAAAAATAGAAGATATCAGAAGATGGAAAGATCTCCAGGGCCCAGCACAATAAGATCGAGAACACCGCCATAACCCTGCCACGGTGGAGCTGAGGGTTAGAGAGGCACACAGTGGCTTTACAGTAGCAATTGTTGGTCACTAGTATCTATCAACATCAACGGACTCAACTCCCCAATAAAAAGAGACAGACTAACAGAATGGTTGCGGGAACAGGATCCAACATTTTGTTGCATACAAGAAACACACCTATGCAACAAAGATAAACACTACCTCAGAGTAAAGGGCTGGAAAAATGTTTTTCAAGAAAATGGTTCCATTAAACAAGCTGGAGTAGCCATCCTAATATCTAATAAAATAGACTTTCAACCCAAGTTAATAAAATCAGAAAGGAAGAGGTCAAAGTGTCACTATTCGCAGATGATATGATAGTATATATGAGCAACCTCAAAAATTCAACCAGAGAAGTCCTCCAGCTGATAAACACCTACAGCAAAGTGGCAGGATACAAAATTAACTCAAAAAAATCACAAGCCCTCCTGTATACCAAAGACAAAAGGGCTGAGAAAGAAATTAGGGAAACACCACCCTTCACAATAGCCACTAATAACATAAATTACCTTGGGGTGACACTAACCAAGCAAGTGAAAGACCTGTTTGAGAAAAACTTCAAGTCCCTGAAGAAAGAAATTGAAGAAGATCTCAGAAGATGGAAAGATCTCCCGTGCTCATGGATTGGTAGGATTAACATAGTGAAAATGGCCATCCTACCAAAAGCAATCTACAGATTCAATGCAATTCCCATCAAAATACCAACTCAATTCTTTACAGACCTTGAAAAAAAGATTCTCAGCTTCATACGGAGAAACAAAAAACCAATAATCGATTCAGGGGGGGAGCCAAGATGGCAGCGCCGGGAAAACAGCGCTTCTGAGCAGCAGGACAGCACTTTCCGTGCAGAGACCAGGAGACTGAACTCGGGGCCCTGAAACTACATCAATTGTGTTTCCCAGGTGAGGGGAGGCTCCCACGGCGGGGGAATCGGTCGGGTCCACTCACGGCTACCCAGCCAGAACCCAGAAGAAATCCCGGGTAACGCGGGCTTTGGTTCTCCGGGCTGGAGCCGAAAGCGGGCGGGTCCCAGCCACTTTCCCAGGCTGATCCGTGGGCACAAGGGTACCTGAGACTGGGAGTCCCAGTTGCGGGGGGACCCCACGGGGAAGCAGGGTTGCGGGTCTGATCGCAGGTCACCCAGTCTCTCCCCGGAAGGTCTGTGCCGCCATCACAGCCGAGCTCCTGCCACGCGCAGAGAGCTTTGTGCTCAGCTCACCGGTACAGACAAGCTGTGCGCCCCAGTACAACAGGGACTGGGAACCCCTGTCCGGAGAGGACCCCACAGAGAAGGAAGAAACCGTGCTGCTGGGGTCACCTAGGGAAAGTCTAGCAGACTACAGATTGCAAACAGACAGAACTGAGTGCCCCAAGACACCAGAGCAGTACTCACCCGCCACAGATTACCGCAGCTGATCACTAAATTTACAGCAAGAAACCCAGAAGAAGGGCAGCTGCCCCCAGGACTTCTCCCGGTGAGAGGAGAGCCCTCTTGACTAATCAGGACAACAGTTACCACCCAGGTCTCTAGGCCTGCGGTGAGCTGTAGCAACTCCTGAAAAACAGCGGACATCCAGGGACTATACCCAAAAAGCTGGGAAGGCTTCCTTCAGGAAAAAACATCTTCCTGCCAAAGGGATTCTCTCCACTACAAGAGTCCAGGAACAACCAGAAACTAAATTCAAACAACTAAGATAGCCCAATGGGTAGAGGACAGCGTAAAAGTTCAACCAACAAAAGCCAGAGCATTATGGCATCTCCAGAACCCAGTTATCCAGGGGCAAATAGCCCTAGACACCCCAGCATAAATGAAATTCAAGGAGATGACCTAACATCTATGCTCAAGAAGATGATAACAGTGGAAACAAATAAAATACGAAAAGAAATAGAAGAAGCTGAAGCCAAAATGTATGTGGCCTTTAGAGAGGAAATGCTTAAATCACTGAATGAAATAAAAGAAACAGTGGATTGTTCAAACAAACAGCTGAAGGAATTGACGGAAAAACATGAAAATACAGTCAGACAGGGGAAGGAAACCAACAAAATAGCTCAGGACCTGAAGATAGAATTGGAAAAATTAAAAAAAAAAACACAAAATGGAAGAAAATGTGGAGAGAAAGAACTTAGGGAATAAAGCAGGAACTACAGAGGTTAGCATAACCAATAGGCTACAAGAAATGGAAGAAAGAATCTCAGGTGTGGAAGATACAATGGAAGAAATAGATGTATCTGTCAAAGAAAATGATAAATCTAAAAAATTCCTGACACAGACCATCCAAGAAATTCAAGACAACATAAAAAGACAAAACCTAAGAATAATAGGAATAGAGGAAAAAGAAGATTCCCTGCACCAAGGCCCAGAAAATATTTTCAACAAAATCATTGAAGAAAATTTCCCCAACTTAAAGGAGAGGCCAATAAGAATACAAGAGGCCTATAGAACACCCAATAAATTAGACCAGAAAAGAAAATCCTCCCGCCACATAATAATCAAAACTGTAAGTATACAGAACAAAGAAAAAATACTAAAAGCTGCAAGAGAAAAAGGCCAAGTAACATATAATGGCAAACCCATTAGAATCATACCTGACTTTTCAACAGAGACTATGAAAGCCAGAAGGGCCTGGACAGATATCATGCAGACCCTAAGAGAACACAGATGTCAGCCCAGGCTACTATACCCTGCAAAACTCTCAGTCCTCATAGACGGAGAAAACAAGATATTCAATGACAAAAACAAATTTCAACAATACCTACAAACAAATCCAGCATTACAGAAGACACTGGAAGGGAAAATACAACCCAAGAAAGCTAGCTACATTCAAGAAAACACAGGAAATAAATAACCTCACTTCAGTAAAACAAAAAGCAACCAAGCACACAACCATATGACCACAGCCAACATCAAAGTCAAAGGATTTAACAGCCACTGGTCATTACTCTCTCTCAATATCAATGGACTTAATTCTCCAATAAAAAGACACAGACTAACAGAATGGATGCGTAAACAAAACCCAGCAATCTGTTGTATACAAGAAACACACCTAAGACACAAAGATAGACATTACCTGAGGGTAAAGGGATGGAAGACGGCTTTTCAAGCAAATGGACGCAAGAAGCAAGCAGGAGTAGCCATTCTAATATCTGATAAAATAGTCTTTCAACCAAAATTAATCAAAAGAGATGGGGAAGGACACTTAATACTCATCAAGGGAAAATTCCACCAAGAAGACATCACAATCCTGAACATCTATGCCCCAAATACAAGGGCACCCACATTTGTGAAAGAAACATTGATAAAACTTAAACCACATATAGATCCCCACACACTAATAGTGGGAGACTTCAACACCCCACTCTCAATAAAGGACAGGTCAATAAAACAGAAATTAAACAAAGAAACAATATCTCTAACAGAGGTCATGAATCAAATGGACCTAACAGACATTTACAGAACCTTACACCCAAACACAAAAGAATTTACCTTCTTCTCAGCACCTCATGGAACCTTCTCCAAAATAGACCACATAGTTGGTCACAAAGCAAGCCTCAACAAATACAGGAAGATTGAAATAATCCCTTGTATCCTGTCGGATCACCATGGAATAAAGCTGGACCTCAGTAACAACAGAAATAGCAGAAAGCCTACACATACATGGAAACTGAACAACTTGCTACTAAAAGACAGCTGGGTCAGGGAAGAAATAAAGAAAGAAATTAAAATCTTCCTAGAACTCAATGAAAATGAAGACACAACACATCCAAACTTGTGGGACACAATGAAAGCAGTGCTAAGAGGAAAGTTCATAGCACTAAGTGCCTTCAAGAAGAAATTTGAGACAGTGCATTCAAGCAACTTAATGGCTCACTTAAAAACCCTAGAAAAAGAAGAAGCAGACACACCAAGAAGGAGCAGACAGCTGGAAATAATCAAACTCAGGGCTGAAATCAATCAATTAGAAACAAATAAAACAATTCAAAGAATCAATGAAACCAAGAGCTGGTTCTTTGAGAAAATCAACAAGATAGACAAACCCTTAGCCAAGCTAACTAAAAGGCAGCAAGACACCATCCAAATCAACAAAATCAGAAATGAAAAGGGGGACATAACTACAGACACTGAGGAAATCCAAGCAATCATTAGGACTTACTTCAAAAGTCTATACGGAACAAAATTTGAAAATTTAAATGAAATGGACAATTTTCTTAATCGATTCCACTTACCAAAGCTATATCAGGACCAGGTAAATCAATTAATTAGTCCTATATCCCCCAAGGAAATAGAAGCAGTCATCGAAAGTCTCCCATCCAAAAAAGCCCAGGACCTGACGGTTTCAGCACAGAATTCTACCAGACATTAAGAAGAGTTAACACCAATTCTCTTCAAACTATTCCACAAAATAGAAACAGAAGGAACATTACCAAACTCATTCTATGAAGCCACAGTCACCTTGGTACCTAAACCTCACAAAGACTCAACAAAGAAAGAGAATTTCAGGCCAATCTCCCTTATGAACATTGATGCAAAAATACTCAACAAAATACTCACAAACCGAATATAAGAACACATCGAAGATATCATCCACCATGACCAAGTAGGCTTCATCCCAGGTATGCAGGGATGGTTCAATATGCGGAAATCCATCAATGTGATCCACCATATTAACAAACTGAAAGAAAAAAAACCACATGATAATCTCCCTAGATGCTGAAAAAGCCTTTGACAAAATCCAAAATCCATTCATGTTTAAAGTATTGGAGAGATCAGGGATACAAGGCACATATCTAAACATAGTAAAGGCAATATACAGCAAACCTATAGCCAACATCAAACTGAACGGAGAGAAACTTAAAGCAATCCCACTGAAATCAGGGACAAGACAAGGCTGCCCACTCTCTCCATATCTCTTCAACATAGTTCTGGAAGTCCTTGCTAGAGCAATAAGACAGTTGAAAGAGATCAAGGGGATACACATTGGAAAAGAAGAAGTCAAATTATCACTATTTGCAGATGATATGATAGTATATGTGAGTGACCCCAAAAACTCTACCAGGGAACTCCTACAGCTGATAAACACCTTCAGCAAAGTGGCCGGATACAAAATTAACTAAAAAAAATCAGTAGCCCTCCTGTATACAAAAGACAAAAGGGCTGAGAAGAAATTAGGGAAACAACACCCTTCACAATAGCCACAAATGACATAAGGTACCTCGGAGTAACCCTAACCAAGGAAGTCAAAAACTTGTATGAAAAAAATTTCAAATCTCTGAAGAAAGAACTAGAAGAAGATATGAGAAGATGGAAAGATCTCCCATGCTCATGGCTTGGTAGGATTAACATAGTAAAAATGGCCATCTTACCAAAAGCAATCTACAGATTCAATGCAATGCCCATCAAATTACCAATACAATTCTTTACAGACCTGGAAAGAAAAATTCTCAACTTCATATGGAATAACAAGAAACCCAGAATTGCTAAAACAATCCTCTACAATAAAAGATCTTCTGGAGGTATCTCCATCCCTGATCTTAAGTTGTACTATAGAGCAACAGTTTTAAAAACTGCATGGTACTGGCATAGAAACAGAATGGTGGATCAATGGAACCGAACGGAAGACCCAGAAATAAACCTACACACTTATGGACACCTGATATTTGACAAAGACGCCAAAACCATACAATGGAAAAAAGATAGCATGTTCAACAAATGGTGCTGGTCCAACTGGATGTCTACATGTAGAAAAATGAAAATAGATCCATACTTATCACCCTGCACAAAACTGAAGTCCAAGTGGATCAAAGACCTCAACATAAAACCAGACACATTAAATCGGCTTGAAAGAAAAGTGGGGAATACCCTAGAACTTATTGGTACAGGGGAAAACTTCCTGAACAGAACACCAACAGCACAGGCTCTAAGAGCAACAATCAATAAATAAGACCTCATGAAACTGAAAAGCTTCTGCAAAGCAAAGGACACCGTCATCAAAACAAAGCGACCTCCTACAGATTGGGAAAGAATCTTCACCAACCCTTTATCTGACAGAGGACTCATATCAAGTATATATAAAGAACTAAAGAAGCTGAAAAGCAGCGAACCAAGTAAGCCACTTAAAAAATGGGGAGCAGAGCTAAACAGAGAATTCTCAACAGAGGAATACCGAACGGCAGAGAAGCACTTAAAGAAAAGCTCAACCTCACTAGCCATTACGGAAATGCAAATCAAAACAACCCTGAGATTTCACCTTACACCCATGAGAATGGCCAAGATGAAAAACTCAAGTGACAACACATGCTGGAGAGGTTGTGGAGAAAGAGGAACCCTTCTTCACTGCTGGTGGGAATGTAAACTGGTACAACCACTCTGGAAATCAATCTGGCGTTTTCTCAGACAACTAGGAATAGTGCTTCCCCAAGATCCAGCCATACCACTCCTAGGCATATATCCAAAAGAGGCTCAAGCACACAAAAAGGAAATTTGCTCAACCATGTTTGTAGCAGCTTTATTTGTAATAGCCAGAAGCTGGAAACAACCCAGATGCCCCTCAACTGAAGAATGGATGCAGAAAATGTGGTACATCTACACAATGGAATATTACTCAGCAATGAAAAATAAGGAAATCATGAATTTTGCAGGTAAATGGTGGGATCTGGAAAGGATCATCCTGAGTGAGTTGTCCCAGAAGCAAAAAGACACACAAGGTATATACTCACTCATATAGACATACAACATATAGGACAAACCCACTAAAACCTGTGCATCTAAAGAAACTAAGCAAGAGAGAGTACCCTAACTAAAATGTCCAATCCCCATCCGGAAAGGCAAAGAGAATGGACATCAGAAGAAGAAGAAAACAGGAAACAACCTAGGAACCTACCACAGAGGGCCTCTGAAAGCCTCTGCCCTAAAGACTATCAAAGCAGATGCTAAGCCTGATGGGCAACTGTTGGGCAGAGTGAATGGAATTTTATGTAAGAACTGGGAAATAGTAAGAGCTGGAGAGGACAGGGTCTCCACAAGGAGAGCAACAGAACAAGAAAATTTGAACACAGGGAACTTCCCAGAGACTCATACTCCAACCAAGGACTATTCATAGAGATAACTCAGAATCCCTGCACAGATGTAGCCCAGGGCAGTTCAGAGTCCAATTGGGTTACATAGTAATGTGAAGAGGGACTGCCTCTGACATAATCTGATTGGCCTGCTCTTTGATCAGCTCCTCCTGGGGGGGAGCAGCCTTACCAGGCCATAGTAGAGGACAATGCAGCCACTTTTGATGTGAACTGATGGACTAAGATCAGAAAGGAGAGGAGAACCTCCCCTATCAGTGGACTTGGGGAGTCACATGCATGCAGAGGGAGGAGGGAGGATGGGATTGGTAGGGGAGGGAGGGGCTTATGGGGGGATGCAGAATGAATAAAGTGTAATTGATGAAAAATTTTTAAAAAAAGGGGGGAAAATAATTTAAGAACCTTAAATAACTTTCAAAAGTGGAGGAAAACATGGAGTTAGTCAATGTACATGGAGCACGTCTCGCCCCTGGGGGCAATGGTCTCCTGAACCTACTCAGACCTCGGACAACACCACTGCTAATTCTAGATCTAATGCAGGATGTTCCAAGGAGGGGAACAGCACAGGCTCTAGGAGCAATAATCAATAAATGGGACCTCATGAAACTAAAAAGCTTCTGTAAAGCAAAGGACACTGTCATCAAAACAAAACGACTGCCTACAGATTGGGAAAGAATCTTCACTAACCCTTTATCTGACAGAGGACTAATACCCAGTATATACAAAGAACTAAAGAAGCTGAAAAGCAGCAAACCAAGTAATCCAATTAAAAAATGGGGAGCAGAGCTAAACAGAGAATTCTCAACAGAGGAATACCGAATGGCAGAGAAACACTTAAAGAAATGCTCAACCTCATTAGCCATCAGGGAAATGCAAATCAAAACGACCCTGAGATTTCACCTTACACCCATCAGAATGGCCAAGATGAAAAACTCAAGTGACAACACATGCTGGAGAGGTTGTGGAGAAAGGGGAACCCTCCTCCATTGCTGGTGGGAATGTAAACTGGTACAACCACTTTGGAAATCTACCTGGCGCTTTCTCAGACAATTAGGAGTAGTGCTTCCTCAAGACCCAGCTATACCACTGCTAGGTATATACCCAAAGTTTGCTCAAGTACACAAAAGGGATACTTGCTCAACCATGTTTATAGCAGCTTTATTTGTAATAGCCAGAAATTGGAAACAACCCAGATGTCCATCAACGGTGGAATGGGTACAGAAATTGTGGTATTTTTACACAATGGAATACTACTCAGCAATCAAAAAGGAGGAAATCATGAAATTTGCAGGCAAATGGTGGGATCTAGAAAAGATCATTATGAGTGAAATATCCCAGAAGGAGAAAGACAAACATGGGATATACTCACTTATATAGACCTATAAGATATGATAAACATAATGAAATCTATACACCTAAAAAAGATAATCAAGAGAGCAAACATGGGGTAAGATGATCAATCCTCGTTTAGAAAGACAGATGGGATGTGCATTGAACATATGACAGGAGTCTACTGAAGGCATCTGAAAGACTCTAACTAGCAGTGTTTTCAAAGCAGATACAAAGACTTATAACCACACCTTTGGCAGAGTATAGGGAATCATATGAAAGAAGGGGAGTTAGTCTGATGTGGAAAGAATAGGAGCTCCACAAGGACCAAATATATCTGGGCACAGGGTCTTTACTGAGACTGATATTCAACCAAGGACCATGTATGGATATAACCTAGAACCTCTGCTCGGATGTAGCCCGTGGTAGCTTAGTAACCAATTGGTTTCCCAAAGTGAGGGGAACAAGGACTATTTCTAACAGGAACTCAATGGCAGGCTCTTTGACCTCCCCACCCCCAAGGGAGGAGCAGTCCTGTTAGGCCACAGAGGAGGACTTTGCAGCCAGTCCCGAAGATAACTTGATAAAACAGGATCAGATGAAAGGGGAGGAAGTCCCCCCCATCAGTGGACTTGGAAAGGGGCAGGGTGGAGATGAGGGAGGGAAGGTGGGAGTGGGAGGGAATGAGGGAGCAGGATACAGCTGGGATACAGAGTTAATAAAATGTAACTGATAAGAAAAAAATAAAGTTATAAAAAAATTAAAAAATAAAATAAAGAGAAGAATCTAGGGGCTACAGCTGGGATACAAAATTAATAAATTATAATAAATAAACAAACAAATAAATAGAATCTATTTTGAATAAAAATAAAAAATAAATGAAAACAAATTAGAACATGGAATAACTTTAAATAAAAAGGAAATACTCTGATATGGCATTTTGATAATGAAATAAAGAACCTCCAAAGAAGGCATTTCCATGCAAATTATGAAATTTTTTAAATTAAAAAACAAATTTATAGTAATCTTTAAAACCTACATGATAATCTAAAATTTGACCAGCATCTTTACAGTACCCTTTTCTAATTTATTATTACCACGTTTTTATTATCATATTTTACCCAATAGATCTTATACATCTTTATTCTTTTTTTTTTTTCAATGCAGTTTATTCAGAAACCTTGAACAATCCTCGGACCCTGGGGAAAGCCAGCCCACAGCTTAAATAGCCTCTGGGTAGTCAACCCAGGAGTGCCTTGTGGGCAATGCAGATAGGTCCACATACATGGAAGCAAGCCAGATCCTCAGCCTTAGCCAAATGTGGAATTGTTCGTGACAGAGAGCACTCACCATCGGGAAGGTGGAAGGCAGAAACCAGCTCCATCTTTAAGGCATAGCATTCCTCAGCTCTCTACAGTTCCCCCTTTTTGTTTTAGATGCATCAGGCAAGAGTAGAGGTCTGATCTCTGATATTAGAAATAAATTGGGACTTTGTACCGATGTTCGTTTAGGTGTCATCCACCCCAAGAGCATCTTTATTAAAATTCTCAGACATTGATATACTTGTTGTATATATGTTAATATCCAAAATTCTTATTTTCTGTCATTGGCTGATGCAACATTAAATGTTTATCTACTGAAGGGTATTAATGTAACTAGACCTTGACTAAAGTCCCTCAATAATTTGCACGACTTCTGCATATGTTAGATAAAATCCGTGCTAGGCATTCATGTATTAAGCCTCAGAGAAGGCTTTCTTTTTTTTTTTTTTTCAGAGAAGGCTTTCAATTTTTCCTGAAATGTAAATATTTTCTCAATACTTGATTGGTATATGCTGATTACATTTTCAAAGTTCCAGGCATACACTAGTTATTAGTACATTTACTGTTTGATACTTCTGTAGCTAACCCTGATTTTTATTCTTTGCATGAAATACATACGTTTGCTATCCTTGCAATTAATCCCAGCAGATATTTATCAGCTCTGTACATCTTTTTACTCTAAAAGAACAGCCTTTAGGCTTAGATGATATTATATCTTTGATGCTTGTTTTCTAGCTCAGTAGACTTATTTCTTAAATTTATTTATTCTTTTGCATACTGATTTTTGCTTATGTTGTGGTACTTCATTTACTGTATTGGATAAATAGTTGACATTAGTGTTTAGCCTTGTTTTCTAAAGCACATCTTTAAGGACATTGATTTCTAGTTATTGTTGTAGCTAAACACTTCTGAAAATCCAATTTTATATTTTCACTGCTATTAAGTTAAAAATTTTCCAGTATGTATTTTCTATAAATATGGATTATATAAACTATGCTTTTATGCTTTTATGAAGGTCCTCCTTGTTAACTTTTTTAATCTTTCTTCTTCACTGAGTAAAGCAAAAATAGAGCCCAAAACACGCAGCTACAAGTTCTTTTGTCTTCATTAACTCATCAACCAGGACACTTTAGGTCAAGTTTCAGATCCATTATTTCTCCAGTCTATTACTCATGCACCTGTCATCCTTTCCTTGTGCACAATCTCAAAGAAAAAAAAAACAGTTGTTAAAGGCAAAAAATACGAAAGATAAAGTTCTTTATCAGTCTGGTTTTGTGTCAAGAGAAATATGTTCAGTTTGACATAGTTCATTTGAAATGAATCTGTCTGGGCTTGTAATGGTCACATCCCCATTTTCTAAATATTCACAAACTACCAGTAGTAAGATTTTCATTTTCTCATTGGTAAAGAATAGCATGAAGCATGTAAATTCTAAGGCTACCATTATGGACACTACTTTCTTAACCCTCTGTGTACATTCTTCTGTGTACATCCGTCTTCTACCTCAAAATTCTCACATTTTACAAGTGTGTACAAGGCTGACAATACTAATGATACAGTCAATATTTTGGATTAATTAAGTCTTTGCTTTTTATTAATTAAGTATAGGTAATTAAGAATGTATTTTTAATATTTATTTATTATTTATATACTTTTCTGCCTGCATGCTAGGAAAGGCTATCATATCTCATTATAGATGGTTATGAGCCACCATATGGTTGCTGAGAATTGAACTCAGAGCCTTTGGAAGAACAGTCAGTGCTCTTAACCTCTGAGCCATGTCTCCAGCCCAAGTATGTATCTTTTTATTAAAATATTTAATACCCACAGCAACTCTGCAAAGTTAGATGCTAGGAAACAAAGAATAAAAGTAACTTGGGTCAGATAAAAACATCCTGAATCAACTGCCCGCACTGTAGGCTACTACACAATGACATAATATCCTTGGGGTTTATTCTTAAGTCCCTGAGAAATTACTCAAAATACAGTGACTTTAATATGAATTCTCACCATGTTCATACAAGATTTCTATCATAAGTTTAATCACTTTGATTACTTTGCTTTGCCTGCCTAGCATCCCAATCTTAATTGGATTTTTAAGTCTCAATCAGCATCTTATTAATAGTACTTGCTTCCATTAATGTCATAATTTTTTATGCTTAAGAACTTAATGCGACAACACATATTGCCACCATTCTTAATCAGGAATCAGTGCATTGAATTTACCCATCAAAAATATTCATATGAATAATACATATGAATATGAAGAAAAATTGACAAGGGTCAACAACGCCTATCTGAGGCCTTAAAATATCAGTAATGTAAATAGCCAGAATTTTGGAATAACTAAAATAAAAAGTTTCCCTCAGCTTTAGAATGCCTTTTTAAGTCCATATGCAAAGCAGAAACTATTTAGTCATCTCATCCTAATCAAGATTTTGATTTTTCTGCCCTTACAGAAGAAAAGAGCTTATCAAAAAAATAATATTTTCTGTTAAATTTATGCATATTTTGTTTGTGGGCTTAGACTATTTTAAGGATATATAAATATATCTCTAGAAAATTATGTGAAATTATCCCATTACCTTCTTTTATACTATTTAAAGTACTGTTCACATATAATATTTATATCACTGAGTCCTCTCAGTACAGCTGTGGGTTTGTGGTAAATTGGTACCCAGTGAGCTACATAACATGTCTAAACCATGATTATTATTTTTACATCTATAGCTTTTTCTCAACCCGTGAGCACATTTCTATTCCATCCCCAATGTCAGAACACAGTTGTGCTTCCTCCTTATTTTCTCAGTTCGTATTGCTGCTTCTTGTTTCTTCCTACTAAAACATGCTGTGTTGATATCCAAAAACAGATATTTTAGCAAATACAGACTAATCATATTTCACAGGCAGACTAAGTATCATATTTCTGAGGAGGTATCTGAAACACTACAGAACTCGCAACTTTTCTACATTACTAATTATACCTCTTCCTCCTCTTTTTCTGGATTTCCTTAATTTTCTGTTCCTGACTGTTTAGATAAGAATTTATCAGTTTCTTAATGGACAGTGCAGATTAAGAATAAAGTGTTGTAATAAATCCAGGCCTATTTGGGAGGCCTGCAACAGAGTAGGCTCCTGGGACGTCATGGGTGTGACTCTAGCGGAGACTCCCAACGGGATGGGGGTGAAGGGACATAAAGACTGAAGTGTCCACCTCCCAGCCAGGTAAGACTAGTGGAAGGGGGAAAACAACAACCCACCAACAAAACTTGTGATCCAAAACTTACCCCCCCACACACACAAGATGTGTAGGGATAATGAGGGAACAAAGATTGAGGGAATGTCCAGCCGTTAATTGACCCAACCTGAGACCCATCTCACAGCAGAGATCCAGCCCCTGGCACTAATGATGCTTGATACGCTTGTCTGCAAGCATATCAAAGAATATGCTAACTTGACTGTAGTCAGGGAGGCCTGATTGGGGAAAGATGTTTCAGCCAAGCTCGGAGCAGAGTTCCAGGGGTCCTATGGAAGTGTTGAGGGAAAGATGGAAGGACCAGGAGCAGACAGGAGCCTCAAAAAAAGACGATCAGAGACATCTAAGCCAGACCCATGGGGGCTTACATAGACATCAACTAAGGAGCATGCATGATTTGGACCTAGGCCCCTGCACACATGTAGCAGATGTGCCATTTGATCTTCATGTGGGGTGCCTGGTGAGTGTGGGGAGTTGGGAGGCTTTTTCTAACATGGACTCTATTGCCTGCTTTTGGGTCACTTCTTCCTGGCGGGGTTATCTTGCCTGGCCTCAGGGGATGAAGATATGCTCAGCAGTGATGTGACTTAATGTGCTGAGGAAAGTTGATACAGTGGCAAGGGGGCTCTCCTTTTCTGTGAGGAAAGGGAGAGTGGAAGGGGAAAGAGGGAAATGGGAGGCCTGGGAGGAGAGGAAGGAGGGGGCACTCTTGGGATGTAAAAAATTTTTAAAAGAAAATAAAAATAAAATAAACCAATAAATAAACCAATCATCAGGTGAAAAAAAAAAAAAGAAGAAAGGGTTGTATGTGTCTTTGAGATTCTGGTAAGCCGCGTTCCACTCTCTTGAACAATGACTATGTATGTAAATGTATACCTAAACCCAGACACACACACACACACACACACACAGAGAGAGAGAGAGAGAGAGAGAGAGAGAGAGAGAGAGAGAGAGAGAGAAGAGAAGACAGGGAGAAGAGATAGGAAACCTAAATGAAAATTATCACCTACATTTCACAAATTCACAGCGTAGAAGTTTCTAACCTTCCAATGTGAAGTTTGGATTAGATAATCTGTAGTCTAGCAACACTAAAAGAAAAACACCCTCTTTCATTCTTAGAGGTAATAAGCATTTGCACGAATGAGATATTGATGGGAAAGTTAAGAATTTTTTTTCTGAAATAATCACAGATGGCCCAAATAATTAAACTACAATGCTTTATTTTCTCTTTCTCACCATAAAAAGTTACCGGGTTGTCATTTTTACCTCCACGGTGGCCTTATTACCAAATCAAGAAAAATACTAATTGTGGAGAGATTTTTTTTTTTCCTGCACCAAACTTGTTTTAAGACTCCCAAGCCCAGGCATGCTTCATACTCACAGTTCTCCTGTTTTACTGTGCCTCTTGCTAGAATTGCAGAGATGTCTCAACCATGTCGTTTGTATAACAATTTACATTCATTTAAAGTAGATCAGTTACACGAAACTTAACATGAAATAAGTTGCCACATACAGAGTCCACAGTATGACTGCAATCTTTCCGCCCCAATTTCCTTCCTTTAGAGTAGTGGTTCTCAACTTCCCTAATGCTGTGACACTTTCATACAGCTCTTCATGTGGTGAGGATCCCCAACAATAAAATTGTGTTTGTTGATACTTTATGACTGTAATTTTGCCACATTTACATTATGAATCATAAGGTAAGTATCTGAATGCAACCCCCAAATGGGTCTTAACCCACAGGTTGAGAACTGCCACTTTAGAGAAAGATCTTCCTCTAACTACACTTTCTTTTCCTCCGGTAAGTTGCACTAAGTTTATAAAAGAATGCAACTTTTGCATACATCCCCACCAATTTTCTTTCAAACACTTCCTTGTCAGGTCCTTATAAGCAGAAAGAAAACAATAAATGATTAACACTAGAGTAAGAATCCCCCATTCAGTATCCAAACTCCTGGCAGGATATACTGGTTTCATGACCATGGAGATGGTTTTTCTGCATTCATATCATTACAATAATAATTCTCAACTGGCAGGGCTGTCTTGGTGGCTCCCAACTTAAGAATGTGTTAATGAAACCACATCTTCTTTCTTGATGTAGTGCCTTGGGCTGTTTCAGACACTTGCTTCATTATCTGGTCTAACTAGGAGAGGCTAGCAAGATGACTCAGCAAGTAAGGGTTCTTGCCACCAATCCTAACAATCTGAACTCAAGTTCTGAAACCTATATGGTTAAAGGAGAAAACTAACTCTCACAAGTTGTCCTCTGACTGCCACATCATGCCACAGTCTGTATGAGCCCCACTCCCATATATACAATGTAAATAAATATTGTTTAGAAAATTAAAAGCCCAGTCAATGGACAAACATTCAGGATATATTATATATCTGTGTGGGTTTTTTGAGATGTGTTTTACTACATGAATATAGAATATGTCTAAATATGATCCAAATTTCTCTAACCCCCTAGATCAGTGGTACTCGGCCTGTGAGTCACAGCATCTTAGGAGGTCTCATATCAATATTTAAATGATGATTCCTATCAGTAGCACAATTACTGTTACGAAATAACAACAAAATAATTTTATAGCTGGGCAGCATAAGGAACTGCATTAAAGGGTCACAGCATTAGGAAGGTTGAGAATCACTACAATAGATAAATGCCATTATTTGCATAAGGCAACATCCTAAACTCATATGTCAAGTTTTTAATGTAAGCCTTACACAGTTCCTAACTTCTCTGAGGTTCCCTCATCTCATTAATCTATCATCACTTTCTCACACATCTTGATAAAGAAAAGCTACAGTTGTATAATTTATGTGACTAGGAAATTAATAAATAAGCTAAAGGAGTATGTCCTCAAAACATAGTTAATCTTACAGAAACGTTGTCACCTGTCTTCCCAAAGAAGAATACATTTTAATGTAAAATAAACTACAGACTGTAGACTGTCCAATCTGGACAAATTTCGCCAATCTATCACATCTTCCTCCCGGATGCCATCTATCATCACACTGCTCAGACTGTAGAAATTCTAAAAATACAAAAGACCTTCTAAGAATAGCAGCAGTGAAAGGGCAGTGCTATTTTTAAGTGTTGTTTTCTATTTCTCTTTTGATGAAACTAGTCTATTCTTCTACACTGTGGGGTTTCTCATCAAAGGGGTTGAAAGAAAAGGAATGAAAGAACAGGAAAAAACAAGATGGGTATGGGAAAGCAAGGAAAAAGGAAGGAGGGAGATGAGCTGAAAAAGAGAAAAGGCATTATTTTTGTTTGTTTGTTTATAATGTGGGGGAAGGAGTGGTGCCTATGGAGGTATCGGGACAACCTGAAGGAGTCCGTTCTCTTTCTTTTACCATGTGGCTTATAGGACTTGAACTCATGTCTTTGGGCTACAAGCTATAAGAGCCTTTGCCACTGATCTCTTTTGCCAGCCCAGGAAAAGCATACTCTTTTGAAAATTTCATGAGTGGAAAGGAATCTAAATTAACTATTGATTCCAGTTATACTTTTCCAAGAACATTTTTTTTTGCTATGCAACTCTCAAAAGCATCTCACTTTAGTCTAACTAACTTGACCTTGTTATAAACATGATATCAAATAGTATCCCATCTTGTATTCAACAATATTTCATTTTAATTTGGCAATCTAGAAACACAAACCTTTAAAATTCCAACTCAACTCTGTTTAAAATACATTTAGAATGAGGTCATAGTAGTGTCCTAATAATTTCAGGATTACTATAAAAAGACACAACTGTGTTTTATATAGAAAGTACCATAAAGGAAAATAATTTGCATAATTTTCTCCACTAGAAAACAGCTATAATAAACTTGTATGATAACACAACTTTAAATACCATCGATGTATTCATTCAACAAATATTTGATGGCACACAGGAAATGGAGTATATAAAAATGATTTTTAAAAAGTCCTACTTTTACAGTTTCATTTTTCTGAAACCTAGACAACCACATATACAAATAAACATATAGTATATTTCCTCATGGTAGAAAAATTACTGAAGTGATCCAAGCATTTTATGTTTAATCTAGTAAGGATATATGTGCCTAAGGAAGTGACATTACCTCTGAATGAATGACATGGGACCTTCTGTTTACCTCCGGTGAGTCCTGGGAGGAGGGACTTTAGGTTGGAGGAAATTGCCATACAGCAACACATATTTAAATAACATCATGAAATTTAAGTTTGCTAATTAAAAAATAAGAAAACTGAAATCTTGCTGACTACTTCCAACACTTTTTTCATGTGCTTCTTCAAATCAGAGCTCATGACAGGCAGTCAAAATAATAGAGGAGAATCTGTTATTTTAGTGACTCCTGTTGGCTTAAACTAGTCTCCACATTCTGTAACTAAAATGAAGTTTGAAAACTTTTTCAGCTTCTTATCTCGTGATTCTGCATGTGACCATGGTTGCTGCCTGTATCCAGAAGACTCTAAATTCTACCTCTTGTTTCTATGATTGTCATTCTTTAAAGATCTCCATCCATCAAATAATGACTTATTACACGGGATAAGTAGTCGCAATAACTACTTTTAAGGTGGGGTAAGTCAACATATATTTATTGTGTTGCAACCATTTATTCTGTGCTCTAAAAATCTGACAGAAGGACCCACAGTTTCAGAGAGGTTTATACACCATGATGGGGGAAGTAGGACAGGTCAGCTCACACTGACAGGAACATGTGAAGATGGTCTTCACACCATACAGAAGGAAGAGAAAATGCTGTAACCTGTAGAGAGGTAGGATTAACTTTTAAGGCCCTCCCCTAGCAACCTACTTTTATCTGAGAGCTCATGCCTCCCAATATAACACTGCAAGCAGGCAAACAAAAACTCAGAGCACAAACCAATGGTGGACATTTAAAACTAAAACCATATCGGCAATTATAATTAGGAAGTGAAGTGCTGATAACTGCTGATCATTGCATGATCAACTCCAAAATTACAAATAATCATGAAAGTCTCCACTAAAACTTAGGAATCCAAGCTAAAAACAAAGATAACTTACTTTGAGAACTGTCAGTGTTTTCAAGTGTCCTCTACAATATTGTGGAGTAATGCATGTATTCTTTCTCCTCCTACTTTAAAACTCATCACTTGGTAGCAACATATATGGGTTTATGTGACCAGTGTTTTGATTAACGTGTATTCCTATTTGTTCTCATAAATACATTCTGCCACTTGTATTCATGTGCACTTTAGTCTGTATGCCTTTGTCAGGAAGAGCCACATCTAGAACCATAAAGTAGTCTCCAATATCTGCACAGATTTATCTTCACTGTTTTTGACATCAGGTAGCTCAATATGTTTAAGTGTGATGTTTGTTTCTGGAAGAAAAACTACACTGAAGATTATGTGCTTATAAAAACACAGAATAAAGTGAGGTTTATAATCTGTACTTTCATATTCATAAATATCTCAGTGTTAAAAGCTGAATGTAATTTGATTTTATAGTTTTTTTAATAAACCAATATATAAGATTAAGATAAAAAAAAACTACACTGAAGATCCTAAGGCATTTTTCTACTCTACACATGAATATACAATATACAACCATACTTAGGTGCCTAATTGTCTATATGCCCATCTTATCATCATGTTCCCTTTGAAACAAAAGGACCTTCTAATGTTCTACTTGAAAAAAATTATCATACTCAAAAAGTTCTCCATTTCTATGTAGTTTTAAACACTCAGACTAGAAGAGTAGAAAACTAGAACTACTGAACATAGGACAATTTCCATTCGAAAAATGCTCTGATAAATATGCCCACGTTGAACTTGACTCATGCTAACACAATACCCATAACTTCTATACAGTGTTAGCCACATAAATAATAGCTATTGGTGATACCACTAGTAGTAGAGGTCATAAAGACTGCAGAGGCCACCTGCTAAGGAGACAGAACTGCTAGTTGTTGGTATAATGTTCTTCTGGAATGTATACAATTTACCCTTTTTCATTCACATGCTCGTTTCTCTATGCCACTATCTGGTTTCATTCCCGTTACAAGTTTGTGTAAACATGCTACGATTTTTCTCTGTGTTGCCAATAAAAACAACCAGCCAAATAATAACAATAGCTATTGACATTAATAATAACCATAGCAATTGTAAATTAAAATATTCAGAAAGTATTTATATCTTTCCTACAACATAGCATCACACTAAAAATATATAATCACAAGTGAGATAATATTACCATCTATTATCATATAATTTGAAAACTGAAGAAAAGACCAATAAATCAGCAGTGGAAATATTGACACAGTAAAAGAAATAACAAGCATAAGATGCTGTAGCAACATACAATTAATATGGATGTCTGACTGTGGCCCCTGACAGGTATACCACCGTTCAGAAGGGCAACACACCCAAAGGTACTTGGACAAAGCAAAGTAGACCCATAGGCTTTAAAAAGGCAGGAAAAGAGAGGAAACCTGAGTTTCAGATGGTTTGAAGGTAGAAGTGAACGTTGGAGGAGATGAATATCAACAAGATATATTGTATGAAATTCTTGAAGAATTCTTAAAACATTATTTCAAAAGTGTATGGGTGGGAAAATATAACCGGAATGCAATTAGGAATGCTTCAAAATATTTCATGAAAGCATTGCAGTATAGAGGCTTTACAGTGACTCTTCAAGAAAGTGAGACTTTCTACACAGCAAGCCTGCCAGTGTCAACGTCTTTTATAATGATGAAGAAAGTCAAAATTCCTTACTCCATTTGTAGCACTGAGTGATATGTGCTGGTTTCCATCCGCAATTTTATTTCCTTCCTGTATCAGCTGAACTGGTCTCCAGCCTTGGCTAGAACAACATTTTTGCCATCTTTCTGCTTCTGTAAAGACGCTACTCAAAGACTTTTGTAAACAGACTCCTAATCCACTAACAGAAAAGATATGCATTAAGTATCTTTTTATTTTAAAATTATTTATTATATTATCTCCATGATGGTCAAACCCCTACACAGATGTAGCCCATGTCAACTCAGTGTCCAAGTGGCTTCCTAGTAAGGAGACCAGGGACTGTCTCTGACATGAACTCAGTGGCTGGCTCTTTAATCACCTCCCCATGAGGGGGAAGCAGCCTTACCAGGCCACAGAGGAAGACAATGCAGCCACTCCTGATGAGACCTGATAGGTTAGGGTCAGAGGGAAGGGGAGGAGGACCTCCCCTATCAGTAGACTTGGGGAGGGACATGGAAAGGGATGAGGAAGGGAGGATAGAATTGGAAGGACATGAGGGAGGGGCTACAGCTGGAATACAAAGTGAATAAACTGTAATTAATAAAAAAGTAAATTAATTAAACAAAGAAAAAAATGGAGAACTGAGTGTGGGAAGAGGTATCAACTGACACTTCAAAATAAGTTCTGAAAATAAATAAATGATCATAAAAGAAATTAGCATTAGGTAACACAGAAGCAGAAAGACATACATGTTATATACTCACTCATAAGTGGTTATTAGACATGTAATATAGGATAAACATACTAAATCTATACTCCTAAAGAAGCTAAACAACAAGGAAGGCCCTAGGGAAGATGATCAATCCTCATTCAGAAAGGCAAACGCAATAGATACCAGAAGCAGGAGAAGACAGGGAACAGGACAAGAGCCTACCACAGAAGGCCTCTGAAAGACTCCACTGATCTAGGTATTGAAGCAGAGGTTGAGACGCATAGCCAAACTTTGGGCAAAGTGCATGGAATTTTATGAAAGAATTTTATATAAAGACCTGGATGGGATAGGAGCACCAAAAGGAGACCAACAGAGCCCCCCCCAAAAAAAACTGGGCCCTGGGGGCCCTGTGGAGACTGATACCTCAACCAAGGACCATGCATGGAGAGGACATAAAGCTCCTACTCAGATGTAGCCCATAGACTCAGTCTCCAAGTGGGTTCCCTAGTAAGGGAAGCAGGGGCTGTCTCTGGCATGAACTCAGTGGCAGGCTCTCTGATCACCTTCCCCTGAGGGGTGCAGCCTTACCAGGCCACAGAGGAAGAAAATGATGAGACCTGATAGGCTAAGGTCAGATAGAAGGGGAGGAGGTGTTCCCCTATAAGTGGACTAGGGGAAGGGCATTGGGGGAGAAGAGGGAGGGAGAATGGAATTGGAAGAAGATGAGGGAGAGGGTCACAGCCAGAATACAAAATGAATACATTGTAATATGTAATAATAATTAATAAAAAGAGAAAATGGATTATGAAAGAAAAGAAATGAACTATTGCAGTATTATATGTTGAGGGATAGGGAAAGAAGTAATTATATTTGTGATGTATTTTGATATTAGAGAGCAGCCTAATTCAGTTGTTTGTCCAGTGCCAAATGATCAGCCCTGAAAACATACAAGTAACCTTATTTAGATTCAGTAAGTAATATTTGGGAATATATGTTATATACAAGAACATGCATAGATACAATAATAACTGATGAATAAAAAACCATGAGTATGAAGGAGATTTGGGAGGAATATATATGAGGATTTGGAGGGAGGAATGTTGGAAAGAAAATACATTTTCAAAAATAAATGACAAAAAAGAAAGATAAGAAATAAAGTTTTAGATTTCAGTTGAAATTAAAAAAAAAGAAATTAGAGTGAATGTGAAAGGTAAAGAGCAGTTATGTTCAGAAGGATCAGCATGTTAAAAAGTCTAAGATGAAAACAAAGTGAGAAACTTGGCAAAGCTAAAGTTACTCACTTTAAGAACAAACAGAATACATGAAGAGACAGAGAAGCCAGGGCAGAGAAGAAAGTCAGTAAAGACATGCTATGGTGATTAGAGTTTAGCTCAGGAGCATGAGAAATCACTTACAGGCTCTTTGCCATGTTGTAATTGGATTTGTGACTCAGAGAGAATTACATGGACACGGTGTGGAAAATGTGCTGTGAGATCACAGTGCTTCACTTAGCACCACCAGAGTGGAGTCAACTGCTTCTTTAACCTGCTACATATTGCTGTGACTATAGATGCATTTCTTAGACTATGGAGAGCCAGAAAAACCTAAATTTTCAAATCCTGAAGACTCCAAACACACCAAAGATATATAAGAAATCATTATAAGAAATCATTTAAAACACACAAAGTGTAAGACTACAATAACCAAATTTTGTAGAGCAAAGTGAAGAGTGGAATAAAATCCAGAAAAGCAAATACCTTGCTGTACCTGGGTAGAATGTACCATATTGCTATGATCAAGAGATATACACACTAATTGCCTTAAACCCCTTTACCATTTCTCCCATTTCCTATAAACTAGGACTCTCAAAGTGGGCAGAATCACAGAAAATGCTGAGATATCAACATAACCCTATTTTCTAGCAAAGAGAAATAAGAGGGCAATTTATTCTTGGTATTCTGCCTTTTCAATAGAGAAAGTCATCTCTGACAAGAATTTGTTACCACAGGGTTAGTCCTCCTCATATTTGGTATTTAGATTCTCACCTCTTGCTTGGCCAAAATCTCTGAAGCTCTGAAATTAATGTGAAATGATAATGCCTGCAGGCTGGTACTTTGGGACTCTTGGTAGAACTAAATTCAGCAATCATTCTTAAGGAATGCACTCTAAATTTAGTCAATGGAATTGGTCTGCTGAACATGAGCAATCTAAAATTGGAAAGCATATAAGGAGATCATCCACCCACAGCAAGAATCAGCAAATATTATGAACAGCAGGTAAGATCCCCATGACTTCAAATAATGTTTCATGTAACATATGAACTATATTAAAAAACCTTTGTATTTAAAGAAGCAATCAGAACTCAGAGTATGAAATTAAGTACAACCCAAGCAAATGTGGGAACAAACAAAAAAAAAAGATCTCAAGAAAATAAAGAATATTAAAGATAAAATTAAACAATCCTGTAAAGATGATGAGTAAATTGCTAGAGACACTCAGAGATTTAGCAAGTAAGAAAGTAATGACTGTAAAGAATAATGACCATTTAAGGTATATAAAACCAAGGAAGAACTAATTCACCTTATTATAATAATGTGGAAAGCAAGGTGGGGATTATTAATTAGAAAATATCCAATCAATTGTATTATTTTGAAAGAAAGCATAAAGTACAATTTCTTTACATTCTTATTAGATACATATGCCAAAATTATTAGATACATATGTTCATAGGAAATATGAACAGAATATACAATTACAAATAAGAAAGAGAATAAAAAATAAAGTAAAGCTATCAACTCAGTAACATACATAAGGAGGAAAATAACATATATAAACAGGAAAAATAGGATAAAATAAAATTGTGAAAATAGGATTAATCATAACTGTAACCTCTATGCAAGATGGAAGACTACCTCATAAGCTGTCTCATAAGACTTGATTAAGCAAAAAACCCATAAGGAAGAACAGACTCTACTCAAAAACTAAAATATAACGAGCTTTAGTAGTTCATAAAGGCAGTGATAGAACCACTGAAAAGTACAGAGAAGAACAATGGACAGACAACACATAGGATAGAAGAGAAGCCAAACACAACTCCAACCTTGTGGCCAGCCCCAGCCAACAGTAACAAGGCAGCCCTGAGGAAAGGAGAGTAATAATCCTATCTTTGGGACAAGCCCACAGTCCTCACAAGTCCATGCTTGTATGAATTGTGAGACAGTGAGCAGATCAGGGTTGGGGGTATCTCCACTGGACAGCAGTGGCTAGGTATCATTTTTAGAGGGTTGTTATTATTTGAAGCTAATTTATTCTGAAGGCTGAAGAACTAAGAAAACCATATGTTAGGGAGAGAGAGAGAGAGAGAGAGAGAGAGAGAGAGAGAGAGAGGCGTATCAGTTTTACAGAGCCAGACACTAGAAGCTATCAACCCAGAAGAGTAGGCTACAAGAGGCTACTCTTCCAATGACCAGAAGCTCATAGACTAACTCTGCTTTGATAGTTCTGAGCCTGAGATGAGCAAGGTCTCAAATTCTGGGGTCACCTATCTGCACTAGACTTCAGTAGAGCCTCACAATTCTGAAGTATGTCACTTGAGCAGATTGATTAATATTCACAATACTTTAACATATGAAGATACATTCTTCATATGAAGTTGATAACACCTTGAAGATCTTATGCGAATGTTTCTTTCCATACTGCTGACAGCATAGCTACCATGGGAGCATAGTAAAAAAAATATTCCCAGCTCATATACTCAACAATTATGGCCAGTAAAAAGCCTTCTGGAATCAAAACTAGGGAAGTCATGACAGTGTAGATAGCTTTGGCAGAAACTAGTTAAGTGCCCATAGGAGAGTCAGCCTGGCATGGTGGCACATGCCTTTATCCCTTGAACACTCTGGAGGAAGAAGCAGGCTGATCTCTGTGAGGCCAGTCTAGTCTACCAAGCGAGTCTAGACAGACAGGGCTCCATTACACAGAGAAACCCTGTCTCAAAAATCCAACCAAAAAAAAAAAAAAGTAAGAAAGTCTACAAATTCAATTAACACTTGACGCCCTGGCTTATGAATATAATTGGTGATTAGCAGATTTGGAGAACAAAGGATGAAGATACTAAGTTATCATCAGTATCATCATCATCACCACCACCACCACCATCACCACCACCACCACCATCACCACCACCACCACCATCATCATTTCTCTCACACACTTTCTCTTGCTCTTGTGATTCAAAATGTTTCTTTTCTACTAAACTTTTGCTGAATTTTTGCCTGACGATACTTTTCTTGGTGAGAGTGTATGTTCCACATTGCACATGTAGAAGTCAGAAGACAACTTGTGGGAGATGGTTCTCTTCTTCTACAGTGTGGATTTCAGGAATCACACTCAGAACATCAGGTTGACCACAGCACCAAGCCATTTTTTCAAACCTTTTTAATGTTTTTAGATTTTAGTTCTCATCTAACTTTTTAATTTTTTTCATTATTGGGCACTGTTGTTGTAATACCACATTAAGAAAAACTCTTAATGCCATTTAAACCAAGAGCAAGCCCAAACTGATCTATCTCCTTCACTCTGTTTTCATTCTTTCCTTAACAATGCTATTTATTTATTGAACAGGACATAAAACATGGTATCTTTAGACAAAGATTTGCCCTTCCTCTTCACAACCTATTATACTCAAAATTTCAAAGCTGCAAAGCAACAATGTTGAAAGCTCTGAGGAAAAATGCAAATTCACCAACAAACATACCAAGATAATAGCAAAGATCTCAGAAGCAACTGGAGTACCAGGAAAGTAGGAGTCAATGCATTCCAAGCCCGGAACTGCCAAACAAGATTTGATATAGACCAAAGTTACCTTTTAAAAGACAAACTTTAAGAAAGAAATAAATCACTGCAGAACAAACATGAACTAATGCAGTTCATAACCAGCAAAGCAGAATCACAAAATATGTCATAAGGAATACACTACTGAAGAAAGATATTCAGATAAAAAAATGGAATTTTAAAAGACATATAGATAAGCAAAGAGAACAAGACAGAAATTCATCAGGGAACCAGGAAACCCCCAAGGATAATAGGAGAGGAAGAAAAGGACAAACAATAGCTGAACTACCAAAAACAGAGGAAGCAAAACCTCTCAATAATAACCTTAAGTGTTTATGCCCTAAACTCAACTGTGTCTTTCAAATGTGCACCAAAGTAAACACTTCCTTAAATTGCTTACCATGTACTTACTCACAGCCACAGACAATTAATTAACACGACAACCTTATTTTAAGAATTCTACACGTTTAAGCAATCTTTTCATTTAGAAATCAAGAATACTTAATAAGACCCTCTGGTTTCTTTTCCCATGGGACCTCTTAGTGTGAGTAAAGGAGAAAGAGCACAGTGAAGTAAGCTTCAGAGCACTCACAGCGGTCATGTGAGATTGATTCAAACAGGTTTGAAATCCGCTTGTAAAACGGAGTTATCTGAGAATTAAAGAGTGATGAATGTGACCTTCTGGGAAGTTGTAGTGGTTGTTGACTAAATCCTTGGGCATTTTTTACCTTTTGAGGAATACTTGGCTTTATTGTGTTTTGTTAAAGCTACATAGTCAGTATAGGGGCCCTCACCTGCAATTATTGGGCTACCATTGGAAAAAATGTCACAGGGTTAGACCAGCAAGAGAACAGTGGCACAAGCAGGAACTTTTTGACTAATGATATATGGTTTGCTGTTAAATAGATCAATAAAGACTTTTTGTTCATGAAAAACATAAACAATATGTGTCTCTTTGTACATGTTGTTTGTGTTCTTTCCATGAATGAAACACATCATCGGCAAAGATGTCATGTATCCACAAGCACATGAGTCAGAATTGCCTGTATGCAGCGCTCAACAAATATTCATTGGTGTTGCTTTTAAATGATTCATGAACACACAAGCATATTTATAATCATATCTATAGATGAATATTAATCCAACAACATGGATACTTTAGCAAGGGACCACTCCCAAAGACCTTCTAGGTCTGTGTGATCCAGTTAGAATGTCACACCTATAATCCCTCAGGCTGGAACAAAGTCTCAATGTTAGTAATTGAGGAGCAGACAAATAGATGAATCGGAGAATGATTTGACAGAATGAGTCAGAGATAGGATACACTCATTTCTCAGGAGCAAAGCTATTTAAGAACAGCGCAGGGAAAGAGAGTCAGGCAGTTCAGTTCAGTCGAGTGGAGTTGAGTTCAATGAGTTAGTTGAGAGTCAGTGCTGTGAGTGCAGTACAGTACAGTTGAGTTCCTTTGTGAGTTCATGCATTTCAGTGGAGGTCGACACAGGCAGTTGAATCAAGAGAATAAAAATGAACCAGAAGATTAGAACAAATCACCAGTTAGTTAGAGCCCAAGAAGAGCAATTCAGTGAGAAGCTGAGAGAAGCCAGATTTAATCAGTCAACTTGGAAAGGAGTTTGAGCCAGAATATCTAAGTTGACTAGCCAGTCAGAGTTCAGAAAAAACTAGAGTGAGCTTATTGAGTAGTAAGCCTTCGAGATGACAATTATATCAGAAAAATAAAAGATGCACATATCCCTTGCATAAACTTGATTGTCAGTGTCATATTAACTGAGCAACATAAACTTGAATTCATTTTAAGATCACATTCTAAAACTAAAGTTATATATTAAATAATATTAAAATAAGTAATTTCTGATTTAATAATCATCAATCATACCATAAATTAGTTAGTTTTTGTCATGCAGACTTTGGGAAAGATAGGCACAAAAATAGTATTCAATATATTCAGGATCATACGTGAAATTGGTACAGTTGAGATGTTTTATTTGTATCACAATCACTCAAGAGTCAGAAGGTACTAATTATAAAGTTGAAAGCACAATTAACAACAAAATCAGGAAAGTATTGATTTTGTTTCACTTCTTTTTAATTTTTTTCAATTATTTTTTTTAGTTACTATACGAGGTATTAGCTATCATTATGGCCCTTTGGGACAAAGTGTGTTGTAACAGATCCTTCCCTCTCCTTACCTCCCCTTTTCCCTGAAGTAGGAAAGTAATACTTGTTTCCTAGCTCCCAACCCTCTAGCTGGCTTGTGAAGAGTAGTAAAGTCCTCTGCTCAGGTCCTGTCACTTACCTGCCATGGTTCCTCTGGTTCTTTAATGTTGCCTTAGACAATTAGTTTCTCTAAATATGTTACAAAGTCTGTGAGTTCTAAAGCTATGGCTCAGAATTCTCTATCTAGAACACCTGATGGAATATATGTATTTTCATCCTAGTACCTGACAAACATCTGTTGGTACATTCTGAACCACAGAATAGGGTGACAGGGAAGAGATTAGAGATCAAAGAGATAGATTTGAATAACCTCTCTGCTACTTCTGCCCTTTGACTGGGATTGATACTCTTAGTTTGAGAATTGGTTGTTGAATAGCACAAGTTCATATGCTTCTACTTGATTACTGTTTGCAATAAATGAGAATAATGTGTGGAGAGTTTATTATCCTAGATGCTCTAGAAAGAATAATCTGCTTCCATTCCATTAGATAATTGACTTTATGAGATTATGAGTCGAGAGTTTATTATAGACAACAGATCAAGAAGTGAGAAAAATAATACTATTTTGTCTGCTTGTACATGAAATCTGATATGTGGATCTTGTCAATAAGCATAGTTACAGAGCCTCACTAGAAGGCCATTAACACTGATATCACTTTCTGATGGACAGGATCTAATTCAGAATGGGGCAAGTACCTTTCAGCAACATGAAGCTCCCTAAGCAGATAATAAAAAGTATCTCAGACAGAAAACAAATGCTTTAAAAATTGTAGGAATAAGGCATTCAATGATGGTATTATAAGACATAGTAAAATGCAATCAAATGAAAAGCACAGCCTGGGAAAAAAGGTTCCCTGGTGTGTTGCATCAGAAAGAATTGTCTCTGTGTGCATATATTTTAATAAGGAACATTAGCCAGACAAAGGATATAAAAGGTGAGGTTTTTTCCAACACTACAAATCCTGCAAAGAACAACCTTCTTGGATAAAAAGAAAAATATGTACAATTATTTTTATCATGAGTTCTTTCCAGTTACACTTCTCATGACAAGGTTTATTCCAAAATCATAAGTGGCCTTTGCAGTGAAAAATGAACTTAGGGTACTGGGGCTCTTGACCTCTGTACTCTCAAGCAGACCAAAGACCAAAACTAAAAACCAGGCAAGATTTGCTGGTTGTCATGAAAAAAAGACTACTGTTTGCATTGCATGTATCCCTACCTCAGACTTCTGTTGCAGTAGGCACATTGCTTAATGTAGTAGTGACTCTAATTATTTTAAAATGCAACCTCTATATTCACATGATGTGAAATGCAAGTCAAATATTGAAACTCACATTTCTACAAAGGATGAAAATCGAATACCTTAAGGGGTTGGCTAATTTATCAAATTTTCTGAACATGTGTCTTTGCTGTTGGATAATTCTGGTTTTCCTTCACTAATCACAGACACCAAACCTTCCACTTTAAACACACTTCCTCAGAGCACAAATCACAAACATTTACCAGTGGAACTACAGACTCAATGCTGCTTGCCCAGAACTCAATAACAAGTCATTCTGTTGTTCACAAGTTGCAGAGGTTGCTATGCAACCATATGGAGAAAGGCGGAAATTTCAAGCTGCAGACTGCGAGCGCATGAATTAAGGTGTTAAAAATAAGATTAGGTGAATGTGTACGTGTGTGTAGGCAAATACTGCATAAATTATCACACAGTAATAAGCTGTAAGAATATAAAGCAGTTTTTCTGGGACGGAATAAAATGAGCCCTAGGAGGCAGATTTTTCCAGTTAGAAGCCTGAAAAGTTCTTAGAGTTAATTAGGTCCATCGTTTAATTTGATCATTCAAACTGCTTGCTGCATAGGCAAACGGCACAAAGAAAAGAACAGTGGGTGGACAGTTAGCAACTAAATTGGACAGGCAGTTCACACCACTGTTAAGCCTCATCATTTTCTTTCCATTGTGGGCAGAAAGAATGCAAGAATGCATGGACCTGGACCTTTGTAATGAACCATGTGTGACACTGTTGGTGACAAGATAGAATGTGTGCTATCCAGAATGGCTTTGCTTTCCTCCAGTACCATAAATATCTCAGAAGATCCATTTATAAAGGGAAATGGTTCGTTTGGCTCAAAGGCTGGGAGGTTCCAGTCCAGGATTGTCAACTGTCTGCTTTAGCCCTCTGGTACTGAGTGCAGCATACCCTGTAAGAGTGTGTAGGGGAGTACTGCACTGACCTCGGGAAGCAAGAAAGGAAAAGAAAAGGACGTAGCGCCCCACTGTATCCTTCAAGGGCATGTTCCTCAGTGACCTGAAAAAACTTTCACTAGGCTCCACATCCCAAATTTCCCTCTCCTTCCAATAGCAGAAGGTAGGTGAGCAAACCCTCAGCATGCTGACCCCTAAAGGATGCTTACCATGAAAAGTGTAGAATAGAAACAGCTACTTTTACACATTGAAATTGTGAATAGAGCATTGTTTCATCCTACATGGCCTACAGTCTTAAAAGCAAAATAGGTATGTTCAAATGGACGAAATGTCTACTTTTTGATGAAATCGTTTCAATTTTGTGTGGTTTTCTAAAAAAAAAATTTCTCAAAATGTTTTAGTAAAGAATTGCAGTCTTGGCTTTTAGGTGAGTGGTAAGCTCACACACCGTATGTGTGACAAAGTTTCTTTGTTAATACCCAAAACATATTTATTAAATCTTCATAACTTAGGAAAGAGTAGTATAGATTACCTATACTAAGCCCCACCTGAATCTCACTTGTACCCCAATGGGTAAAGTTTATTATTCACAGAAACAAAGGACAATACACATCCAGAAATTACAATATCTCAGTAAGTGGAGTTAAGGATTCAATTGTGTCTACCATCAAATTCACATGGTGAAACCCTAACTTGCTATACCTCAGAATGTGACTGTAATTGAAGATAATGCCTTTAAAGAGGTGACAAATGTTCAAGTATAAGGCTTTGATGTGTACCCACTCCAAAATCAGAGGTGTTCTTATAAAATGTCAAACACACAGATGTCAAGGTGTGACTGTAAGAAGCAAAGACAATGTACAGACTTAGCAAAATCATGGCCAGCTGCAAGCCAAAGGGAACAACCTCTCAAGAGACTAAACCAAAGGGAACCTTGATCCCAAGCTCCAAGAACAATGAGAAAATGCATCTCTGTTGTTTAAGCCAAACCAAGAATGATAGTTTGAATGAAAAATGTGCCCCTACTTACTCTTCAGGTATTTGAATACTCAGTCCTCAGTTGGTTGTGCTGTTTGGGGAAGCTTGGGAAGCCACAGTGATACAGAAAGTATGTCACTGGGTGGTATGTGTGGGAGGTTGAAATGAAAAGCCTGTGCCATTTCTAACTTGTTCTCCCTACTTCATGCTGTGCTTCAAGAGGTAAGCTCTCAGGTTCCTGTTTCTACCACCATGACTGCCACCTGATTCCATGCTATGTCTATCATTATGGATAAGCAAATGTAGAGCTTTTCTTCTATAAACTGTCATGAGCATGTGTTTCATTACAGTAACAGAAAAGTACCTAATAAACCAAGTATGATACTTTTATATAGCAGGAATAGCAAAGTAGCATGGAGGTTGGTACAAACAAAAGCATTTGGACTTTAGTTGAGCATTTTCTGAGGATTCTAAGAAATCAGGGATAATTTTATCATTAGGTATCACAATATATTTTTAATTAAAATTTTATTTTTTATATTAATTACAGTTTATTTACTTTGTATCCCAGCTGTTGCCACCTCCCTCATTCCCTCCCAATCTTACCATCCCTCCCTCATCCCCTCCCTGCCCCTTTCCAAGTCCACTGATAGGAGAGGTCCTCCTACCCTTTCATCTGACCCTAGCTTGTCAGGTATCTTCAGGACTGGCTGTAATGTCCTCCTCTGTGGCCTAGCAAGGTTGCTCCTCCTTTGGGGGGAGCAAGGGAGGTTAAAGAGCTAGCCACTGAGTTCAGGATAGAGACAGTCCGTGTTCCCCTTACTAGGGCATGTTTCCCTTACTAGAGAACCCACTTGGATGTATTTCAGTCTACACAGAAGACAGACTACTGACACTAATGCTGTAACAGGCAAGTAGTTGTCCCTTCTCTTATTCAGAAAAGAGGACTGTACTGCTTTATTATTGTTGTTGGTGCTGGTAGTAGTGGTTTTGGGTGTGTGTGTGCCGTGCATGTGTGTGTTTCATGAAACGTGGCTTGTTTATGCCTGTGTTTATAAATATGATGGAGTAACCCTCTGTGTCTTAGTTTATCAGCTTCTGATCATCCTTGTCTGATGTTAGTGTTTGATGAGATTATTCATAACCCAACAAGAAAAAAAAAAACTAGCTGTGAATTCCATCCCAATTCCAAACACTACTGAAGTCTAGAGTTGTGTCACTCCAGTTCTAATATGTCAAAGGCTGTATTATTCTTGCTCACCTGAGTAAATTTTGGAACCTCTCTTTTCGATGTGAAAGAGAGTGCGTATAGGCTTGAGACAATTTGGTACTGTGTTAGATTTATTGCTGGAGCTACAAAGGTTTATCTGACACACACAGTTTGACCTTTTTTTTTTTTCATTCTATCATGGCTCACTTTTCCCCACATAGTCCTGTCTCAGCTGAGTAGATCAGCTGTGCATAAATTTAAGTGACAAACATACTCCTACTGATTAAATTACCACAACAGTTGACATTAATTTAGTTCTTATTTGCAAAAGAGCTTTATATCATCTTGTCAATTATTCCGCAGAAGAAGAAGGATACAGATGACCAAAAGAGATCAGATGGCTTTCTGAAAGGTATATAGCAAAGTAGCCAAAACATGATGTCATCTTGTGACTTGATGCTCACACATAATACTTTCACCTTTTAATTGTTTGGCTGGGGAAGTGGTCTGAGACCAGGCTCTCTATACTTCTCCCATACTCTGTCACTTGCTATGTTCATAATGTTTAGAAACTTGTTTAGCTTCTCTTGTTTCTCAATTTTCACATCAGTAGAAAGGAATTTGAATTAGTATAGATGTCAGTGGAGGTTTTGCACAGGTAAATCAGTATCTGAAAAGAGTCTAAAATAACACAGGTTTGTGGTTACCATCTTTTAAATGTTAAGATATTTTAAAGCAGTTGCTTTCAAAATTTATATGGTAAAGAACTGACACTCTGATCCCCAAATTTTCCCCTTTTTAGAGAAGAGCACTGTTAACGAGTGATTTGCACAATGTTCTATTGGCTCATTTCTTACTCATCTGGTGGTTCCTAAAAAACTTTAAAAGCTTGAGCTTAGCTAGAGGAAGTGGAGTACTAGGGTACTGGGCTCTTCCTGTCTCAATTGCAGCTTTCTACTAACATTGAGATGAAATCTATCATATGCTCCAACAACATAATGTCCTTTCTAAACACATAAGATTGACTCATAACCAAACTTTCAGCAAAATGTAGGGAATCATATAAAAGAAGGGGAGTTAGTATGACGTGGAAAGGATAGGAGCTCCACAGGACCAAATATAACTGGGCACAAGGGTCTTTTCTGAGAATGACTCTCCACCAAGGACCACATATGGATATAACCTAGAACCTCTGTTTGGATGTGGCCCGTGGTAGCTCAGTAACCACTTGTTTTCCCATAGTAAGGGGAACAGGGACTATTTCTGACAGGAGCTCAATGGCTGGCTCTTTGACCTCCCCACCCCCTAAGGGAGTAGCAGTCCTGGTAGGCCACAGAGGAGGACTTTGCAGCCAGCCCTGAAGATACCTGATAAAACAGGGTCAGATGAAAGGGAAGGAGGTCCTCCCCTATCAGTGCACTTGGAAAGATGAGGGAGGGAGGGTGGGATTGGAGGGGGATACAGCTGGGATACAGAGTTAATAAAATGTAACTAATAACAAAAAAAAATTAAATTAAATTAAAAAAAAGAACCCTTTGAAACCCTCTTGAACTGTGAGCCAGAATAAAAGCCCAAGTAATAAAAGAAGCATTAATTGGAGGTGGAGCTGTATGAAGAAAACCTGAGAAAAGGCCAAGAAATCTCACATTTCAAAGACTGGTACCATTACCAGGACAAATATAGCATCATATACAAGAATTGAAACTGAACTTGAGAAAACCCCGAGATTATTTTTTTTTTCTTATTAAATCTGGTTGAAGAAGTTGTTTTATTTAGATTTTACTGCTTTAACAAAGAAAATTATCACTAATTGAATGGATGCTAAAAGATAGAACTTTGTTTCTTGCTCACAAAAAGTGACAATTGCTCTTCCTCCTCTCTCTTTCCGGTGGAGGAGTCTGACGACGACGTTCAAAAATGGCACCTCGAAAGGGGAAGGAAAAGAAGGAAGAACAAGTCATCAGCCTTGGACCCCAAGTGGCTGAAGGAGAGAATGTATTTGGGATCTGCCACATCTTTGCATCCTTCAAAGATACCTTTGTCCATGTTACTGATCTTTCTGGCAAGGAAACCATCTGCCGAGTGACTGGTGGAATGAAGGTAAAGGCCAACCGAGATGAGTCCTCGCCATATGCAGCCATGTTGGCTGCCCAGGACGTGGCCCAGAGGTGCAAGGAGCTGGGCATCACTGCCCTGCACATCAAACTCCGGGCCACAGGGGGAAACAGAACCAAGACCCCTGGACCTGGAGCCCAGTCAGCCCTCAGAGCTCTTGCTCGCTCAGGGATGAAGATTGGATGGATTGAGGATGTCACCCCCATTCCCTCTGACAGTACTCGAAGGAAGGGAGGTCGTCGTGGCCGCCGTCTGTGAACAGGGCTTCTCAAGTTATTTTCTGTTAATAAATTGCTTTGTGTAAGCTAAAAAAAAAAAAGTGACAATTGCAAGCCAGTATCTTCTCTGCTTCATGCAGATGGCCAAACCCTAACAAGAAAATGTCTCTGGTTAGCAGACGTGGAAGACTGGTAAAGCCAGGGCTATGTCTACAACAACCTCACTCTTTGATAATATAACATATATATTACCAAAAAGAATAGTTTATTAGAGACTTAAATTTTGAGAATTATGCTGATCTTTCAAATCTAACATCAGTGAATCTTGTGCAATTCCAGAACTTAGAAGACTGAGACAAGATAACCACACAGTCACATACAGCCTGAGCTACACAGTAAAAAAGTAAACATTACTAAAAAGTCACTGATTAGTTGCTGACCAATCAAGATTGCTGTAGCTAAGCATCTAGCTCTAGCTCTACAATCGTAGTAGTAGACAGTTCATTAGCGTAACATCTGGGCACTAAAAGTAGTATAATTTATCATCAGAGTTTACCGAAAGAATCAAATTTCTCAAATCTAATTTTTTAGCATAAAGACGATATAACCACATGACCACACCCAGTTTATAACATTTAAACATTTCAAGCTTGGGGAAGGAGAGGATGATAGAGTTGGCTTAATATCACACAATACACCCATTCTAAAATAACTTACAACAATGGCACACAGGAAATAAAATATATAACTCTGTAACTTCAACTTATTGAAAATTTTCAATGCTTTTATTCTCATTGAATACATGTCAGTATAGTAAAAATAACTTCCAACCTCTCCCTTATAAAAGCATTCTCAGAGTAGTCTAAGGACAACACTAAAGCACATTCAACTGTTTACTTTAATAACATATAATAAAGAATTAATCATTATTGCGCATCTTGAGATATATAACTTGAATAAATACTTCAATTATCTTGTCTTTCTTAGTAATGTTAAGACATAATTGTAAACCTATTTTACATAATTCAATGTTCCTTTAAATTGTTTTCTCATTTTACACAGAGCAAGAATCCAAAGGAAAACTTTTCATTTAATAAATTCAGTTTAAGATTATGTATTTTGTGGTTACCTAGGTAATAGCTATTTTAATTCTTGAATCCATAATTGGTTTGGCATTATATATACAATTGGCACACTATTGATTCAGATCACTATTTAAATACATTCATAATTAAATGTGTCAATTTTAACATTATTTATCCATAAAAACAAAGACATATTTATTCCATCATTTTGTGTAGTTCTTTAATCTTCCTACATTCAAAGATTTTATAATATTTCATAATTACCTGTTGGAGCATATGTTTGTGTGTGTGTGTGCCTAAAAGATGTTAACAGATATGATACTCAAGTTCTGTTAAAAAGGAAATGTCAAGTACATTTATATGCTAAGAATACAAAAAGAAACTGAGGCTGAAGAGACACCTCAGCAGTTAAAAACACCGGCTGCTCTTTCAGGCCAATATTCAGTTCCTAGCGCCTACATGGTAGCACACAGTGCCAGGGGATCCAATCCCCTCTTCCGGTCCCCACAGGCACCAGACATCCATATGATGCACACATACCCATACATATAAGATCATGTAAATCAAGAAAGACGAGGAGAGCTAAGTTTCATAAAGGTACATGTCTTTTCTAACACACAGGAGGCAGGATTAACACAAGTTCAAAGTCAGCCTAGAAAACAAAGCATTTCAAGCCAGCCAGAGCTCCATAATAGGATCTCGTCTCAAAAGACTATTTAAAATGTTTTAATGTGTTATTTATTTCCACTAATTTGGTTAATTGTAATAATTACTTAACCAACCATTCTCTATTTGGGAAAGTCAGAATGTTTAATTTACATGTATAATTACTGATTATTTAATTACTGTACTGAAATTATTCTGAAAAATTTAGTTTTATTAGTATCACACGGGGAGGGCAGGAATAATTTTTTTCTCTTGAATGTTTGGTATTTTTTTTTAAATAAAAAAACTAGTACTTACTAATGTCAACTCATAAATAAAATCCCTCATCTAAAACTAGTTATGAAAATTTGAGCAGGCAACCTACAGCTCGTCATCTCAGTTTTCTTATCTCTAAAGGAGGCGAAAGATATAACTCAGCCCGCCATTTGTATGCTCCTGCAGAAGAGCCTAGTTCAGTATCTACAACCCATGCCTAGTTGCTCACAACAACTCTAGAAGATCCGATATCCTTTTTTAGCCTTCAAAAGCACCTACACAGATGTAAAGATACTCACACAGACAATATACGTATGCACAATTAAAATTTTTAAATGACTATCTAAAGGACATCCAAACGATCACTTTCAGTCCAAAGTAGTTATTATAACTTAACTATCAATTTTCAATTTCTGGCTTAACTGTCATTTAAAATATATTAAAAAAATTTTCAGAAAAAAATTTTTGCTTAACATATCAGTTATTGTTATATCTGTGAATTTAAGATGGGAATGTTTTAAAATTTTGAAATTTTCCCAGCTTAGTTGTGTGCATACATACACATACATATATATGTTTGTGTGTGTATACATTTATATGTGTGACTATATATTACATATAGAGAGTTTAATACTATTTGTAGTACAAAAATATATAGTGGATTAATCCACTCTCTCAAGTATACCTCAAATTCTTATTTAAGAAATGAATATAGCCCAGGTGAGTAGGCAGGTATATGAGGGTTTATTTCAACGATAGAACACCAAAGCCTTGTGATAAATCTTTTCTATCAGGAAAGAAAGACAGAGACAGAGACAGAGACAGAGACAGAGAGAGGAAGAGACAGAGAGAGAGAGACAGAGAGACCTCTTTGATTTTTCTGAAGTTTTATAATTTTTGTCTAAACTTCCTTTTCAACAATGTTTTAATCTCTGCTATTCTGATGAAACTATTTCTGCCAAAGTCATCACCAATTTCCATTTAACACTTTCAAAACTCAGCTTCCAGACCTCACCCTTCATGACATCTGACCACTATTTGACACCGTTGGTTATTCATCTTTTCAAAAATATTTAGTCTTTCAGGATATCAAGTTCTGTGTTCTCCCTTTCTCACTATTCCTTCCTTGTGCCTTTGCTACTGCATCTTAACATTTAGAATTGAATTTTAGTAGCCCAAGTGCAATCAAAGGAACTCATTGCTATTTACTGTGCCAACATAAACGATCCTATTCAACCATATTGCTGTAAACTTCATCTCTAATGAGTCAACATTAATATCCACTCTACATCCTCTATCAGCTCACCTTTATATCACTATGTACGTTTAGATCACTATTTACCTGTGAACTCCTGATGCAGTAAAAGTTTTAAATTTAGTATATCTACAATTCTGTCTTCCCACCATAACCTGTCCTCCTTCTATGCTGTTTGATTTTGATTTTCAATTTGATTGGATGAAAAATATCTAGAAGGCTAATAAACTATAACTCTAGGTATATCTGTGCATTTTTCAGAGATGATTAAATCTTGAAATCTCTGGCTGAATGAATGGATGCATCTCATGATGGATTCCTAATATAAGGGTATTATTGAGAGTTGATGAAAAGTCAGAGGTGGGACACAGTTACAGGAAGTAAGTTATCATGGACATAACATCCTCTGCTGCATATTTCTCCTTTAATGATGTGCGATCCAAGTGCATGAACTGAATTTAATGAAACTAAGCTAAGTACATTCTTTCTTAGGTTGTGTCTGACAGGTGTTTGGTTAGGGCAATATAAAATAATTAATAAACACTTCATTCACATATTTCTTGAGGTGCAAGTCCAAGAGTCCCTGGTGTTCTCCATTCAACCCAAATAAAAGATATCTGTTCTCTCTCTCTCTGTCCCTCTCTCTCCTTCCATGTGTGTTCTTGTAGAATTTATACCCTTCTCATCCCCTACCACTACCACTATATTATAAATCACATCTCTCTTGAAATTTTTACCCATATAAATTGATCATAATACCTTGCTTCTTGTTCAAAATCTTCCATTGACAGTAATAATACTCACAATAAATCTCTTAACCACAGTTCTGGTGTTTCTAGGCTGTCTCCCCAATATCACCTCTAATGCTTTTCTGTTGTTCTCCAGCCATACAAGCTTGTTTCTATTTTAACACATTTCTCCATAATCTCTCTTCTGGAATATTCTTATTGTGAGCTTGTTATCTATTTTGAGATTAACTTCTAATTCCCTGTTAAAGCATCATCTTATCAAAGTCTTTGTCATAACCTCCTGATATAACCAACCTCACCACTTCTTGTCCTTACTTTGTTTATACCAGATGGAGGAAACAAAGAGATGCTGTTCTTGGATATTATCCACAGAGAAAGAAGATCCAGACAATCCAGATGAGGCTTGATAGGTTAGGGTCAGATAGTAAGAGAGGAGGACCTCCACTATCAGTGGACTAGGGAAGGGACATAGGTGGGAAAGAGGAAGGGAGGGTAGGACCAGGAGGAAATGGGGAAGGGAGCTACAGCTGGGATACAAAGTGAATAAACTGAAATAAATAATAAAAAAATAAAATACATCTTTCTAGAGACTGCTGTGGGACAATTCATGTAATAAATTGGTAATACAAAGTTTTTAAAAAAGAAAAGGAAAATTGTTATCTAGAGGACAGGAGTGGTTAGCTGACACCTTCTGAGGTTCTTTTTTTTCTTTTCTTTTCTTTTTTCAAGACCAATCTAGATGTCGGAGGGTCTTCAGCCACTGGCTGAGTAATGTGTTAATAAAGCACTCTTTGCTCAGCAGTGCTTCTGTGAACTTGTAGATTCTGACAGCACCAAAAGCATGGCTGGCCTCTTTTTAGTATCATGTCTTTATTTTCATTTCATAAGTTTTATTTACTAATAAACCTTTCTCATACTAACCCCATTTTATTCTATACTTCCTAGAGAACTCAAATTTAAAAAAATTAATTAGACTCCATTTAATAATTGTATGTCTCCTTCATAGAATAAAGGTATTATGAAGTTCGTTAATTATTTTTAACATTAAACCAACAATGTCCTCTGTACTATCAAGCTTTGTTTTGCTCTAGCAAAATGCCTGAGAGAAAGGGAAATCGATACTTTGCATCACAGTCTCTGAGGTTTCATGATCACTTGCCCCTGTAACTATGACCGTGTGATTGCAGAGTAGAAGTTTAGGGCTGTGTGGATCTGTTCACTTCATGGTTCCCAGAAAATAAGAAATAGGAAGCATTTCTTCAAAGCCATGACCCAGACAACCTAGTCTCATCCACTATGTCTATCCCCAAGTTCCACTATGTCCCAGTAGCACTGTTGTGTTGGCAGGCATCTGACCCTCCAACGCGTAGGCCTTGGGGAACACTGACCAATCCTACTGCCAAAAATAGCCTTCTAATAAAAGAGATAAGAAATGCTCACTGGTGACTAAACACATTGCAACTAAGAATAAATAAAACATTGAATGCATAAAACAGCATCAAAGCATCATAAATATCATGAGACAGAAGCTATCATATAATTACTACACACTAATATGAAGAATTTCTTTTTCCTTGGTCATATTCTCTCTCTGTTTTTTTAGATAGATACATAATCTTTTGTTAAATTATTGCTATGTTTTAATCCTTTTTTATTTATTCTTCTCTCATATAATAAATCCTGACAGTAGTTTCCGTTCCCTCAACTCCTTCTAGTTTCCCCTCAAACAGCTATCTTCTCCCCCAGGTACACTCCTCCTCCATTTCCCTTTGAAGAAGAGGAGGCCTCCCAGGGCTAACACGGCCTAACAATATGAAGTGAGAATAAGCACAAACCCTCCTATCAGGGAGGGAGAAATTACTGGTGTTTTTAAAACCTTAAGTGTTAAAGGAACTTGTACAGCAAAATGTGCTTTAATATCAAATTTCTTTTAGTAGGGAACAATACTAGGTTATCATTTTTTTAAATGCAAATGTATTTATTTACTTACTTATACTTACACACAGGAACACAGGAAGGCAATTAACATAGCAGTGGCAGGGGGAAGGAAGGCAATACACATTTCTGCTGGTATTCCCAGGGTCATTTTGGTGTAGGGATGCTGATGATATTACTAACAATAAAGGAGGATATAAAATCCAAAATAAAATGTAAACAGAAATAAATGAATTTAATGATTTTTCAAATAAAAATATCATCACCTTTTTTTATTTTTTTTACTAAAAGCAGACATTTTTGACTAAACATTCTCAGTCTGGAGACAAAAAGACCAGTTCACAAATATTAAACATTAGAGTTATCAGTTTTTTATAGCAGTAGGGTTAATTGTTCTGGATCAGCCTCTTGTGAATCTAAACTCAAAAAAATGAGAAGAAACAATGAGAATAGTGTGAACGAGATTCCTCGCCAGGAGAAAAGATTTTAAAATACTATACAGACAGGCGGGGGAAATGGCTCAATGGTTATAAACACTCACTGCTCTTTCAGAGGATCCAAGTTCAGTTCCCAGCACCCACACCGGGTAGGTTGAGTATCTTGAGTGTTGGCCTATATAATGTTTATTATTATTAGCCCAAAGATTATCATGGCAGTGTTATCTAACCTGCTATCACAAAAAACAAAGACATAAACACCTGTTAGAGTTTATAAATGTCTTATTTACTTTGAGCTGGGAAGATTCTTACCTATGCCGACTAAATCACCTCACCATCCAATTTCCATCCAATGCTATCTTCCTTAACCATCTTATCTTCCATCCATAATCTTAAAAATATTTGATTGTATTCTTTATCTGGTCCTTTTCATGCCACTATTGGAGTCCTTCTTCCTGACCCATTGGTTTCTTCTCCAGCTAAGCCATCGTGGCATCTTCCTTCTTCCTCTTTTTCCATCTGTCTCTTTCCCATGAGACAGGAAACCTTTCTCATAAGCCTGGGAACCTTAGCTGTGCCTACCCTATTCTTCCCTGCCCAGATACAGGCTGTTTAATGAACCAATCAGATATAGTGACTTAGGTAGGTTTACCAAATGAAGATAGGTTTTAGACAGCATTAAAACAATCTCCAACATTTTTAGAATAGTCATTTGTTTTGCAGTTTTCTCTTCCTGAAAACCCTCAAATTTGTTTCAAGGTAAGAACTTTCCCTCCAAACAAGGACCACGTATGGATATAACCTAGAACCCCTACTCGGATATAGCCCATGGTAGCTCAGTGTCTGAATGGGTTCTCTAATAAGGGAAACAGGGACTATTTCTGACATGAACTCAATAGCAAGCTCTTCCACTCCCCTCCCACGAGGGAAAAGCAGCCTGGTTGGCCACAGAAGAGGACATTGCAGCCAGTCCTGAGGAGACTTGATAAGCTAGAGTCAAATGGAGGGGGAGGAGGTCCTCCCCTGTTAGTGGACTTGGAAAGAGGCATGGGAGAAGATGAGGGAGGGAGGGTGGGATTGGGAGGGAATGAGAGAGGGGGCTACGGCTGGGATACAAAGTAAATAACCTGTGATTAATATAAAAAATTAAAAATTAAAAAAAGAACTTTCATATTCTTCATAACCCAACTCAAGTAAGCTCATTGTAGAAGTCTTCCTTCATTATTTATTTATACTGGATTTTCTTCATTGTAGTAACTGAAATCCCAAAATTAAAGCAGTAGCACCCTCAAGGTCAATATCTTTCCACATTGTAACTTTATCTCATCAGTTTTCTTTGTTTTCTAAGTTTGTCTCTTCTAGGTTGAAAGCTTTTTCTCACTAGTAGTTAATATAATATTTTAAGAATAAGTTATAGGAAAAGGTGCTTTTATAGGACTGCATCTTAAACAATATTTTTTCTAAGAATAAAAAGCCTTATATTTCCTGTCTAGCACCATTTGTCCAGGAAAACAAAGCACATTTCTTGGAGCCTATGTTTGTGCTGGGAAGGAACTGAAGAATCATTACTGTTATATTGAGAGAAAATGTACCTCTTTCTCAATAACCATGTCAGGAATTTGGGGTCGGGGGAGCTGTTCTAGTTTGGTTTAGTTTGTTTGTTGGCTTGTTTGTTTTTGTCCATTTTCGGCTTTTGTTGTGGGGAGTGATTTTACCTTACAATTTACAGATCCATCATGAAAAGAAGTCAGGGTAGGAACTCAAGGCAGGAAGTCTAGGCAGGAACCTAGAAGCATCAAGCCATGAAAGAATACCACCTACTGATGTTAGGATTTAATCAGTTAACCACTAAAAATGAAATAATAGTTAGAGAGCAGAGTAAGAAAATGTTTTATAGGGACTAGACCTTAAGCAACTAAGTGAAGTAACTAAAAATTTTAATTCATTAAAGAGGCTTCAGCGGTTTAGAAAACTCACCAACAGCTAGTGTGAGGAGGCAGAGAGATCACCTATCCAAACAGGACAATGGAAGGGGAGAAGTCAGGAAGACTTAGAAGGAGCTGGTACCTCTGATAGCTTACATCCAAGTAACTTGGCTGGACCTGGAGCAAAAGTGACCCACCAATAAATAAAGCTGAGCAAGAAGCCACAGCATCAGCATACATTTTGTTTGTGTTTGAAGATAGTACTGCTTAGGAAAGACAACAGCAGAAGTCGGAACTGTGGAAGGAGAGGACAGGACATGGTAGGACCAAACAGGTGCCTCTATATCATTCACTTCAGATAACCATGACAGCCTTCAGAAAATGAAGTCTCCCAAATTTTTCTTTTTGCCAACTCTAACCTGAAGGAAGAAGATAATTAAATTGCCACTGCAGAAACGAAAAGATATACTTTTTATTATTCAATTTTCAAAGTCAATCTATGTTCTTCAGTTTTTATGTAAAATACTTTGGATTCACTAGACATCAATTTTCTACCTGCTATCTTCCCACCGGTTACAAATAAATACTTCACACATAACACTGAAAAACAGAAGTTCTTGCACTAATCCTACCCCAAGTACAGCTGAACTCATTCCCACCATTTAACCTAGGACAGCTTTCTAAATTATAAACCAAATATTATTTCATCTCCCCTTAGAGCTTTCACTTTGGTTCCCATTACAGTTAGGGGAAAAAAAGTTTATACACTTTACCAAAATCTACAAAGGGGATTGTATGTTCTACAGTACTTTTTTTCTCCCATCTTTGTCCTTAACTAATGACCCCTACACTCCCTAGCCCTGAATGCTCCACCAATATTGGCCTTTTTGTATCTTCAAATCAAGTACAGCCAAGTTATCACTTGCAAATGTTGCTTCTGGTTTTTATAAGCATGCCCTTTTCTGATTCTTCTCCTCTCAGAAGTTTCGGCACCTCATAAACAGGCTGGTTCTAAAGTACCTACACTATCTGTACTGTGAGCTTTTATATTCATTGGAATTGTATAGCATTTGCTGAAATAGTAGGGTGCTTGTTTTCACGAATAAAAGTTCCATGAAATCAGGGATCTTGTCACCTAGATTCTTATCTTAAAGAACAAAGATTTACACAGAAAGAATTTATCAATTACATAATCACATCATCCCCCTTGAAACAATTAAAACTTAAAGGAAAAAAAAGTGTAATGCATTTCTGAGGGGGAGATGAATAATAATTGTTTTTCCAAAAAAAAAAAAAAACATATGCTGCTATATATTCAGTCAACAAATGTTTATTAAATTGCTAACTAAAAACTGTCTAGAAACATGCAAAACATTTGCAGGATCCTAAACATCAAATGGCTATACATTTAGACATGAAGACAATGGTTCACATAGGAAGCTAAGTAGGTGTCAAATGGCCAGTGGTAGATGACAGATAATGGTGGCCACACATGAAAATAAAAATTGTTTAAAGAATCAGATGTATTTATTTCTTAAGACAGCTAATGAGACATTTCTTTCTGTTTCTATCATCATAATTGCATTTTTAAAGATGTCAATGCTTACTTGAATGTATAATCAAAAAATGAAACATTGAGAGTGTCTGAAAAAGTGTTAACCAATTCAAAAAGAACAAAGTGAAAATGTAAATGATATTCTCAAAGAAAAATATTTTGAACAGAGAAAAAGTCTAATGTTTTGAGCAGAAATGGGCTTATCTGGCTGTTGTAACATACACATTTGGGGAATTACTTAAAAGCTACTCATGTTTTATGGTTGTAATTTTAGAAAAAGGAGTTCATTGCCTATTTCTAGTTACAGGGATTTCGACCAGTGCCATTTTTTGAAGCTATTAAAATTCTTCCTCTGATGTAAGTCTCTATAGTCAGAAATTCTGAGTTGAGCTTACACAATGCAGTACAAATATACTGATTTGATTTTTTCAAAGCACTGTGTGAATGGGATTCATAAATCCATTTATTCTTGTTAGAAGAGTTCTGAGCAGCAGCTACAAAAGATTCTGTACTTGGGAAAAGGTCACAGAAAGGTAAGTGTAAAAGAAACAAATGTTGCCTACTTTTGAAAACAACCAGCCTAAACATCAACCAATAGAAAATTTATTTAATTGTGTTTAAAAGAAATTTTATGGAGGATGAAATTTAAGGGAAGTCTAGCAAGAGACAACACTTTTCTAATCTTCTTTCACTCCCTCCTCCATCCATATTCCCCCATCATGCACACACACACAAAACCTCTGCAAGACATAGTCTTGAAGTCATTCTATATGGTCATATCACCATGGTAACGTACAATTCAAGTTACATTATATCTGCAGAACAGTGAGAACATTCCTTTACAGAGAAAAGAATGCATGTAGGTCACACACAGTGGGAGAGAATATGACTCAAAAAGAAAAGATTCATTTACCGAGGTGTGCAAACCAGATGTTGCAGCCATGAAACATGTTAACATTGTTGAGCCTTTTATTATACAGAAACACACACAATTTTAGCTCCAGCTACTAAAACTGGGAGTATTTCTGATGTGGTAAGAAAGAAAAAAACAAACAAAATAAAAAATTTAGTGATACAGGATGCCTTTTCTAGCTACATAACACAGGAAGCTGTTTTTCTCTTTTAAAGCCAAAGTGGAAGGTATTTCACTCACCCTCCACTGGAAGCACAGAAACGTTTGTATAGTGCACACGTGTGTGTGTGTGTGTGTGTGTGTGTGTGTGTGTGTGTGTGTGTGTTGGGGGGGTGCGCATGTGTGTAAGGTTTATATAGAGTGAGTGCATGCACATATGCATTCATGTATATGAAGGCCAGACATCAGCCTTGAGTATTGTTGTTTGGGAACCAGCAATCTTGTTTTGTGGGACAGGATCTCTCTCTCCGTCCTGGGGTTGCTGAGTAGGCTAGACTGACTGGCCAGCTCATCTTACCCAGCTCTGCTTCCTGAGCCCTGGGTTTACTTACAAACATGTACCACTATGTCCCTCCTTTTACCAGGGTGCTGAGAATCAAACTAGGGTGTTTATGCTTACATAGCAAGTAATTAATGATTGAATGCCTTTCCCAAGCCCCAGAAAACTTTTTTATTTCCTTTTTTTTTTTTTTTTTGGTTAGATTTTAGATTTGCCTTATTTCATCTTGGGCTGGGCAGATAATTCTACTTATGGTATTTCATATCTCCCAACCCCCATCCCAGGCCATCCACTTCAGTCATTCCTTCTGGGCTACCTCCAATCCATAATCTCAAATACTTGCTAATGTTCTTCATCATGGCCAGTTCCTCCTTCTATGCCGGCCCTGTGCTTCTCCCATGCTAATGCATGGCTATGTGCATCTTCCTTCTTCTTCCTCCTCTACTGTCTCCTTCAAAAGATCCTCTCCTGTTCCCAAAGCTCTCAAACCTTAACCACACCTATTCCATTCATCCTGCCTAGCTGCCTAGGCTTTTTAATCAACCAATCAGGGATAATGGGTAACATTCCTTCTCATCACATGGGTACAGGAGATAGTTGAACATTAATAACAATGCCCACGGTAAGGCAGCAATGAGATCTCAAGGCACTGACATCAGCACTTGAATACATAGCACCAGACAAGCCCCCAACAATTCCCCTTTTCTGTATAAATAAAAATGGCCATTTTTATATAATATACAGTACAACCAATTAGAGAAGCCAGGAAAATTATTTTTCAGATATTATATAGAAGGCATTGGTGGAATTTGTTCACGCAAGGAAAGCTGCACTTCATTCAACTTTAAAACACATGCATCTGTGTGAAAAACACTGAAAAAGAAAAAAAAAAAACTAACTACAACAATACTACCAAAAGCTTACATAATGTTTATTTGATAGACATTTTACATGTCTTTGCTTTTTTTAATCCTTCCATCAACCTTGACATATACATACTATTTCTTCATTTTTTTTCAATGAAGAAAGCAAATCACAAATATGCTCACCAAATTCCTCAAGGTCACACAGCTAATATCTATCACACACAGAATCCAAAGAGACAGATTGGCTCCAGAGTTTGTGCTGTCATCTTCTATATGGAAACAAAACTATGTTATCTGCACATAGGATAGAATATCTCAAGGCAGCTGTTACGACGGAGTTTGTCACCCACCATTCTGTTACAAATGGTTTACAATAGTAAGTATTTATCATTTCAAAGTTTCCATGACTAAGAATTGAAGAGTAACGTCACTCTTGCTTACTAAGGTTTCTTATGAGATTCTAATCAGAAGCTTGGCTGGAATTTCTGTCATTAGAACTTGACTTGGCAAATATGCTTACTTGCAGATGATATGATAATATATATGAGCAACCCCAAAAATTCAACCAGAGAACTCTTTCAGCTGATAAACACCTTCAGCAAAGTGGCTGGATACATAATTATTTCAAAAATATCAGAAGCTATCCTGTATAACAAAGATAAAGGGGCAAAGAAAGAAATTAGGGAAACACCCTTCACAATAGCCACTAATAATATAAAGTACCTTGATGTGACTCTAACAAAGCAAATGAAAGACCTGTTCAAAAAAAAACTTCAAATCTTTGAAGAAAGAAATTGAAGAAGATATCAGAAGATGAAAAGATATCCTGTGCTCATGGATCAGTAGGATTAACATAGTGAAAATGTACATCATGCCAAAAGCAATCTACAGATTCAATGCAATTCCCATCAAAATAGCAACACAGCCACTTTTGATGTGAACTGATATACTAAGATCAGAAAGGAGAGGAGAACCTCCCCTATCAGTGGACTTAGGGAGTGGCATGCATGCAGAAAGGGGAGGGACGGTGGGATTGGGAGGGGAGGAGGGAGGGGCTTATGGGGGGATACAAAATGAATAAAGTGTAATTAATAAAATAAAATAAATTAAAATAAAACAAAAAAATAGCAACACAATTCTCTACAGACCTTGAAAGAGAAAGTCTCAACTTCATATGGAGAAACAAAAAACCCAAATTGCCAAAATGATCCTGTACAACAACAGATTGTCGGGAGGTATCTTCATCCCTGATCTCTGGGTGTACTGCAGAGCAATAGTTATAAAAACTGCATGGTATTGGCATAGAAACAGAATGGTAGATCAATGGAACCAAATAGAAGACCCAGAAATAAACCCACACACCTACAGATACTTGATTTTTGACAAAAAAGCCAAAACCATTCAATGGAAAAAAGACAGCATCTTTGACAAATGGGGCTGATCTAACTGGATGTCTACATGTAGAAAAAAAAAGTAAATAGATGCATATTTATCACCCTGCACAAAACTAAAGTCCAAGTGGATCAAAGACTTCAACATAAAACCAGACACACTAAATCGGTTAGAAGAAAAAGTGGGGAAGACCCTAGAACTTATTGACTTCCTGAACAGAACTCTAACAGCACAGGCTCTAAGATCAACAATCAATAAATGGGACGTCATGAAACTGAAAAGCTTCTGTAAAGCAAAGGACATTGTCATCAGAACAAAACGACAGCTTACAGATTGGGAAAGGATCTTCACCAACCCTATATCTGACAGAGGGCTAATATCCAGAATTTATAAAGAACTTAAGAAGTTAAACAGCAACAAATCAAATAACCCAATTAAAAAATGGGATACAGAGCTAAACAGAGAATTCTCAGGAGAGGAATTCAAATGGCAGAGAAACATTTACAGAAATGCTCAATATCCTTAGTTATCAGGGAAATGCAAATCAAAACAGCCCTGAGATTTCACCTTACATCCATCAAAATGGCTAAGATCAAAAACTCAAGTGACAACACATGCTGGAGAGGATATGGAGAAAGAGAACCCTACTCCATTGTTAGTGGGAATGTAAACTTGTACAACCATTTGGAAATCAACCTGGTGCTTTCTCTGACAATTGGGAATAGTGCTGCATCGATTCAGCTATAGCACTCCTAAGCATATATCCAAAATATATTTGCGCTCAACCATGTTTGTAGCAGCTTTATTCATAATAGCCAGAACCTGGAAACAACCCAGATGTCCCTCAAGAGAGGAATGGATACAGAAATTGTGGTACATTTACACAATGGAATACCACTCAGCAATTAAAAACAAAGAAATCATGAAATTTAAAGGCAAATGGTGGGATCTAGAAAAGATCATCCTGGGTGAAGTATCCCAGAAGCAGAAATACACACACTGTATATACTCATTTATAAGTGGATACTAGACCTATAATATAGGATAAACATACTAAACTCTGTACACCTAAAGAAGCTAATCAAGAAGGAGGACCCTGGGTAAGATGATCAACCCTACTCAGAAAGACAAACAGGATGAACATTTGAAGAAGGAGAAAGCAGGGAACAGGACAGGAACCTACCACAGAGGGCCTCTGAAAGACTACCTAGCAGTGTATCAAAGCAGATGCTGAGACTCATAATGAAACTTTTGGGCAGAGTGCAGGGAATCCTATGAAAGAAGGAGAGATAGTAAGATCTGGAGAGGACAGGAGGTCCACAAGGAGAGCAACAGAACCAAAAAATATGGGCACAGTGGTCTTTTCTGAGACTGATACTCCAACCAAGAACCATTCACAGAGGATATAACCTAGAACCCCTGCACAGATGTAGCCCATGTCAACTCAGTATCCAAGTGGGTTCCCAAGTAAGAGGAACAGGCACTGTCTCTGACATGAACTCAGTGGCAGACTCTTTGACCAGCCCTGCTGCCCTGAAGGGGTAGCAGCCTTGCCAGGCCACAGAGGAGGACAATGCAGCCAGTCCTGATGAGACCTAATAAGCTGTAAGGGGAAGAGGACCTCCCCTATCAGTGGACTTGGAGAGGGGCATGGGAGGAGATTAGGGAGGGAGGGTAGGACTGGGAAGGAATGAGGGAGGGGGCTACAGCTAGGATACAAAGTGAATAAACTAATTAATATAAAAAAATTAATTTAAAAAATTTCTAGGAAAAAATAATTAGTTAATTGATTAAAAAAAACTTGACTTGGACTGTGAACTATGCTTCTGAAATGGTTCGTTACTTCGTTAGCACAAAGCCTCAGCTCCCTGTTACTAGGTTGTCTGGATAAGACTCTGCATACCCTTACAAACCTGTCATTGGCTTTTACTAAAGCAAGTCTTTCTCTGAGAAACATTAGAAGAAGCCGCAGCCAAATGATCACATACCATCACCACATTTGTTGAGCACACAAAGTGTCATGTTTTATGAACACAGTATGCAAAGATGAGGAACCCAGGACTTCATCTGAGAGACCACTATCACAGCTGTATTTTTGATTTCCTGGGAAAAGGTGAGGTAAGAGAGCCCAGAGAATGAGTGACTTTTGGGATTTTGTGTCCTGGGGTTCCGACTTGTTAAAACAATCCCCAGCCCTGCCAGAAAGAATAAATATTTTCCCCCACATTTACTTTACCATTCATTCATGTGTGCATTCTTTCTATAAATTCAGTCATCACTTACTAAAGTCTCTACCACGATTTCAGATGCTCATCTCTACATTCTAAATGTATTATGCTGATCTTCTCATAAATTTTAGAAGTGTGCCTTTAACATGGGTTTTTCTACAGTCCACACCATGCCTCTATGGAACTAGAATGAAAATCATTTTCAGCAACAGATTCTCATGGGCATGTTCCCTGGATTCTCGTGGGAAGAGAATGCCCATGAGAATCCAAGCATGGCTTTAATTTTAGAGTTAGAGTCTCTAAGCATAACTCAAGCTGCCCTGTTAGCCGTTCTGATCACAATGACCCTTCAGCAGCTTGTCAGTTACAGGAAAGGTTTCCCCACCTCAGCGCTCACGGTGACTTCTGCTTGGCGAGTCATGCTTCTCTGAACTGGTGTTGTTTCTCGAGTTTTAGGGGCAGTGGTTGGCTCTGGAGGTTTGTTTTCTTATGTATGTAAGAAAGGTGTTTGATTTTTCAAACTGTTCAGGATGCAGTGGAGCCTTCTACATTTTTTTCCCAGAGTACTTTTTATTACTCTTCTAATTCTTCCTGGACATGCAGTGTGTGTGTGTGTGTGTGTGTGTGTGTGTGTGTGTGTGTGCACAAGTGCACACGCTCGTGCACGCACATGTATGCATGCTCAAGATGCTGCACTGAAAAAATCTTGTCAGATTTGAAATGAAAGTTTTTAAAATTCACTAGTATGAATTGATCATCAATTACAACATACGACTTAAAGTACTAACCAAAAATATTGATTGCCATTTTTTTTACTATTTTAATTCTCCTTTAAGTATCAATTATACTATTTTAAGTTACTCCCTAATACTTAGAACTGAGTAAATCTATTTGGAAGCCACCCAATATCTCACTTTGAATTAATCTCTCTCATTCTACAATTATGCTATTTAATCAAAAAATTAAGTTCCTTCCAGAGTAACTTGTTAAGGATTTACTAATTTTGATTTTCTTTTTTGCAACTTAATTGAACTCAGCAGTGAATCGCTCCTCTCTTCAAGTCTATGATAACAAAGTACATTTTTTTTTAATCACATTTTCCCTGGGATTATCATTTTTCAGACTTGTGCTGTTTTTCTTTAAAAATTGATTTTCTTTTTCTACAGAGATTAAAGTAATTAACTATGATAAACAACTCACCATTGCATGAGTGTTTCTGAAATTTCACTACTTTTAAATATTAGAATGATTTTCCATCTATTCTAACAGGCTTCTATGCAAGTTAAAATATTATGTCTGTCTTATCTTCAAAATGAAATGTCTTCTTCAGTTTTTCTGTCTTGAAGGCTTGGTCCATAGCTGGTGGTCCCAGACTTGGAGGTAGGTGGGAGAAGCTCTAAGAATTGTCTACAAACTAGAAGGCATCACAGGGGGTGTATTTTTATAGGTGTACTGTCCCATGCCCCTTCCTGTCTCTCACTATTTTTACTTCCTGGAAACCATAAGGTGAGCCTCCTCCTCCACAGTTTTCTACCTACATGCCAGTCTGCTCACTGGCCTAAAGAGATGGAGCCAGCCAAACATGGTCTCAAGCTCTGAAATTATGAGCCAAAATAACTTGCTTTAGTTAAGTATACTTTTTCTTTTCTTTTTCATTTTATTTTATTAATTATACTTTATTCACTTTGTATCCCCCCATAAGCCCCTCCCTCCTCCACTTTCCACCCTCCCTCCCCCTTCTTCACTCATGCCCGCCCCCAAGTCCACTAATAAGGGAGGTCCTCCTCTCCTTCCTTCTGATCTTAGTCTATCAGATCACATCAGGAGTGGCTGCATTGTCATCTTCTGTGGCCTGGTAAGGCTGCTCCCCCCTCAGGGGGAGGTGATCAAAGAACAAGCCAAACAGATTATGTCAGAGGCAGTGTCTCTTCCCATTACTATAAAACCCACTTGGACACTGAACTGCCATGGGCTACATCTGTGCAGCAGTTCTAGGTTATCTCCATGCATGGTACTTGGTTGGAGTATGAGTCTCTGGGAAGACCCTGTGTTCAAATTTTCTGGTTCTGTTGCTCTCCTTGTGGGGTTCCTGTCATCTCCAGATCTGACTATTTCCCACTTCTTACATAAGATTCCATGCACTCTGCCCAACAGTTGGCCATAAGGCTCAGCATCTGCTTTGATAGTCTGCAGGGCAGAGCCTTTCAGAGGCCCTCTGTGGCAGGTTCCTAGGTTGTTTCCTGTTTTCTTCTTCTTCTGATGTCCATCCTCTTTGCCTTTCAGGATAGGGACTGAGCATTTTAGTCAGGGTCCTCTCTCTTGATTAGTTTCTTTAGATGTACAGATTTTAGTAGGTTTATCCTATGTTATATGTCTATATGAGTGAGTATATACCATGTGTGTCTTTCTGCTTCTGGGACAGCTCACTCAGGATGATCCTTTCTGGGTCCCACCATTTACCTGCAAGTTTCATGATTTCCTTAATTTTCATTGCAGAGCAATACTCCATTGTATAGATGTACCACAATTTCTGCATCCATTTTTCAGTTGAGGGGCATCTGGGCTGTTTCAAGCTTCTGGTTATTACAAATAAAGCTGCTACAAACATGGTTGAGCAAATGTCCTTATTGTGTTTTCAATGGTGAAAAATAACCAACTCGGCATGAAACATTTTAACAGCCTAATGTCTTGGGCAACCCAGTGCTATTTGCCTTCCTTTTTCTGTTAGCAGTAATCCATGGGAAATGACCTTCCATGATGATACTGATGCAAACTAAAACTAAAGCAGCTATGTAATGAAAGTCACTTGTGGAATTGTGAAAAGCTTTTTAAAAAAGTTACAGTAAATTATTTAAGCTTACTGCTTAATGAGGTGTGGAAAGATCAAGTTGATGTCAACGAAATTAAAGAGGAGATGTTGACAACAGCAAAAGCTAGATGATATGTACAGAGAGCTTACTACATGGTTCTCCCAATAGTTGTACATGATTGAAATGTTATGAAATGAAAATAAACGATAATATATAAAAGGAAAATCACTAATAATTATGTAGGGTACATAGAGGAGTATTTAGGATACAAATGAAAATCAATTAGACCTGCACGTGCTATACTTAACCACAACTTCAACAAAATTTGTTTTTATTTAAATAAAATAACATGATATGTTACAGCAAAGAACATTTGTCCATATTCTACTGTATTTACTCTATATTATCACTTGTATAATAAATAAAATTGAGTTAAAGTTATGCATCCTGATCTTGATTCTTGTTGCCAAACACCAATTAGTAATAAAAAGTAACATTCACCTGTTTAGAAAGAATGAATGACACCGGAGATATAGCACAGTTGTAAAGTACTTAACTACCATGTGTGAATCCCTTAGTTCAATCTCCAGTATTTTCAAACATTAAAAAATTAAAAATATTATGATAACTGATGTAAAATCAAATACCCTTCATTTTGTGAATATGATTTTATAATTGATGAAAATAATCTTTTGAAAATTGTTTTGCTAACATTGTAGTTCAACAGTCTATAAAAACTGCCATCAGCATAACACAAATATCACAAAAATATGATTTTCTTGGACCAAAACTCTGTGACTAGAATGACTTAAAAAAAAAGAAACAAAGGAACGAGTGCAATAGACTGCAGGGAACAGTCACAAGGCAACCCCATTTTGTGGTTTATCTTTGACAGCTCTACCAAATCTTCACAATAAACCCTAGAGAAAAATACCCTATTGCTTTCAGGAATGGAGAGAAAAACAACCCATTGTAAAATATGACAAAGTGCCTTATCTTTCTGGAAGGATGCTTTACAAGGCTTGTATTGTTTTTGCAGAATTTTTGCTACCTGGAAGAAAGTAAGTGGTCAGTAGAAAAGGAGACTACCCATTTCCAGTCTATCCTAGGCATCTTGTCTCACCTAACCAGAGGAGAAAAGAAGCCCTGCTGACGGTCACAGTTTAGAGGTGCATGATTACCAGAAGAACATGCTGTATTCATAGGGCTGCATACTACTGCCTCTCTCTCTGCAATGCACCATGGAGTCTATTTACTCAAGTTATGTTTACATAGTCATTTCTTCCTACTGCTGAGGTGGACTCAAGACCCAGGGCTACTGCAACCAGCCACAGGTGATGTCAGAATAGAAGTCTACGAACTAGAGCCACGTCTTCTCCTAGAATAAGAGCCGTTCTAAACAGTTCATCCACAGCTAGGCTTGGGGAAGGGGGCTATTAGTTTTCTCCAGCTTGCCACTCTATACCAGGATGAGGTCTTGCACTTAATGTCCTGTCCAACTGCCAACGAATATTTTTATACTCCACCATCTTCTAGATATTGTGGTACTGTTACTGAAAGCAGATGCATGGCCACCCAGACTGATAGTAAGCCAGATCTTACCTGAATCTAGTATCTCCAAAGCCATAAGTGTGCAAAATGTGGTACATATGTATGACCCACCTGGGGCCACATTGTGCCTAGTACTAGGACAGTTCTACAACTCAGTCTGAATTGACCACAGTTATGCTATCCAAGGTTGAGAAATGAGCAGTAGAGAAAGCGCTGTCACCAGAAAAGTTGACTGTAAGTTGGGCTATCTCTAATCCTCATAGCCACAAGATTGTGCACAGTCTAGAAGGGACTGAGAGTGCCAGGTACCCCAAACTCTTGCTACTGCAGTCTGGAAGCTCCTTCAATGATCTCTGACATGTGTCAGGAATTTTAATTTCTACCAAATTCTGGAACACTACAGTGGGCCTGTTGAATTTCCTTTGGGACAGAACTCTGTCCATGAGTCCATGAGGCTGACGGAAACAATCATCCTTTTATCTTATACGCAGTTCCAGCAATTCTGTACGTAGATACTGACCTTGGGGCATGGGTTTGGGGATTTCCCAAGCTCTCAGTTTCACATGGTGGCAGACATAATACTGGGTTTTAATTCTGAAGTCTGGGCTTCATTTTCTTTCTCTACCCAAAAGGGAATATTTCTCTTCATGCTGAACAGCCTAGATTTTAGGGGTTGGGGCATTGTTTTGCTTCCCTCTTTCTTAAATTTGTCTTTAACTCTGAAAAGAAGCTTGCCTTTTGCTAAAAATACATTCTTTTCTCACACAATATATTCTGATTATAGTCTTCCCTTCCTCTACTCATCTCTGCTTCTCCCCACTTCCCCTCCTATCCAGAGCTACTCCTTTTCTCTCTCTCATTGAAAAGAACAGGCTTCTAAGCTAAAACAACAAAAATCCCTCCCCTCAGAACTCAGGGGACCCTGTGGAAGAGGAGGCTGAAACAGTGTAAGAGGGAATGGAAGACAACTGCAGAACAAGACCCTCCAAATCGCCTAAGCAAAGCTCATATGAACCCATATAGACTGAAGGGGCAAACAGAGCATCTACATGGGTCTGCACCAGGTCCTCTGTGTCTGTTTTATATCTTTCAATTTAGTATTTATATGGGATTTTTTTCTTTTATTTTCTGAAATAAAAAAGTATGGACTTGGCTGTCCTGGAACTCACTCTATAGACTGCTCTTTTCTGCCGGCTGCTTTGCCTTGTCCAACATCAATGTGGTGGTTTTTGTTTGATCTTATTATATATTATTTGGTTATGTTTTGTTGTTAACCTTTTATTTTTATCACTAAAAGCACAAAATACTTTTTGTTTTTTACTTAATTCCCTTCTTATGGCAGTCAACTCTTTTACAGACATTTTATCTTTATTCTTTAATGGAATAAGTTGTTTTCTCCTTTGATTTTTTGGGAGGTCTTAGAGTTTGGGTTTTTAGGTTTTCGTTTGTTTGTTTGTCTGTTTGCTTTGTTTTTGTTTTTTCAGGTAATTCTTTTACTTCTATTCTCTGAAACTCAAATAACTTCATTTATTTCTGGTGGAAGTACAAAATAGCATAGCCACTTTGAAAGACAGATTGGGAATTCACATACAAATAAACATTTTTAACATCCAAGCCAGCAATCACACTTCTTGGTATTTGCCCAGATACAAGCATATTCACATTATAATATTCATATGAATATTAACTACAGAATTATGTACAGTTGCCAAAACATCCAAGTAAGGGATGGTGGGACCAGGAAGAGAGGATGCAGAGGGCTGTGATCAGGATGTAAAGTGAATAAATAAACTAATAGTGAGGAAAAAAAGATTGAACAGCTAGAAGGGAGGAGGCCTAAAAGCTAAAGAAGTCCAAGGTAGGAGCAGCAGTGATAAGAGCTGAGAGAAGCCACAGGTACTGAGCTAGACTGGAGGCCATCAGACACTTTGGTTTGTTAATAGGCACCAGAGTTAACCATTTGTCCCAAGTTGATTTTGGACCTGACGCGAACTACATGGAATTCTGGAAAACTTCATAACATAAAGACAATAAAGTATTTTTGGAGCTGGTTTCCGCCTTCCACCTTCCCAATGGTGAGTGCTCTCTATCACAAACAACTCCATATTTGGCTAAGGCTGAGGATCTGGCTTGCTTCCGTGTATGTGGACCTATCTGCATTGCCCACGAGGCACGCTGGGGTTGGCTACCCTGAGGCTGTTTAAGCTGTGGGCTGGCTTTCCCCAGGGTCAGAAGATTGTTCAAGGTTCCTGAATATACTGCATTGAGAAGAACAAAAATAAATAAATCAGAAAGAAGGAGAGAAGGACCTCCCCTATCAGTGGACTGGGAGAGAGGCATGCATGCAGAAAGAGGGGGAGGGTGGGACCGGGAGGGGAGGAGGGAGGGGCTTATGGGAGGATACAAAAGGAATAAAGTGTAATTAATAAAAGTTAAATAAAAAATTTTAAAAAAAGTATTTTTGTCTTTCAGGAGTTATGGAAGGATGAATACATAGGACATAGAAGAACTGTAGGACAGTAAAACTATCCTGTGTGTATGATAGTAACCACAGGTCATGTTATATGGGCTCAGATCCATAGGATGTACAACCCAAAGAGGGATATGTTAATATAAACTCTGAACTTCATGTAATAATGGCATTGTTGTGTAAAGTCATTACTTGTAAGCTATATACCACTCTAATGGGGGTGTTGATAATAAAAGAAACTATGAATAGAGGAGGTCAGAGCATGTCACAAATTCTTCCACGAGCCAAAACGGCTCTATCAATTAAAATTTATTAATTTATAAATTAAAAAATGCTAGATCAACTGTTAAAAGATTTCAACTCATTCTCTATGTGCTTATGTATTTGGGTAACAAAATACTTCTGTAAAAAAAACAAAGGCATTGAACAATATTGAAAATGACATTAAGCATCATTATGTATACAGTGTACATGCATAATAATGATTTCAAAAGTAGACCTGTTGAAATTTCCATTTAAAATAATTTTTAATTCTCTTTGGTATCAAAATTCTACCTAACAATAATTGATATCAAATATGATATAACAGTTGTGTATGTCACTATACTGGAATATTATTGTATGTATGATGTTACCCTAACAGGCTTTATTCCAAAGAGTAAAAACAAAAATATAAACATCATAAATTATTCTAGTAGTTTTTTAAAATAATTTTCTTTTAGACCCATCTAAAATCCTCAATGTGCATTATACTGTAAATGCAATTAATATTGTCTACTTTAGATGCAAATGATTGTGACTAGCCCATATCAATTTGAAACATTTGGAGACAATGATTATTTAATACATAGTCTAAATAGTAAATGGAAAATATTCTTGATCAATGATTCTCTAAGTATGCTTTTTGGATCAGCAATCTAGTAACTTCTAGTGTTTCTAACCCTGTGCCTAATTAATCAGATATTCTGGGAATACAGCCAGATAATCTGTTTCTTAAAGATCTTTTGCTCCTTATGATCCCTACTAAAATTTGAGAAGTCATAATCTGAATATTTTATGTGATAATACATTTAGGAGGCTGGGGAGATGATTCAGTTGTTTAAAATGGTTGCCAATCTTCAAAGGACCAGAATTTGGTTCCCAGCACTCACATTGGTCACCTCAAAATACCTCCAGTTCAAGGAATCTGATGCGCTCTTCTAGTCTCTATGAGTACATTCATGTACATGGCAGACACACAGACATGCATGCAAGAACATATGTAAAATATTAAAAATGCATTCAACATAGTCCAGATACTTATGATAATACTGAAAAGGCTGAAAGAACAAGTGCTAAACAAGAGCTCTAGAAATAAGCAACATGTGCAATAACTGTGGAATGCCAGATGAGACAGACATCCAACATCATGGAATGAACAACTACTTTGTTTTCATAACTAGCCACTGCTCAGTTAACTGAACCACAGCTTTTAAATCATTCTAATAAATTCTCTTTATTCACAGACACACACACACAAACACACACACACAATCTATATCAATCTCTTTGTGAGTAAATACAGAGAAAGAGAGAGAAATTTCATGTATTCTGTTCCTCTAGGGAACCCAAATAATTCACACCATTACTGTCTGACAGGTATGTATATCTCAATACCAAAACCAGAGAGGAAGCCTAAGAATCAACAGCAAACAGACCTTACATTTTCATGACATCTTTTCATCAAATTAGCAGAGAGCCTAATCTGAAGACTGAGCCTATCTCACAAATCTCCTCCCTGCATTTGGTTGTTAACAAAATCAAACCAGAAATATAGACACTATTTGTTGACATTCAATAAGCAGCTTAACTAAATAGCACCTAGACATGGCCCATTTTGTTTTGAAATAACTATAATCGTCTTTTTTTATCCAAAGCTGTATTCAGGAAGGGCTAAAACCATGTAAGAAAACAAAGGGTTTAGAAACAACTGTAAATATTAACAGTAATTATTATCAACACTGTAATGTGCCATATGGGAATGTAGCCAATAAATGGGACAAAGAATATGTGCCTTCTAACTCCTGGGTCAACTCTAATACATTTAATCCCTTGTATATGTTTTCTAACAACAACACAGCATGACAACAAAATGGTAGCACACTGGAGACTGGACAGTGGTGTGAGTGGCAAACAGAGACATTCAATAGCCAAAAGCGAGGTTCTGAATAACCATCATAGCCGTGAAGATGCCGTGAGTCTAATGCATTTCCGTGTGTAGTATAAATTACTGAAACAGGCTTGACTATACTAAGTTAAACAGTGCCAGAATCCCGGTGACTTAAACAATAAAGCTTTATTTCTTGCTCCATTGAGGGATGGATGTAGGCCTTAATTTGCCTTCTCTTCACTCCAGAATCAAAGCTAATGAAGCAGCTATTAGCTGTAACATCACTGATCATGACAGCAGAGGAAAAGCACACTCTGGAGAGTCCATACTGCTATTTAAATGATACACATCACTACTGCTCACACCTCATTGACGCATGGTCACATGGTCTCATTCAACCATATGGAGCTTGGAAGTGTTATTCTCCTCCCCTGCCGATCCCACCCTCCCTCCCCTTTCTGCATGCATGCTACTCCCCAAGTCCACTGATAGGGGAGGTTCTCCTCTCCTTTCTGATCTTAGTCTATCAGTTCTCATCAAAAGTGGCTGCATTGTCCTCTACTGTGGCCTGGTAAGGCTGTTCCCCTCAGGGGAAGGTGATCAAAGAGCAGGCCAATCAGATTAGGTCAGAGGCAGTCCCTCTTCCCATTACTATGGAACCCACTTGGACACTGAACTGCCATGGGCTACATATGTGCAGGAGTTCTAGGTTATCTCCATGAATAGTCCTTGGTTGGAGTATGAGTCTCTGAGAAGTTCCCTGTGTTCAAATTTTCTTGTTCTGTTGCTCTCTTTGTGGAGACCCTGTCTTCTCCAGCTCTTACTATTTCCCACTTCTTACCTAAAATTCCATTCACTCTGCCCAACAGTTGGCCTTCAGGCTCAGCATCTGCTTTGATAGTCTGCATCCCCCCATAAGCCCCTCCCTCCCCTCCCAATCCCACCCTCCCTCCTCCCTCTGCATGCATGCGACTCCCCAAGTCCACTGATAGGGGAGGTTCTCCTCTCCTTTCTGATCTTAGTCTATCAGTTCTCGTCAAAAGTAGCTGCATTGTCGTCTTCTGTGGTCTGGTAGGGCTGCTCCCCTCTCGGGGGAGGTGATCAAAGAGCAGGCCAATCAGATTATGTCAGAGGCAATCCCTCTTCCCATTACTATGTAACCCACTTGGACACTGACCTGCCATGGGCTACATCTGTGCAGGGGCTCTAGGTTATCTCCATGAATAGTCCTTGGTTAGAGTATGAGTCTCTGGGAAGTTCCCTGTGTTCAAATTTTCTTGTTCTGTTGCTCTCCTTGTGGAGACCCTGTCCTCTCCAGCTCTTACTATTTCCCACTTCTTACATAAAATTCCGTTCACTCTGCCCAACAGTTGGCCATCAGGCTCAGCATCTGCTTTGATAGTCTGCAGGGCAGAGGCTTTCAGAGGCCCTCTGTGGTAGGTTCCTAGTTTGTTTCCTGTTTTCTTCTTCTGGCTTTCAGAAGCCCTCTGCAGAAGGTTCCTAGGTTGTTTCCTGTTTTCTTCTTCTTCTGATGTCCATCCTCTTTGAAGGCCACACTTCTTAATAATGCTACTCCATATGGGCCAAGGATATAAACATGAGTCTGTGGGAGCCATTCCTATTCAAACTACCACAAGTGATGAGACAGAAAAAAGGGACCAATTCTCCCAGGGCTCCTAACATCTTTCTTGATTTTGACTATAGTGAAGAACACCCTTTCTGACCTGTAATACCATTCTATAACTCAATGTCTATCATTTAAGTATCCTTTTTCCTTATACTCTTGAGTTCATTTCCTAGTACATACAATTAGCATAATAACACTATATCCTTAATATCTCTTTCTTAAATAAGCAGTAATATAGGCTCTAACAGTATACGTCAAAGTAATTTATCTTAAAACTGGTAGGCCAGAGACTGTATAAGGTAGTGCATGCCTTTAATCCCAGCACTTAGGGAGAAGCAGGCATGTCTCTGAATTCAAGGCTGGCCTGACCTACATAGTGAGTTCTAGAACAACCAGGGCTTTGTGGAGAACCCTTGTCTCAGAAAACAAAAACAAATGGACCTCATGGACTTCACCTTATTTCTTTTTTGTGTAACACATTGAGATAGAAATTATTTTGAACTTTAAATAGTGTCACAATGTGGAAAATAACAGAGTGAAAGTGCATAAAAGTGTTTCTTAAAAGCTAAAAACTTGGAGTTGTGGCTGTAGCTCAGTGGTAGGACATAAGAACAAGGCTCTCAGTTCAGCCCTCAGCTCAGGGGGACAGGATGGCAACTCTCAAATAACAAAAAGACAAAATAACAAAAAGACAAACAGCAACAACAACAAAAACAAGGTATCTCCCATACACAACATTTATAAAAAGTTTAAACTTGAGTGCCATTAATGTAAGAAAATATTAGTAAAGATAGGATAAGTTTCTGCTTGAAATTGTTTTCATACGGAAGCAAACAAACAAGCAAAAAACCCAAACAAGCAAAACCTGTAAAGACAGACATTTAAAAACTAATAAAATGCCAATTAACCAAGCAACTGGCTTCTAAAGTTTAAAATACTTTATAATTAGCAGTGAGAGAATGATTTTTCATTTATAATGCCATTTAAGCAGAAAATTCAAAAATAGAAATCTGAGTATTCAAATTAGTTAAGCAAAAGATAACATTTGCAAATTCTGAATGGAATTTTTACTACCCTTATGAAATAAAATAGAATACGAAAATAAGTCCTTAAAATAATCCTTGAAGGAGTATTTTAGGCTAATAATACATGTCTTTGAACTCACTGCAAAATAACAGTTAAGGGAAATAGCTTTTATTGCTAAGCTTATATACAAGGAAACCATTTGGTTTAAGCTATGAAAAAAAAATAAAAAATAATCAGACAACCATTGATGAAGGCTCTCAGACAAGCCAAATCGTTAGTTTGGCTTGAACATGTCCCAAAGGAGGAAGTAATTTGAACAGAACTGCCAAAAATATGCCAAAGACTTCAATGTATGCTTGAATAGACACGAAATAATATTTCCATATAATATATATACATATAATATATTTCCATATAATATAATACATATACCAATTAAATATAAGATTTTGTGATAGATAAGATTCCATTCAAAACTGTTTTCTGTTAGTAAGAGGCCCAGTAATGTTTTTCAACATAAATACTAAAATCTGCAATTTAAAGAATGTAGCAAGAAGATACTATATTAATCATACAAAGGCATAGTTAATGATGTGAATAAATGTACATACTGCCTGCCATTATGATTCTGCTTTGACAGTTGGGTAGCCCTCTGTAACCTTGTACTTTTCAGTAGCAAAACATATCAATCCAGACACAAAATGTTTTCTTTGTAATTACATATTATTAAAATATGATATTCTTATTCCTATTCTCTAGGTCCACACACACAAACAGACAAGCCTTAAACATTAGCAAACTGAGTTCCTGTGGCGTGTGGTTCTCTGCAATGAGGGGGTATTGATTTGCTTTAAAAATAGTTGAGTGTCTCCTGGGTGCCAGACTTTATTTTTAAGCATTTAAAATTCTGCTGGGGATATGGTAGACAAGTTTTCTGCTTCAGTAAATATATAAATGCTATTAACTAGTGAAAAAAATATTTTTATGCAAAAAAGTAAGTATGCAACATACATGCTATGAAGAAACACAAATATATAGATATATTTTTTTTTCTACTTAGTAGGCATTAGATCCCAGCAACCTCTTTTAAATTTTCTTCATTACCTCAACAAAACAGCCTTCAATATAATAATCATTTCTTCCCCCCCCCCATTTATAAATAGTTTTAATTCTGCAAGAGAAGCCTGTGCCTAGTGCCATTATTGGGGCTAAGAATTTGTTGGTATAGTCCTAAGTCCTAGGGAATAATCTATTACTATCGTCCTACTGAATGTGCATAATATTAGGCTCCTTCTTTCTGTACAATTATCTTTATTCCCATAGAGTAGTGTATCTTTCCACCTTCATTGAAAGATTTCCTTTAACAGAAGGTGGCCATTAACATAGAAACCCACAACTAGTCTGTGAGAAGAGGATAAGAGACTGTGTAGTCTGAGCCTTAAATGAGCTACCTCAGACCTCTTTTTGCAAGGCTCTAGGATCTAGTAGAGGAAGGATGTGAAGAGTATAAGAGCCAGAGGCAGTGGTTGACTACAGTGAAACAGTGTCTTCCAGACACAGCAGGGAAGCCCACAGAACTTGTGACAACACATACAAGACCTTCATGAGATCGAGACACAACAAAATTCTAGCATGAAAGATCAAGTTGGCTATCAAGTCCCACCTGCGGCTGAAGAGCTATTGTCAGTTGATGGCTGCTGGGAAGAGAATTAGTTTTCTTTAAGGATGTGAGCCCCAAGAGGCCACTCATGCTACAGTAGATGGTCCTATGACTAGGCACATGTAGACAGCAGTAAGTGTATCTGGAGGGGAAAAAAATAAACAAAGCAGAACAAGACTAACAAAAAGCATGAATTTGGGAAGTGGTAGAGAGGCTAAAGGAAGCATGAAGGAAAGAAAAATGGGAGTGAACTTGATCAAAATATGCCATAAACATGTACAAAATTATCAAATACTAAAGATATTTTTAAAATGATGAGGTTCCTTCATATTAATATTCTTAGCAGCAACAATGGTACTCTTTTGAAATGTAACAAAAGCAAACAAGGAACAAGAAACCCAGAGAGAAGCCTGGAAATGTGTTAGAGACATTGTGCATTGTGTGTTGTAGTAAATACAAAATTTATAAATGAGTGTTGGGCTATATAATATTTATTATTATTACCCCTATGATTATCATGGTGGTATTATTTAACCCCACTATCACAAATAGTAAGACACAGACACCTGTTAGATTTTATAATTGCCTTATTTACGTTGGGCTGGGTAAATAAGATTAATTTTTTTTTGTCCTGTTTACTGAGATGGTTTCTTTTTGTAGTCTTAGCTGTCCTAGGACTCACTCTGTAGTCCTAAAACACACTTTGTAGATCAGGTTGGCCTCAGACTCACAGAGATCCACCAACCTCTGCCTCTCAATTACTGGGATCACAGAGTACACCACCATCAACTGGTTGAAGATTAAATTTTAAGCCTACTACAGTGGCTGTCTCAGTAACCTCACCATTCATATCCCAGCCCTTATCCACTGCCATCCTCCTTAATCATCTTTTCTTCCATCCATGATCCTATAAATACTTACTTTTATTCTTCATCTAGACCTTTTTTGCGCCATTATTGGAATCCTTTCTCTAGGTCTAGGCCCCACATGGTTTCTTCGCCAGGCTAATACATCCCATCAGTCAGTCCAATGATTCTCCTAGGGTTCTCCAAAGTCTGGGAACCTTAGCCAAGCCTACCTCATTCTCTATAAGCTGTTTAATTAGCCAATCAGGTATAATGACTTAGGCAGGTTTACACAGAGGGCCAGTAATTCGCATCAGATCAATCTCCAACAATTCTATCATTTTGCTATTAGCTTTGCGATTCTTTTACTTCCACCAGAGGTAGGCTTAAAATGCCAGTTGATGGTAGCGCCTGTGATCCCAGTACTCCAGTACTTGGGAGGCAGAGGCAGGCGGATCTCTGTAAGTTTGAGGCCAACCTGGTCTACAAAGTGAGTTCTAGGACAGCCAAGACTACAAAAATAAACCATCTCATTAAATAAGACAAAAAAAAATTTAACTTTTGTTTTATAATTTAAAAATGCTATCTGTAGTGGTTATTCTTTATTGTCAACTTGCTAAGATTAAAATCATCAGGAAAACACATTTCCAGGTATATTTCTAAGGTTGTTTCCAAAAAAAAAAATTACCTGAGAAAATAAGAGTCTCTCTGAATGTGAAAAACACCATCTATTTAGGCTTGTATATTGGCCTAAAAATAAAGAAAGAAAAAGAGATGAACAGCAGCATCCATTTCCCTCTGCTTCCTGTAATCAGTTGCCTCACAATCCTATTACCATGGCTTCCATACCATGAGAGACTATACTCTAAAATGGTGGGCCAAAATAAACCCTTCCTTCCTTCCTTCCTTCCTTCCTTCCTTCCTTCCTTCCTTCCTTCCTTTCTTCCTTCCTTCCTTCCTTCTTTGTTTTCTTCCTTTCATTCTTCCTTCCCTCCTTTCATTTTTTTCCTTCCTCCTTCCTTTCTTAAGTTGGCCTGGTCAAGGTATTATTGAAGTTGGGAGTCATAGCCCATGGCCCAAGCCAAATTTGGTCACTCTTCCTCAACAAGCCAAATTAAAAGAGCCAAGTTAATAGGGGAAAACAGAAGATTTATATAATGAGACCACATTGTGAAGAGGGACAAAGAGACGAGACTCAGGGATTCAACAATGTCCATCTTTGGTGCAGGCCATAAAGTGAGATTAAAGCTTTAAAAAAGTGGTGAGAGGGATAGCTTGACCACTGGGAAGGTTTGCTACTCTTTTAGAGAAGCCTCGTCCAGTTCTCAGCATCGACATGGTGTCTTACAACCATCCATAACTCCAGTTTCAGGGGATCAATGTCCCTTTATCACCTCTTCGTGCACCATGGTGCATATATATACATGCAGGCAAAACACTCATGCACATAAAGTAAGATAAACGAATCTAAATTTTAAATGTAGGGCCAAGTATATGTATACCTGAGCAGTGCGAAATCAGCACTGCCCACCACTGATCCACCGCTAGGTTTTAGTGATCTGGCAAGTGGTTAGACCTGTGGGAAATCTTTTTTCAGGAGACAACTTCTCCCTCTGACTTAGCTTTTTCCTCCTCTGAATATGAGATTCATAAAGAAATTTCCATTTTGCTGCTTCCCATTGTTTCAACAGTCTGGGAGAATAAGAGACAAGGTGCCTCTAGAATATCTTCATTTCTGGCAGGCCAGTTCCAAGGGTGTTTGATAAAAGCAATGAAATAAGTAAGTAATATGTTATGTAAGGTGAATACCTGGACTAAACAATGAGACCAAGAGAGAAAATTGCTATGGGCTTTCTTGATTTACTCATATATGACCTACATAACCAGCCATATTTGAAGTTTCGGAAGTAGGACTAGATTTCCCACAATCCCTGTTGTCAACAGTTCTACTGAGCATCAAGTACAAGATGGGGCAGGTACTTTTTTCACCAGCTTAAGTGGAATATCATGAAAGTAGATTCTTGAGTTCACTGAAGTGCTGCTAAAAGGCTTTCAGAGAATTGAACTCAACTAATTGAATAACAACCCAACGGATTTCCCTAGAGGCACAGCAGATAGAGTTGAAATGTAAAGGGTTGCTGAATTCCTAGAGGTATCATCCTTTGAATGAACTTCAAAATGGAAGTGTTCACGTTAGTGCTAAAAGGCCTAATACTGTCTAATGTCCACAGCAGGTCAGAACAATTAGGAAGCTGCTCTCATGCATACTTCTAAGATTAACAGGAATTTTTGTAAAGCAAGTTATTTCTTGTTTAAGTGAATTGATGGTTATTAATAAATATGATTTAAAAGAATATTGTGCTGCAGGGAGATCTCTTTCATGTATAGCACTCATACTACAAATTGTTTATAACAACAGCTTTCAATCATCAAGAAAAATATTAAAAGGGAAATCATTCACTAATTTTTCATTTATGTTTCCTACCTCCACCATCTTGACAGAATTAAATATTCAACTGTAGTTTTGTTTGCATATAAGAATCTGGTAAATAAGGTTGAAGAAAATGGGGTCAGAAGCCCAAGAATCTCTGTGACACATATTTTCACAGTTGGCTCCAATACTTCCAGGAAGTCAAACCAGTCAAACCTGTGCAAACCAGGTCCTACGCGGAGGCCCTGTGCCCAGAGGAAGCAGACAAGGTTCTCTGTTAAGCTTGTGTAGAGGCAAGACTGACTTAAAGACAGAGTCATTACAAGACCCTACCACAACTTTGTGCAGGCACCTGTCCATACACCCATCAACTGGTTCAAGATTTAAATACAAGCTCACTGGCTAAGACAAGAAAGGGAAACATAAAGAGGGGAGGGAGGGAGAGAAAGACACAGAGATATAGATAGAGAGACAGAGAGAGAACACTAAATAGTGATAATTGTTACACTAATTAAAAGAAAGAAAAGTGGAGCAATAAGAAAAGCGATTGCAATGGTGTCAAGTTTAGGCAGCAGGTAAAAATGTCAGCTCAGTCTATAATGATAAGAACCTACAAGGCCTTTTCTGAAACACAAAATGTGAAGTGCACCCAAAGTGACAGTCATGAGACTCCAGAGAGTCCCAGAATCTCTTTGCATAATTTCCGTGTTCTCAGAAAGGTGAATTTCCAAACTACCCAAACAAATGGATCTCTCATCTTCTCCATAAAAGTCTCTAGAGACAAATGATTCCGTATCTTCTTGAGCAGATTGGCATAAAAAATTTCATGAGAATAAACCTGACAGTGTTAGGGATGATTAATCACTGTGTCATTTTCAAACATATTTTCCAAAAAGCTATGTATAAAAGATATTTAACTAATTTTTATTTTTCTTGTTGTAAGGAAACTACACAAAATTAAAATCTATGGTCTTTGCAGAAGTTTTAGAAAACAATGGAGATAATTTAAAGAAAAGCAATTGACATACTTCTATTGATATGGACTCTATTATAGACTTTTAATATTTTGGTATGTTATCCCTATGGACTGTAATATTATTAATTCAAAGTTCCATTAAGAAGCAAAACTAATGACTGAGTAGTATTCTTATGTGTAAATGTACCACAGTTTCTTTCTCCATTCTTTGGTTAAGGGACATCTAGGTTGTTTCCCCGCTTCTGGCTATTATGAATTAAGCTTATATAAACATGGTTGAGCAAATGTCCTTGTTGTATGGTGGAGTATCTTTTGGGTGCATGCATAGGAGTGGTATAGCTGGGTCTTGAAGTATGGCTACTCCCAGTTTTCTGAGAAGGTACCAGGTTGATTTCCAAATTGGTTGTGCAAGTTTGCACTCACACCAGCAATGGAGAGTGTTCCCCTTTCTCCACAACCTCACCAGCATATATTGTCATGTGAGCTTTTGATTTTAGCCATGCTGACAGGTATAAGATGGAATCTAAGAGTCATTTTGATATGCATTTCCCTCATGACTAAGGATGTTGAGCAAAGAAACCATGAAATTTGCAGGCAAATGAATGGAACAAAAAAAAATCATCCTGAGTGAGGTAACACAGACCCAGAAAGACATACATGGTATATACTCACCTATGAGCGGATTTTAGTCATATAGTACAGGCTAGACATACTACAATGCACTGATCCCAAGAAGATAAGCCCAATGGGCATCTTAGATTCATATGGGCCCACTAGGGGAGTTAGGGATATCTCTGACATGGAGATATCATGTCATGCTTTTTGGGTACTTTCCCCTGATGGGACTTCCTTACCAGGTCACAGGGGAAGAGGGCAAACTCAGTTCTCATGTGAATAGATGAGCTAGGGTGTCTGGGTAGGGGAGCTCCCCTATTCTGAGAAATAGGGAGAGAGGGAATGTGAAAGCAAGGGTGGGCCTGGGAGGAAAAAAGGGAGGGTCCTGTGACTGAGATGTAAATTGAATTTAATAAAAAAATTTTTTAAAGAAACAAAATTATCCTGAGTGAGGTAACTTGTGTCTTAAAAGACAAATATGGTATGTATTCTCTTAGTAAGAATGTTAGTTTCCAAGTCTTTAATAAACATGCTACAATTCATATAGCCAACAGAAAATAGGTATAAAGTAAAGAACTAGGGGAGAGGGAAGAAACTTCTAAGATAGAGAAAATAGAAATATAATAAATACTTACAGCAAGACATGAGGGTGGGACTTGGATAGGAGAATTAAACAGAGAAGATGAGGGAAGAGAGGAATAAGAGGAGAAATATAGAGAGGGACAGCTAACACTAAGGGCTATTTGAGCGGTCCTATGGAAACCTACTACCATAGAAGGTTCTTAAAATATATGCATACACGAGAGAAATCTAAATAAAACCACCAAATAACAGGGGAAAGGAAGCCCCAAAGAGAATTCTCTCACCAGCAAGGGAAACCTCCAGGGTCAGAAATGACTTAAAGGTAACTGAGTTATTGTTCAAAGAAGCTCCACTGAAACTCCCAAGCAACCCAGGCTATTGCCAACGCTATTGCTTGTGCTGCACAAACTGACAGCAGGCCCTGGTGCTGAAGACAACATTCACATATCTCACTGAACACAGAGAAGTTAGCTGGTGCCTCTCTAAAGTCTTCATCCTTGTGAACTAGTGTCCATGCTACCGGAAGGTGCTCTGCAATGCTACCAAAAAGGCAAACACCAACCCAGCTCTAAACTCTTTGTTCTATAACGGTGACGTGTCTGCATGATATGTTTAGAACAATAGGAGCACAAAGGTTGTGGAAGTAGCCACTCACTATCTGATTGAATTTAAGGTCCACGCCATGATATGGAACCCATCCCCACCACTGCTCAGGTAGCCAAGAAGCTCAAGCTAGATAGGTCATGAAATTAGAGAAAAAACTAGGTGCTATTGTTTTCCCTAAGGAACATAGCAATAAAATGACTCCTAATGATAGTCTACAATATCCAATGAAGACTGTCTCACTTAGCAAGCATCCTAGAAGCTTCCTTTTGCATGATATGGGAATTAATACCAATAACTGGACAAAGTAAAGAGAGTAAGAGACCTTGAAACACTCAGTCCTAAATGAAATGTCTTCATCAAACCCCTCACCTCAAGGTTTAGGGAACGTTTGTGAAAGAGAAGGTGGAAAGTTTGTAATTATCAATGGGAATGGAAAACACCAAGGGGCCCTTCCAGAGACAAAAGAACTCTTTTGCATATGAACTTACAGAGACTGTGGTAGCAGGCACTGGGCCTGTACAGGTCCAAGCCAGACGGGGTCCTACTGCTGAGAGAGAAACTGGATACAAGCTTCATCCCTAACCTAGAAGCTAACTCCAACTAATAAATGCTCACAAAGAAAAACCCAGTTTTCTCCAGTAGTATCTCATTGGGTATATAAGCCACAATTAAGGGCAGCCCCAATGCCCAGTAGACAGTCAACACAAAACGATCCCAGCGATGCTTTGGGGGATGTTCTATCTCATATTTTTGTTTGTCTTTTTTTTCCGCATTACATGACTTTTGTTTTTCTGTTATATTTTCTGATTTTGTGTTTTTATGGGTTTCATGTGTGCGCACTTATGCATGTCTCTCTGTACATATTTCTCATGCTTTTCCTTTGTTTTTTTTTTCCTGTCTGCTTTAATTTGTTCATGTTTGGTTTTTTATTCGCTCATTAGTTTTATAAAGAGAGAGAAAGAAGGCATGGAGTTGAACAGAAAGGGTGGTGGGAGGCTCAGGGAGAAGAGGGAAGGAAAAACATGATCAGAATATACTCTATACATGCATTTTCAATAAAAAAAAATTATTCTGTTTGTGAATAGATATCTACACATATGTATACACACATCCACAGACAAGCAAATGTAGTTAACATTGCCTTTTCTTAATTAAAAACCATCATATCGTGAACATTATAAATTTAAACAGTAACAGCATTTAGTGGAGTGCTGACCCCTCCCATATAAACTGTGAATGTGACTTTATTTTGGGAAAAGATCTTTGGAATGAATAATTAAACTTATGATCTCCAAAAGAGATGACAATGAATGATTGAAGTGGCCCCAAATAAACTACTAAGCATCCTTATTCAAGTGGAGAAGGGTGTACGACACAGAACAGTGGTCTGAAGTTTTCCAGGCTGCACCCAAGACTTAGAAACCACTAGAAGTTAGATGGTATTGAGCTGACTCCTAATGAGTTTCAGAATAAAGGAAGCCTGCCAACATCCTGCCTTCAGACTGCTGGACTTCAAACCTGTGAGAGAATAAATTTTGGAAGCACTACCCTAGAAAAGCAATGTGCAGGCCCTACGGTTTATTTAGCCATATTTCAATTACAAAGCAAGATATTCTTTTTTACTTCTGCTGCTATAAATAATTCTAGAATGAAGACCATTGGTGTTTAGTCATTCAGTGTGTTTTTGGCATAAACAAATAAGCAATGATTCTCCTGGATAATTGGGATTGTGGTACAAGACAAAGGTTTCAAGATTATCTTTGTTGAGTCTGTATTCCACCAAAAAGAGAAAGAAAAACCACTGACACATGGTAAACGCGTAAAATATAAGTATGCTAGAAGATGTTAAGTGCTATGAAATAAAGAAAAGGAAAAAATAATAATAAGGAAATCTGGTTTAGAAGGACAGATGTTCCAACCTAAATAAGTTGCTTGGGGAATACTGTATCGAACCGTTGATGTTTGTTTGAATGAAGATAGATGACAAAGTGATGAAGTTAGCCACATAATTATTCAAGGAAGAGCTTTCAAGTGAAGGAAAAGTCACTGTAAAATGCCAAAGAATATGTTTTTACAATAAAGTTTCAGAATGCAATTACCAGGTCACACAGTGTGAATATTTTTAAATGTCTTCATAAATCTTTCAGTGCCTAAAAGATTACTTGCATTGAAAATGAGCATGAAACCAGGAAGGGTGCACTAACTTGTAAGCCCAGTTACTCCTGAAACTGAGGGAAGAGATTCGAGGCTTTGGGGCCAGCCTACGCAACTCGGTGAAATCCTGCTTCAAAATAAAGATTGTTTAAAAGGACTTGAGAGAGAGCAGCGTTAGAGCACTGGCCTGGCACGTGCTATGACCTCGGTGTGATCTTCAGTACCGCAGAAGAGAAAGCTTACATCAGTGACTACTTCCGAAATTTCAACATTAATGTCGTCAACCTCTTCACGCATCAATTCAAAGCCAGCCTCGATTTTTGAATTTCCATTTTCTAGAGAGAATGCACCTTTTCACAGTGACCATTTGTATCTACTCAGTTAATAAGCACTGTATCATGAAATATATATGTTTTATTTTTAAACCCTGAATTGGGACAGTTTATCCTATGAATTAGAAAATTTTACCCTGTGATTTATGATTTGTAATACATTATAAAAATATATCTTACCAGTTTTCATCCTGTCTGTTATGCCTGATAAGGTTTATTGATGTGCAAAAATTATTTGTAAGTTCTTGTATTAAAATAAACCCATTTTTTCTTTGATTCGCTTTGAGGTACTACTTGATTATTTCTCAGCTTTTATAAAAACGTGGACAATCAAACACATATGCAAAGTTACAATATATATGTGCGTATGTGTGTGTGTGTGTTGCATGTGTGATGGTTTGTGTGCATGTGTGTGCATTTGTGTATAGAGGCTTGATATTGATGACAGCAGGCTCTGAGTCCCCAGATATATATTTAGGTCCAATTTCAAATGAGCATATTTTATAAGAATAACAAATTTTCATGATTCAAAACTTCATTTGTGTGTGTGTGTGTGTGTGTTGTGCATTCATTGAGAACTTAACCTAGGGCTTGTCGCATGCTAAACAAGTGCTTTACAACCATAAATATTTGCAACCATAAATAGAAATTTGTAAGTATTGCAGTTTCATTTGTTTTTATTGATGAAAATGAAAATGCTCATGTTATGTAAAATATGTTAAGAGGAAGCTTGGAAATCTCAGCAGTGGTAAAAATTTAGGTAGATTATCTGGGTATTTATTTTAAATTTTAAAGTTTATGTGTACTACAAAATGCATTTGTTTAAGAAATTTTTGATTCAGAGTAAACTTTTAAGTTGCTCTAAACACTTTATTGTCCCTATTTAATTTTATTTATATCATCATTTGTAAAGTATATTGACACATCATGATACTACATATTAAAAAATGTATATATAGTAATAGAGCAGATACTATATTTCAACAACAAAGCAGAAGTAAATCTAGGACAAAAATGAAATGAATACAGCAATCTCAGAGTAATGGAGTTGGCCTAATGGAACATTAACTTAACACTAGGCCTCCGACTTAAAAACATTGACACAACAAAACCGGGTCTATCTGTGCTGTCACATAACAAACAAATGGCCCACAGGGCTTTTGTAACCTTTGCTTGATTGAATTACTTACTGTCCCTGAGAGGTTCAGTGGAGCGGTTCCTACTTCATAGCAGTCTCCATCATTCTAATATTTATAAATAGCAAAAAGCAGCAGGCCACAAGCAAAAACAACATTGTAATAACAAAGGTTTTCAAAATACCCAACAACAGCCCATTTATAAATCCTCATTAAATTAACCCCCTTTTACCTTGCCCTGCTCACAGTATTTTCAAATTTCTCACAGCGTATGTACATGAACAAGTGCCTTACAATTACCTGTGGGTGTTCTTCACAAAAGACTGTTTATATGCCTGCTCTCACTGTTCATGTTATGAAATGTATTATAAAAAATAATAGGTACTTATTATTCTGCAATCATCTACAATTTTCTCTGGCTTTGATCTTTAGAAAAATATGTAGGAGTCACATCTAATATGCACCATGTTATTTCAATTTCATGTTACTTGTGCTGTACGCATAAACTAAATTTATGTCCCAAATTCCTCCCTTTCAAAAGATCTAGGTACATCCCTAAATTCAGTTATGTATGGAAGGCATTAAAATATTTAGATAAATTTTGGTTGTATAGGAGAAACTTTTATCAATAAAAATACCTAAATGAGTAAATATTTTGAATTCTTCAAATTTATTCCATAAATGAGTAAGATGATACATTTAAAAATTATTTTCAGTTCCTCACCAGCAAAACAGTTACTTCTCTGCCCTCTGCTGGCTTTACGAAGACAGTTCAACTTTACAAAGCCTAATATTTGTAGTTTAGCAAGAAAAAATGAGAAACACTTGCCAACACTATAAATGTTATGCAATTAGTTAAGCTATAAGTAAAAAACTAACCATTCATATGTTTTTCCAGGCTTAAAGCACAGCCTACAGTTATAAGATCTGTAAAGCGAAAGGCTATCGGTATAAAATCAAATTAATCGAAAGGGTTTAAGCAGGCAGAGGGAGAGACTAAAAGATTCCGAAGAACAGAACATTCTTTAGTAATTACATATATGGATTGAACAAAAGAGTCAAGCATTTGTTAGTAACTTATGATGAGATAATTGTTCATATTTGTAGAAGCAACCAGAGACTTCATCTATATACTTTATACAAAACTAAATCTTATGTGGAAGTTTAAAAACTATAAATATAACAGAACCAGAAAATTTGAACACAGGGGTCTTTCCAGAGACTCATACTCCAACCAAGTACCAGGCATAGAGATAACCTAGAACCCCTGCACAGATGTAGCCCATGGCAGTTCAGTGTCCAAGTGGGTTCCATAGTAATGGGAACAGGGACTGCCTCTGACATAAAATGATTGGCCTGCTCTTTGATCACTTCCCCCTGAGGTGGGAGCAGCCTTTCCAGACCACAGAAGATTACAATGCAGCCACTCCTGATGAGATTTGATAGACTAAAATCAGAAGGAAGGAGAGGGGGACCTCCCCTATCAGTGTACTTAGGGAGGGGCATGCGTGAAGAAGGGGGAGGGAAAATGGGAATAGGAGGGGAGGAGGGAGGAGTTTATGGGGGATACAAAATGAACAAAGTGTAATTAATAAAAAAAAAAACTGAATCAACAGAAAGGCTAGTAACAGTTTGAAGGACTGCATGTCTTTAAACGGGGAGTGTCAAAAGTAAAAAGCTTAGAAAGTCACAGAAGAAACGGAAATCACAGTTAATTACAAATGCATTTTTGTAAGAGGAACATTCAGTATAGGCAGAGGCAAAGATCAGTGTCAAAAACTGCGAGAGATATAATGTATAAAGGAGCAAATTCCCTGATATGTAAAGAGTGACAATAAATTGGTTAAGAAAATAAAAACAACTCAATGGAAAAATAATGATTTATTTTCAAAAATTCCTAAAAGGAATCTCAGCTCAGCATGGTCATGTTTGTCTGTGATCCCAGCACTCAAGAGGCTATGGTAGGAGAATCACAAGTTCAAAGCTACACTAAGGTATTCAAACCTGTCTTTCTCAAAAGGAAGTAAGAATGCAGCAGGGGGAGAGAAGAAGTAGAAGAAAATTCTGAACATTCAGTAAGTGTGTAAAAGTTTTTTTCACCTTCATTAGCAATCAAGGAAAATAAAATAAAATGTGTTATATAATGAAGGCTATAAATCACTGATGGAATAGTTAGCTCAAGCATGTGCAAACCAAAATTTTAAACATGTAAGCTGCTGCAAGAGCATTAATTATAAGTTATAAACATGCATACGCACACACAACTTTTGGTGAAGTAATTCTACTTAGAATTTATATCCAAGAATATACAAATAGCAGCACATAATGTGATATAAGTTTGTGTAGCAAAAATTAGAGAAATTCAAATATCAAAGAAAATATGGTTAAATTTTAGTACAGTCATGCTATTATGTAATTATTAGAGGGATCTAATGAGATGCATATGCACTGATCATAAAGAAGTATATACTGCATGATGAATCATTCAATGAATCATAATGACTCACTGAGGAAAGAACAGATAATATACCATTTATATATCATTTTGTGTGTGTGTGTGTAAAAGAGAAGTGGCAGGAAATGACAAGGACCTTTATAATCACTAATGAGGCAGTAGGAATGGGTAGGGTGGAAGTAATTTTCAGCTTTATATTTACTTTTCAGTTAAAAAGCATTAATATGTTAATAACATAATAGCTTAATAAAGGAAATGAAGCTTGCAGAGTCATTAGAAAGTATTCATAGATTACATCTTTGAAGACGTACAGTGCAATTGCTTGGACTGTTTCTTAATTCCTCTTTTTACCTCCAAGGGAAATAAAATTAATCACCCAACAATGTGAATCCAGAAATTCCAGGTAGGGAGGCATAGTGACAACAAAGCCCCTGAGCACATCCTTACATGGGGGAACTCAGTAGTGGCTTTTGGATTCTGCCTTCTCGCCCAGCCTCTGCTTAGAGATGTAGGCTTACAGACTAGCCATAGTAAGCATTTCTCCACCTGGCATTTCATGGGATTCCACATGGTTGGCTGTGATCACAGGTGCTGGCAGTATTTATGGATTCCCAAAATAGCTTCCAAAATTATTCAAAAAATAAATAAACAAATAAAACAGTGCACTGGTGTGTGTGTGTGTGTGTGTGTGTGTGTGTGTGTGTGTATGTTTGGTTTTGTTTGTTTGTTTGTTTGTTTGTTTGTTTTGGAGGTGTTGTTTTCTTCAGCATTGGCTCCACACTAGATTCAACTAGGGAATAAACAAAATGCCCTACTTTGGCTGCACTATCCCCCATCTTGGAGCTGGGGTTAGGTTCTTCTATGCTACTATTTTTAGATAGCTCTCCAGGTGGTTCTGACAATGAGGATTTGGAATCATTTGCATGCCTTAAACCTGTGCTGGAGAAGTGCCTGGAATTTGCTTGGTGCCTCAGCCAGGCAGCCTGAGAAGGAAGACCGTACATAAGAAGAAAAAGTAGATTTTTCACACAGCTGCTGTATTTTTTTTCTCCATTTCACACTACCTTAAAATGGCTTTATTGAGTTAAATGCATGTGGATCTTCCCATTTAAATATTTATTTTGGTGAGTTTTGATAACTTAATGTTGTTGTATAGCTACCAAAGGTAATGGCTTCAGGCAGCAGTAGCAGCAGCAGCAGCCCCACACTGTGGCTACTAGTGTTACTGCTTTCAAAAACTGACCTCAAGAGCTTACCCCTCCAAATAATATAACTCTAGAGCAGACATTAAAGAGGTTACCTTAAGGCAGTGGTTCTCCTCCTTCCTAATGCTGCCACCTTTTAATACACTTCCTTACATTGTGGAACCATATAAATTCTATGAAACTATAGAATTATTTTCATTGCTACTTCATAGCTCTAATTTTGCTACTACTATAAATCATACTGTAAATATCTGTGTTTTCTGATGGCAACCCTTACAAATGGGTCCTTTTGACCTCCCCCCAAAAAAGGATCACGACCCACAAATTGAGAACCACTGTCTTAAGGTGTCCAGAGCCCTGAGCCCTAAAAACTGGACAACTCTGAACTCTTCCACTGACCAATGCCTTTACTTCCTCTTCTCTGGCTCTTCTCAGCTTTTCACCCTTCAGACTTGGTTCCCCACCTTCTCTCTCTTCCTGCTCCATCTCCCCATCCTTTATGTCCTCCCTGCTTTCCAGAATTTCACTGCTACTGCTACCACTTCCCTGCTGGCCCAGCTCCCTCTGCTAGCCCGTCTTCAACTGACCTTCTTAGCTAGCTCTGCTCATGATAAAGATGAAAAAGGAAAGGCCATTGAATAGAATTTTTTTGTTGTTGTTGTCCTAATGGTTCAGCATGAGGGAATAACACAGGACTCAAAAAGTCAGTCAAATATTCAGAGAGAAGGTACAGCAAGGGTATTATACCTCTCACAATCCATCTGTATACCTCTGAGGGACGATTTATATCAGTCTCAACACCAGGCAAAGGAGGGCAGGTGTGCTGTCTTAACAAGCAAGGCAAAAAAGTTTGCAAGGTCATAGAATTTACTGAGGGTTATCATGCTTCAAGTGCTATTTTCCAAGAGCAGTGCAAGAGGATGATCTCTTCAGCTGCTGGAGTGTCCTCAGAATGGTTACAATATGTCCAAAACAGTGGTGATGGCAGTTCTCAGTAAAGGGCCTGTTTAAGAGTTTCCTACTCAAAGCCAAGGGCATAAGGGAAGAGCCTATCAAAGGGTCTCTATGGAGACCTGCACAGCTTTAGGACTTAGCTGAGTGAGGCAATGGGTCAAGTAACAACAGACAGACAAACAGAGAGAAAAACTGGGATTAAGTGGGCTATCGGTTCTGCTGGACACTGTTGCAGTTTGATCCTATTGTGAACCCTGGGATTGTGAACTGTAAAAACCTGTTTCTTGTTTGATATGGCTCAGCCCTAACACAAATTTTTAACCCAAGACCTTTCTGTTTACTGTAAACAAGTACTTATGGGTTTGGCTCAGCCCTAGAGTTCAATTCCAAGAGTTTTCTGTAAACAGGATTAAATAAAGTTAATCCTAGGTCAAGAGACAGAGCAAGCAATCAGCTGACTGGGATTAAGCAGAAAAGAGAGACTTTGAGTGAAGAGTATTTAAGACATGGAGAAGAAAAAAGGCCTTTGGCTTTTAGCTTTTGGCTTTTGGCTATTGGCTTTTGGCTTTTTCCTTCTGGGAGGTGAACTGAGTAAGAAAGGCTTTTACCTTTTGGGATGTAAGCTGAGTAGAAAGAACTTTATACTTCTAGGATGTGAGCTGAGTAGGAAGATCAGTTGGGTGCATTCTCTGCCTCTCTGTGCTAGCAGGCTTTCTACCCAGCATCTGGCTCCTGTGTCTTTATTGGTAAAATCAAATGATTTTGATTTTCTTTCTTAAAATCAACAGGAGACTCACCAAATCAGCCAGGAAAATAAATGCGTTTATGTATAAAACCAAATGAGGAGGAGAGGAATTAACTAATCTCAAGGAAGCGTCTCTGAAGTGGAGCAGTCCCAGGCTGCTGGATGAGGAAGCCATGGTTGATACTTTCTGCACACTTTGCCAATTTCCACACTAAATCTAGAGAAAGGCTTTACCATTCCTTTGAGCCTAACTACCTAACCAGGGTGGTGTTTGGGTATGGGGCCTGGGGAGGTGTGTGGGATGAGGAGTAGACCTTCCCATTCCCTTGAGTCTGAGGCACCAAAATCCTTGATATGGCCCATGTCAATAATACCCATTCACTCCAGACTTCATCCACTCCCTATCTCACTCTAAACACGTTTAGTCATTCACAGAAACCATTATTAAATTGTGTTTACAATCATGACTTCATGAACTCTCAATCAGAACTAACAATTCCAATAGCATGTAGGAGAGTACCTACATAGAGTATTTACAATGTTTAGCAATACTGAACTCTTGCCCCTGAGCCCCAGGGCTAGGTTTGTTTCTCTAACAGGCTTATGTCCCTCTTACTGAACTTGGTGGTCACAACATGTAGCCCTAAGAAGTCAAGTGTAGCTACCTACATTTCAGAAACCAATTAAAATAGCCAAAAGAACAGTCTTTTCATCATAATGTTATGCCCAGTTCATGAGACACCCCCAAAGACCACCAGGAATGGACTCTGCTGCAAACACATGAGGGTTTAATACAAGCTTGAGCCCAGGTTGCAAGCTGTCTGTGGAAACAGAGAGGTATGCAGTCCTTAGGTTTGAGGGCTTTTTGAAGAGAAAAACTGAAAGCAAGGAATTTCCAAGCCTTCTCCAAGCCTTGGTCTACTTTTGGCACCAAGGCCATAATGGTCCTGGCCCCGTCCATCTGGAGGGTATCTGCACTTGTTAGGGAGGGGAAACAATTAGCACATCTTGTGTTTTTTTCTTAGTTGCAGGGCTATTGACCTTCATCACCAACTAGAGGCTATTTTGGTGCGTTGCCAGGCAATGGCATCTCTCAAGTGCAAGTCTGGTTACTTTTCTGCAGCGGGGTGCATCTGTCTCAATTTGCCTGCTTCTTTGTCTAAACTTGTACCCAGGACTGTGGTCATGTTGCCCCAGGAATTAAATTTCAAATTTTGGACCTCTCAATATCAGCATGTACCACTGCAAATAGTTGTTTTAAAACTAGTTTCTTATGGAATTGTGTGTACAAAGCTTTACCTTGATGAAGTCAAATGTATCAATGTTTTTCCATTAATTAATTTATTTATTCATGTTGAAGTCTGAGCATAGCCCCTCTCTCCTTTCCACACATTTCCACTCTCACAGCCCCTCCCTCATTTCCCCATCAGGGGAAGCCTTCTCCTATGGGAACCAACCCACCTTTGCACATCAGTTCATAGCAGGACTAGGTGCATCCTCTTCCACTGAGGCCAGACAAGGCAGCCCAACTACGGAAAGGGATCCAAGAGGAAGGCAACAGAGTCAGAGACAGCCCCCACTCCAATTGTTAGGGAACCCACATGAAGACCAAACTGTTCATCTGATGCATGTGTGTAAATGGGTCCAGCCCATGCATGCTCTTTGGTTGGTGGTTCTGTCTTTGTGAGCCCAAATGGGACCAGGTTAGTTGACTCTGTAGGTCTTCTTGTGGTGTCCTTGACCCCTCTGGGACCCTCAATCTTTCCTCCCACTCTTCCACAAAACTCCCTGAGCTGAGCCTATTGTTAGACTGTGGGTCTTTGCATCTGTTTCCATCAGCTGCTGGATGAAGCCTCTCAGAAGACATTTATGTTAGGCTCCTATCTACAATCATAGCAGAGTATCATTAATAGTGTCAGGGGTTGGCCTTTGCCCATGGAATGGGTTTCAATTTGGGACAGTCATTCATTGGTTGGTCATTTCCCCAGTCTCTGCTCCATCTTTATCCCTGCACTTCCAGTAAGCAGGAAAAATTATGGGCCAAAGGCTTTGTGGCTGGGTTATTGTCCCTTTGGCTGCAGGAGGTTGCCTCTTCTGACTCCATACCCCCCACTGCTAGGAGTCTCAGCTAAGATCACCCCCATAGACTCCTGGGAGACACTCACATCCCAGAGATGATCTACCACCACCACCACCACCGCTATCCATGGCTTTTTTTTTTAAGGAACATATTTTTGTTATTTATCTAAGTAACTAAAATATTATTATTATTTTGTAAACTAAAATAATAAAAAGTCCTATTGTTTTCTTCCAGAAGTTTTACAGTTTTAAGTTTTGTATTTCAGTTTATTGGTGTTTCGTGTTTTACACAAAGCAAGATTAATGATCTTATATTCTCTTTAATTCTTGCAATATATAAATAACCAACTAAATCACTACCATGTGTTGAAACAGTAATGATTTCCACACTGAATAACCTTGTCTAAAATGGGAAAATTGATCAATGTATATGAATGGATCTATTTCTGGACTTAATAAAATTCCATTCATCGTTATGTCTATTTTTGTGCCAGTAGCACACCTTGTTGGATGACTGTGACTTAGTGGAAAGTTTTGAAACCAAACTGCTAAATTCTCTGAAATGTTCTCTTCTTTTTCAAAATAGTTTTGCCTTCTCCAAATCTTTTGCTGTTGAAACTATTCTTTCAGCAATAGTTTCTGCTCTAACAATTTAACAACAGTCCAACCCAAAGGGAAGATAGAAGTGGAAATGACATGATGCTCAACTTTGTTAAACAATAAGAGAGATCACACAATATCCTGAACATTAACTGGGAGTATGCATACATGAAGCCGGCTCACGTGTATTCAGTAAGTTATGTTCTACTCATGGCATCAACAAATAGGAACCTGGTTTTATTACGTGAAGGATGACCATTTCTCCTTCTAATAGCCTTAATTTTAAAAAATCTATCAAAAAGAAAGGTAAATGGGCTGGGAATGTTGCTTAGTCAGCAGCATGCTTGCTTAACATTCATCGGGCTCTGGGTTTGATTGGCAGTAATCCATAAACTAGGTAAACTGGCACATGCCAGTAATCCCAGCACACAGAGGTAGAAGTGGGAGAATCAGGAATTCAAGGTCATCCTTAGCCACATAGAAAGTTCCAGAACAGCTTGATGAGATACATAAGATCCTGTCATTAAAAAAAAAAAAAAAATTCTAATATTCCGTTGCTCTGATGAATAAAATACTAACACTCAGTCTTCATGGCAACTAATAACTTCTTTTTTGTGTGTTCTCTCAAAACCTGTGCTACATAATAATAGATGCAAAAAAAATCTAGTCGGTCTCAGATTCATTGAAAGGATTGTACCAGATAGTCTTCCTAGAAATAAACTCAGTTACAGGCTTTGGAATTTAGATGGTTGTTTCTTAGGAAACTTTCAGATGGCGTCAGAGGACTTAATTATGCTGCCCAAGAACCATTTTAGCTCAGAAGCAGATTTCAAAAAGTCAGATCCAGAAGAGTAGGAATTAGTTTAACAGACTCAAGCATATGAAGGAGGCATATGTAAGTATAGTTATTGGAAAATACTGTTGCTTTATTTTAAATGATTGATGTTTTGGTTGATTTTTTTAAGCAGTATATTCCTTGACATTAAGTTTTAATGTTTTTATAACATTTTCAAGTTTGTATGTTATATAATTTGCTCACAGTCACCCTGTATTTTCCAACTTCCTCTTTTTCATAAGTACTCTTTCTCTTTCTAAATACTCTTCCCTTCACTTTCTTGGGGTGTGTGTATGTGTGTGTTCTAGATTCTACATGTGAGAGAAAAGTACAATAATTTGTCTTTCTGAGTACAGCTTGTTTCATTTAACACTGTGGTGTGTTAAGGATGCCTTCCTTAGTCTTATTTATCTATTTCTAACACGGTTTAGTGACTACATTTTTACTAGTAATCCTTTCTCAAATGATCTGATTCTCTCCTCAGAACTGAGAAACAGATACATTTACTCAATCTTACTATTAACGGTAATGTTTTACTGGATATAGCTGACAAATACCAGTGGGATAACGGTAAGTTATTCTCGTTTTTGTTTGTTTTGCTTTGCTTTGCTTTGTTGTTTGAAGTTGCTAGAGCTCACCATTAAAAGAATGTGTTTCATTTCACATATGGAAACCATTACATATGATATCTGCATATCAAACTGTACTGGAACTCATCATATGACTTCCAAGATGCTATTTCCACAACTGACAAGTAAAGTCACTTTTTTAAATTAAATTTTTATTTCTTTACATTAATTACATTTTATTCACTTTGTATCCTAGCTATAGCCCCCTTGCTTATTCCCTCCCATTCACACCATCCCTCCTTCATCTCCTCCCATGCCTATTTCCAAGTCCACTGATAGGGGAGTTTGACCCTAGCTTATCAGGTCTCATCAGGAGATCTACCTCTGTGGCCTGGTAAGGCTGCCCCTCCCTCGGGGGGAGTCCATCAAAGAGCCAGTTACTGAGTTCGTGTCAGAGACAGTCCGTGTTCACCTTACTAGGAAAACCCACTTGCATACTGAGCTGCTATGGGCTACATCTGAGCAGGGATTCTAGGTTATATCCATGAATGGACCTTGGTTGGAGTATCAGTCTCAGAAAAGAGCCCAGTGCCCAGATATTTTGGTTCTGTTGTTCTCCTTGTGGAGCTCCTGTCCTCCTCACGATCCAACTATACCACTCGTAGGCATATATCCAAAATATGCTCAAGTACACAACAAGGACATTTATTCAACCACGTTTTTACAGTTTTATTCATAATAGCCAGAACCTGGAAGCAACACAGATGTCCCTCAACAGAGGAACAGATACAGAAATTATGGTACTTTTACCCAATGAAATACTACTCAGCAATTAAAAACAATGAAATCATGAAATTTGTAGGCAAATGGTGGGACCAATCATCCTGAGTGAGGTATCCCAGGAGAAAGACACACATGGTATATGCTCACTTATAAGTGGATACTAGATCCATAATATAGAATAAACATACTAAAATCTGTACATCTAAAGAAGCTAAACAAGAAGAAGGACCCCAGATAAGATAATCAATCCTCACTTAAAAGACAAACGGGATGGACATTGGAAGAAGGAGAAAACAGGAAACAGGACAGGAACCTACCACAGAGGACCTCTGAAAGACTCTACCCAGCAGTGTATCAAAGCAGATGTTGAGACTCATAATCAAATTTGGGCAGAGTGCAGGGAGCCATATGAAAGAAGGAGGAGATAGTAAAGTCACTTTTGAGGGTTGTTGAGATGGGTCAGCATATCAAAACACTTGTCACCAAGACTGACTACCTGAATTTGATTCTCTACAACCTACACAGTAGAAGGAAGAAATGTATTCCTAAAAGTTGTCCTCTGACCTCACCATGCATGCTGTGGCATGCAAACATTCCCTTAACCCCACACTTACACAGTAACTAATTAAAATATGTGAAACAAAGAAATGTCATTTCTTGGAAGACCAGCGATCTTAGATTCTTGTGATGATTTTGATGAGACAACAAAATAGCTCAAATTTAAAGATAATCCCAAGAAGTTAAGTAAAAAGAAATATGTCTTTACTTTTTAGACTTGAGGTCCAGGGACTTGGCATGTATGTGCAGTTCCAGCACTTGGGATCCTAAATCAGATTTTTGAGCTCAGGATAAGACTGGCACCATAACAAGATGAGATAGGGAAGGAATGCCTAGTACATTATCAAAGCTTCATGCTTAAAGTAAAAAAAAATAAATAAATAAAAAATAAAAAATAAAAAGTGTAACACAGACTATTAACACAAGAAATGAAAATGGAGTAATAGGAGGAACCAAGTCCTGAATGAGCTCCTCTATTGTAATAAGAGGTTAATTTCCTTTTACAGAAAAAGACAAAACAGGGATATCATAACCATTTCTGTCTATGTTAGTCTTGTTTTCGCAAAGAACGCTCAGCTTGAGAAGATGCATTAATACAGTATAAGCCAAAGGTTGTGAATTTTAATATGTAGCAATGCAGTTAAAACACCACAGAGAGAATTAGGAGGAATGGGTTGTAAACATCCAATTGCAATTTAAGCAGCCACATGCTGTGACTTGACAGAATGCAAATTGTATGTTCTCATCTCATTTTAGAAGCCAAAAATGTATGTTAAAATCTCAATTGATATTATGACCTAGAAGTTACAGGCTTCAACACAATTTCAAGAATGCATACATTGTTATATTCTTTCTAAACACAATGAATACATATTAGTTTTCTATTTAAAACGTATTAATTCTTTAAGATTTTTATACGTTTCGATTACAGTCACCCTTCTCCCAACTCTTATATATTCACTGACCCTCCATACCCACCCAAATTTATATCCTTGTTTTACTTTTGTTTTTAACCCATCAAAATCAGTTTGTGCTGCCCAAATATTCTTTCATAGATGGTCTTCCACTGGAGTGTGGCTTTCTTACTCAGGGCTATACTCTAAACTGTCTCTCTTTCCAGTAGCTAAAAACAACCAATATCTCCAAATCTAGAGATGGTATTTCATGTGTATCTCCCTTCTCCCTGCTGTGATTTGCTCTACCTTAGATTTCACAGGTCTTGTGCATACTGTTACAACTACTGTAAGTTCATAAGCACAGCTGCATTGCTATGTTGAGAGAACACTGTTCCCTTGTGGTCATCCGTCACCTCTAGCTCTTACATTCTTTTTACCCTGACCACAGTGATTGACAATGATCCCCAAGCCTTTGAATAATGAGGTGCTTTATATATGTGCCACTTATGGTTTAGCATTATGTAATCTCTTATTCTCTGTACCTTGGCCAATTGTGGGTCCCTGTATTAATCATCTGGTCCTTGTGTAAATCAGTACATATTAAAAATAAAAACTTCTTTGAAGAGAGTTGAAAGATGTATGCATACATGGGTATAACGAAGAGTCATTAGGAGGCACTTCAGTACTCTGTCCATTTAACAGAAGAATTTAAAAGTAGTAGGTTCTCCTAGAGCCTGTAATCTATCCAGCCATAGATTCTTGGCCTGATAATGGTGCCAGGTACAGGTATGCCTCAGTTTCTGTTTTAATCCGCTGCTGGGCAAAGCCTCTCAGAGAACAGCTATGATAGGCCTTGGTCTACAAACACAGTAGAGTGTCATCAATAGTGTCTGGGGTTGGCTCTCTCCCATGGAGTGGGTCTCAGGTTGGGCCAGGTATCAGTTGCACATTCCTTTAATCTCTGTTCTTTGCCCCTGGGGAGATGGACAGGGTCTCTGGGGCAAGGCTTTTGTGGCTATGTGTAATTGGCCAGGACAGGGATGTTGGAAGATAATTCATCTGTATACTCAGGGGTTCAGGGTTCCGAGAGGGAAAAAGCTCATAAGGTCAAACAAGGAGTGAGGCCTGACAACTCTCAGAGTAGTAAATTCCTATTACAGTTGATAGTGGGACAGCTGCCTTTATGGCACAGGTTGGGAGAAGGGGGGAACCAAACTCCTGCTGTCCTTACTTGAGGTGTCCTGGGGTTGAAACTCTCCTCAACCTTTCCTCTATAATCCTGGGCCATTACAGTCCTGCAACTATGTTTGCCCCTCAATTAGATATCACTTTCAAACATGGCTGCTTCTTTCTACAAAGTCACTTTATTTTCATTGTTTGGGATTAAAGGTGTGTACTAAGGGCATGTCTGTATTCCAGCCAGAGGAATTAAAGGTATGTCATTCCATCCAGATCACACAGAACTGAAGGTCTTTGGATGTGATCCCTTACCAGAGCAACCTTAGTTGCTGGATTAAAACTCCTCTACACATTAGGAAGATTATAATGATATATTAAACTTTCATACTTCAAAATTATTTCTGGACTTCACAGAAAGGAACAGAACTATAGAACATCCACTTAGCAAAATAATCCAGACACATAATTTAATTTGACACATTGTGCTTTCTTTCTTTTAATGCCTTTGCTATTTTTGACATTTAGATTTTTTTCCTTAGAACACAGATTTTTGTGTAAAAATCTTGGTTTCCAGTAAACCAAGTAAACTCATCCAACACATATTTGGTATATAATAACTAATTTATGCTATGTCCTTGTAAACAAAATGATTAAAATAAAGACTAACATCTCAAAAAGTTCAAGATGCATAATGTTATAATAATAATGGATACCATATAAGACACGGGTACTCTTCTAGGCACCTTGTATAATCCATTTCTCATTTCAGTTACTCTGCGATATTTATGTTATCTGAGATCTAGTCTCCATCCAACAGTTTTGAAAGCCTTGCTTGATTTCATTATTTTCCCACATGACAGAAATCAAATCTGAACCCATTAATGCCTTCCACTCTCTCTAACTACTATAGTAATTTATTATAAAACAAGAAAAGTTTGCAGCCATTTCATGAAATTCTGAACGTTCTAGATTCTGAACACCCACACTCATCCAAAAGATTTAGAAGTAATTTATAAGCCACTTTCTTCTTTATGTCATAGACAAATAAATGAGAAAAAGATAAAGTAGGTAATCATACAAAATCACACAGCTTGTAAGCAGTTAAAATGTGAATTGTTTTGTGTAAATACTTACCAGGAGTCTAAAAGTTTCTCCCTCTTTCCTTTTCCATGACTCTAACATCTTGAGGGTAGAATGTTAGACACACCCCCTTGACTTTCATTAAAGTCCTAACACTAGATAAAATTACTGCTCCTAATGTTGCTGGGTAAGAAATAATCTTGTCTTCCAGGGAGGAAGTCATACTGGTTACTCAGAAGACTCAATGCAGAAATGTTAAGTTATTTAAGCATGTGTCTTGTTTGTTCTACTAGGGTGCCAAATGCTGCGCCAGCATGGACAGTCCAAAAACCTACTGTAAATTACTATATAATAATCAGCTTGAGGTATGAAATTATAGAGCAAGCAAATCTTTTCAAGGGCTTAAGTATATCTGTCTTGATTGAAATTTCACAGATGCGATTTCTAGAGATACCATCCAGCAGCTTGAGATGGATGTTAGGAAACTGAGTTTCTGTTTCTAACTCAGAAACTAAAATGTTGTGTGACCTTGAATCAGTAGATAAGCAGGATTTTTCCACCACATATCTCCATTCCTAAAATCAAAATCATATTTAAAATTCTGTTTTTATGAACTGTAAGTGGAATAAATGGACATGAGTGTGGTTAATTGAGGTATTTTTAGGAAAGCCTACAAGAAGCATTGATTATTTCAGTGTCTAATCCTGAAAGCAGTGTGTCCTAGTTTCACAGCAACGAATATTTGTCATCTGCAGTATGCCTCCAAGATAGAAGACTTAAACCTTAATAGCTGTTAAACTGCTAAGTAATTTCATAATCACAATTCCAAATATGTATGCCGTAAGTAGTAAAATTATAAATTTGTAAAGTAATAATCATTCAAGCACTTATATCCCACTCCATATAAATCACACTTCTATCACACTTTAGACAAATCCTCAATGATGCTTCAGAATTTCAGTAATTGTTAGGAAAGCAAAATATTGCAAACAGATAAATAATTTCAATCAAGAACAAAGATCAATTCTCACTCTTTAGACTGGATTAACGATTTATAGAACAGTCTATGTTCTGTGCTACTAAAAGTTTTGTGTAAACAGAAGGATTTTTGCACATGGCTCATGTGCATGCTCCACTTACTAGGCCACTAATGTAAAACTGTTCAGTCTTTTTGAAATAATATACACCCTGTAAAGAATATGTTAATGTAAATCATAGTTATTTATATCACACAAACACAATGCATTAAACAGGAAGCAGTATTTCAAAACCAATGCTCAGGAAATTGGCACTACAAAGCCTTTGTGTAATTTATATCATTTTTAAAATATTTTTTATTTATCACAATTTATTTACTTTGTATCCCAGCTGTAGCCATCCTCATTCCCTCCCATTCCTACCCTCCTTCCCTCCCTTCTCTCGTCCCGTGCCCCTCCTCCAGTCCACTGATAGGAGAGGTCCTCCTCCCCTTCTATTTGACCCTAGCCTATCCGGTCTCATCAGGACTGGCTGCATTGTCTTCCTCTGTGGCCTGGTAAGGCTATACTCCCCAAGAGAGATGATCAAAGAGCCAGCCACTGAGTTCTTATCAGAGACAGCCCCTGTTCTCTTTAGTAGGGAACCCACTTGGAGACAGAGCTGTCATGGGCTACATCTGGGCAGGGGTTCTAGGTTATATCCATGAATGGTCTTTGCTTGGAGTATCAGTCTCAGCAAAGACTCCTGAACCCAGATTTTTGTTTCTATTGCTCTCCTTGTGGAGCTCCTGTCCCCTCCAGGTCTTTCTATCTCCCCCTTCTTTCATAAGATTCTCTGCATTCTGCCCAAAGTTTGCCTATGAGTCTCAGCATCCACACTGCTGGGTAGAGTCTTTCAGAGACCCTCTGTGGCAGGATCCTGTACTGTTCTCTGTTTTCTCCCTTTACCGATATCTATCCTGTTTGCCTTTCTGAATGAGGATTGATCATATTCCTCAGGGTCTTCCTTCTTGTTAGCTTCTTTAGGTGTACAGATCTTAGTATGTTTATCTTATATGTCTAATATCTACTTATAAGTGAGGATAAAAGTATAATTCAAATCATTGCTATTTCTCAAATGTTGCTGAAATGACACATTTTGATGACTATTCTTGGTTATTATTTGTACCTACAAATAGTTTTTAATAAAAGCTGTGCATATTAGGATTCAATGACCTGAATGGCTTTTAGACACACAAATTTGCTCTTTCTAGAGAACCAATGGAAAGTACCAAAGCCTGCATAAACTGGTTGTTGGAGAATGAGAGCCACCTGATGATGACACATAGAACTGGAATCACAGCTGACTCACAGTATGGAGACAGTTTGTAAATAGAAAGGGAAATGCCCATATTCCTCACCATCTGTCTGTCTGTCTTTTTTTTTTACTGTCCTGTCTTTCTGTCTGTTTTTGTTTTTTCTTTCTTTTTTCTTTTCTTTCTTACTGTCTGTATGACTGTTTTCCCCTCTCTGTGTCTCTAACTCTGTCTCCATCTTTCTCTCTCTTTCCATTAAAAAGATACATACTAACTGAGCCATGCACTTTGAAAATAAAAAGAAAGTATCACTGAATTCCAGTAGGCTGAGAGAAAACAATACTCTCATATTCAGCCAAAAATCAAAAATTAATGTTGCTGAATCTTATTTGCTATATCAGCAACTGGAGAAGCAATCAATGTCATTGGTTTATTGTCCTTGGTCACAGTTAGGTGCAGGTTGTATTATATGTAATGTCAGTTTAAGATCTCATTTGAGTGGAAACCTGCTGATTTTGGTCCATAGTTATATTGCATGGCGACAAGAGTCTATAGAAGAAACAGAAATGATCTTCCAGCAATGTAAAAGGTAATTTTAAGCTTATGAATGTCATGAGTTGAAACATATTTCTGCCAACATCTATTTTATTTCTAACCCTAGGGGTTTCTAATTAAATTAAAGGGAGGCAGTGGTGCTCACACATGGTGCACAGACATACATGTAGGCAAAATAACCCCACAAATAAATCTAAAAGACCTGAAAGGAGGTGTTAGGATGGGCATTAATATAATAGTTAGAGCCTTTAGAAAACAGATCTGAATGCAGAAATATGGCCACAGGGAGAACAGCCTGTGAAAATCAGAGTTATGCTGCCAAGAGCCAAGGAACTATCAGAAGCTTGCAGGGACCTTTGGAGACCTTGATATTGGATTTCAGACATTTGGACCCAGCATCTGTAAAACAATACATTTCTATAGTTCTGAGCCACCTAGTATATTAGAAAACCAATATAATATGTCTTCTAAAAGACCTTGGGCTGAAGGTCATGACTGGTTTTAATTTTTTTTCTTCATATCTGGCTCCTGGCTTCTGGGCTTAAAACTGAGTACAATAGCTTGGTATTTGGTGCCATTTAGGTTTGTTTGTACTGAGAAAGAATCACTCTCATGGAAGGAAATGAGTGAAAGTCTTCGAGCTCTCATTCAGGGAACTGTGTGGTTGCTGATGTTAAAGGAAAAATTTAAGACAGGTCAAATGTATTCATGAAATGTTGGACAGTATCATTTCTAGTGTCTCACTTCTTTTCTTTATGACTGGAGTGACACAGTGTGTGGTGTTTAACAGCTTCTCTTTACCCATGCCCATAAAATGAGTTCTTCTGTCAGGAATATGGCATCTCACAGTATTATAACTATGAGAGGATTAAAATGGAGAACCATCTATGCAGCTGCATGTCGTAGCAGTGGTAGTTAGTGTATACATATAAAGTATTGGGCATTTGTGTTGTCAGTGGTCATGTGCTAGACTGAATGTGTCCAGCTTTCTGGAAACTTGCAGAAGGACCTGAAATAAATTTACACAGATTGTCCAAAGTTCAAAGAAACTACTTTGTCCAAAGCAAAGTAGGAGTCAGAATACACTAGCAAACAGCAGTTTCCCCTGAATGAGAATACTTACGTGCCCCAAGTATTGTTGGGCTCCCTTAAAAGAGAGCTGTGAAGGGCTTGTCTTAGTTAGGGTTACTATTGCTGTTATGAGACATCATGACCAAAGAAACTCGGGGAGAAAAAGGTTTAATTAATTTACAATTCCATATCACTGTTCATCAATGGAGGAAGTCAAGTCAGGAAAGGAACTCAAGCAGGGCAGGAGCCTGGAGGCAGGAGCTGATGGAGAGGCCATGAAGGGGTGCTGTTTACTGGCTTGCTTCCCATGGCTTGCTTTGCCTGCTTTCTTATGGAGCCCAGGATCATTATCTAAGGGATGGCACCACCCACAATGGGCTTGGCCCTCCCCATCAACCACTAATTAAGAAAATGGCCTTTAGCCTTGCCTACAGCCAGATTTTATGGCGACATTTCCTCAGTTGAAGTTTCCTCCTTTGTTGACTCCAACTTGTGTCAAGTTGACATAAAACTATCCAGTACAGAGCTCAAAAGTAGGAAGGATTTCATTGCAAGTAGTAGCTCTCAGTTTCGATGGATTTAAGACAATATCTCTGAGTTTAATCACCCACATGATCAAATGAGCATGGGCTTAAGATGGCAGTAGGAATTATATCTAAAAGTTCACACAGATGATACTGTCCACCTTGTGTCTGTGTACCCAACACCAGTTCAGGCCAAATTGCCTCCCATGCCTTGGTTTTTAAAGTATTCCCTAATATTTAGTAATGATTTGAATGAAAATGTCCCACATAAGCCCATATGTTTGCATGCTTAGTCCCAATTTTGAGTTGTCAAAGAAGGACTAAGAGGTATGGCCATGTTGGAATAGGTGTGGCATTCTTAGAGGAGGTGTCACTAGTGGTGGGCTTTGAGGTTTCAAAAGCCCGGGCCTGACCCGGTGCCTCTCTCTTTCTATCTGCCTACTTCCTGCAGATCAGGGTGTAAAGCTCTCAGCTCCTTCCCCAGTACCATGTCAGTTGCATGCTGCCATACTTCATGCCATTATGATAAAGGACTAGCCCTCAGAAGCTGCAAGCAAAGCCCCAATTAAACACTTTCTTTTATTTTTAAGAGTTGCTTTGGTCGTGATAAAAGAATGGTGACTTAGACATGCTTGGATAGGAAAAGGTCATTATCAGGGGATAACTGAAGGGGTGGAAGTGAACTTTTTTTCATTTTTTTAAAGAGGAACACATGCAGATGGGGTCCCAAGTTTCCGAAATGCTGATAGGTGTATTGTTTGGCAAGGAGTGTATGTGCATAGTACATGCAGTTAAGAGGCTCAAGCTGCCAAGTATATTAATAGAAGAGGGTTCGTGCATGGCCTAAGGCAAGGAGAGCCCCAGGTTGCTAAATTGTTCCTTGTGCCTTATTTCTGCACAGCCCATTTGAGCTCTTGCTGAAGACTGAACCATGTCTCACCCTTACACATTTACTTGGCTTACATTAGTTTTTCACCACCCCTAATATAAAACAAATTCTCAGTTCCATATCTTGAACAATCGAATAATTTGATGTAACTCAGAGTATTGGCACCCAATGTAACTATATGAAAAATTGATCCCTGTGGTGGCATATTTTAATTCCAGAAGCTGGAATATCGGTCAAAGTCTGCTTAAACTGGGTCTATTACCCTTCTGAAGGTTTGGTAATTTTACATACTAACTTGGAAACAAATCATTCATTTTATAGATGAGAGTGCTATTCATTTAACACTTAATAACATGAGGGCATTGACCTTGGATTTTGGTATATATCTGTTCTTTTAAAATGTTTATTTTTTTAAATTTTCTTTCAAGTAAAAGATTTCCATGTGACATTTACATGAATACATCCTAATCCTTATCCTCAGCCCCACACAGGCTCCCATTTCCCTGTTTTCACTTTTCCAATTTTTTTAACCTCAAGTATTCTATCTTCATCTAACTTTGAATGTTTAATAGCTGCTAACTATCGATCTTTTCTACTGGTAATCAAAAAGTATTACAGAGTCATAAATTCTTTCAGTTTTCATAAGATATCAAAACTGTGAGCAATTCTTACAGCATATCTATCTTTTTTTCATCTTTGTGTGTGTGTGTGCCAACACAGGTTTGAGTTAGGAGTATTAACTCAGCCACCGGGAAGGATTCAACACAGTAAAATGGAGCTGTCTGGATGACCTCATTTTCCATGAATACAACAAAAGAAGATGATATTATCACCTTTAAGAAGAAAACTCATCAAATGCCTATCTTTAATATCTGACTTGATGTGCTAAACTTTTGAGTTATTGCTCAATGTATTTTTCATTATAAAGAGGAAATACAGTTTCGACAGTGAGATTTGAGCAATGCTAAACAATTACAGTTAACAGATGATACAACTCTCTCCAGCATGGACAGGCCTTCAGCTTGCAATCTTGCTGCCTCAGCTACTAGAGTAGCTGGGACTGCAAGCCCAGGTCACCAAACCCTGCATTAAGCTTCAGTTTTGCTGTAGCCATCTCTTGCAAAAATGATAAGTAGACCTTTTGTTTTGTTTTGTTTTTATTGAAGGACTATGCTATAAGAGACAACAGAAAGCTTCTGCTAGGTTCTTACACACAGTGTACCTTCTTAAACAAAAGAAAGAGATGTTCAATTTGGAAGGTTTTGGAAAGGAAAATGAAAGAGGAAAAGATTTCTTCCACCTGTATATTCATGGGAAGGCTTAGGAAGTGCCATCTTAGTTAGTTTCTGAGATGAGTGACTGTTTTTAATCTTTATTTTATTTACAATTGTGTTCTGCCTGCACATATGTTTATGAGGGTCTCAGATCCCCTGGAACTGGAATTACAGATAGTTGTGGGCTGTCATGTAGGTGTTGGAAATTGAACCCAGACTCCCTGAAAAAACAGCCAGTGCTCTTAACTGCTGAGCAATCTCTCCAGACCCAAAATATTTAGTCTTTTTATAATTTATTATTTTTATTTTATGCACACTGGTGTTTTGCCCACATGTATATATGTGTGAGTGTATTAGGCCCCAGGAACTGGAGCCGCAGACAGTTTTGAACTGCCATGTGGGTGCTGGGAATTGAACCCAGGTCCTCTAGAGGAGCAGTCATTGCTCTTAATGCTCTTAACTACTGAGCAATGTCTCCAGTCTGAGTGACTATTTTTTAAATGGGTTTTATTTATTTATTTTTGTTGTTTTTAATTACTAGTTAGTTTTTATAATATTCTCACCCTCGTTTAGAGGAATGGTCTGTTGTAGGCTTGGGTTTTTCACCAAACCTACTTTATTTAGGGTTCTTACATGCTTCTACCTCCCTTCTACCTACTGCCCAGAGGTATAGTAGAAAGAAGGTTATTAGGTGAGGAGGGTTGTAGACCTTTTTTTAGAAGTAGTTCTTTGGGATGAGTCCACTCCTCATTGTCTGGATACCGGAAGTCCAGTCCAAAGGCCAACACCAATTAGCAACACGAATCAGAATGAGTCAGAAGATTGTGACAAGTCAGCAAAAGCCACAAGACTCAGCTGGATTGCCTTGAGGAGTTCTCTGGAATGTTTCTGTCGGCAAAGTCATATGTTGGAGCACAAAGATCAGGCAGTGATGTCAATCTAAAAGGTGATGTCTTACTCTCCAGGGGCTTCTAATATATTTCCTCTCCTCAGAGTCCACCCACAGATATTCTCAGCTGGCCAAAGTCCCACCCCTCGAATAAGAGTGCTCACAGCAAAACATCACATAGCCTCTCCCAAGCCAGCTTCTAGCAAAACATCACGCGACTCAACTGAGTTTTCAAGGAAACCAGAAACTTCCACTTCAGTCTGTTCTTTCAGGAAAAAAAAAAAAAAAAAAAAAAAAAAAAAAAAAAAAAAAAAATTTACGTGTGTACAGTGAGTCATACAATTTCTTCAGCTTTGGACAATATTGTGACTTTTTTCTAGATTTTTTTTTATATTCTTGCTCAGCTAATTCTTAAAAGACAGATGTAGAGTTTCTTCTATCTTATTTAGATCAAGTAAGGAATGCAGTTTTTCAGCTATACAAAATATGAGCCAGTCCCATACATGCTGTTCAAATAAAGTAATATTCAAAACACACTTCAAATCCTTTTAAATCATTTATAATTGAAAGAAACATGATTCATAAAATTCATGCATGATATTACCATCTATGTATGCTACTAATGGTTTCTTCATAGGAAACCATTATGTAGGTTAAAATTCAAAGACAAAACAAAACAAAAACCCTAACCCTAGGTTCACAGTTTCATACTTAATGCTGTTAAAAGTTTAACTGACAACTAGCATTGTGCACATATTTACTAAAGAAAGGCATTATCTAGGTCTTTAGGAAGGACAGAGCACCTTGCCATTGGGAGCTACTTGTCTAGGAATGAGTTTCATTGCTTACACTTGAATTTGGATGTTCTTGAATATGATTATCTTTCTCTGACCTGCTACCCTTACCTGAACATTTAAGAGTATTGCAAGGTCTGAGATATGCCCATCATTATTCAAATATTTACTACTGTGTTTTATTGAGGTTTGAGTAAATGATGGGATGGTGTCAGTATGGTTTTACTAGGCTCATTTAATCAAATACAAATATTCTAGACATATCAGTAGACTTTTGAGGGCCCGTGATAAAAAGAAAGCTTGATGTAACAGTATATCAAGAGAGGCCAGTCCATGCAAGAGAAGCACTGGAGCTCATTGTAACTAATATGCTAACATCTGAGGATTTAACTTAATTTGATAATGCCATTATAAGTAAGTTAGTAAGTTCACTGAAGGCGATACATAATTGAAACTGGTAAATATACAGGAGTGGTCAGGTTTGTAAATTATCAATATTTATTTAAGAAACACACCACAATTGTTATCTTGGCATGTGGGAAGAAAGTGGCAATACCTAAGGTAAAATATGTATCAAGTACATCCAACTAAGAGTGAGAACTTCCGAGAGCAGGTACAATACCAGGATATAGTTACTGAACTTCTTGGAAGGGCATTATTTTTCTTCTAATTTGACTTTTGCCATCTAAGCAAGAAGATACTGTTATAGTGTCTAATCCTTTCCCAGATGTTGCAGTTCCTACAACACTAAAAATCCCTCTTTCATGTGACTCAACCATTTGCTGCCTTCAAATTTACCAAAAGAAAATTAAAGCACTGACCCATACAAGACGTAGACACAAATGTTCAAAAAGGTTATTTGTTATGTCCAAACACTGAGAGTATCTCACAAGATAATCAACAGATGAAGAGATGAAGTATATCTGTCTAAGAAAATATTCCTGTTTCAGGGGAAACAAACAATCCACAAATACTGCACTAACACATATGAACTGTCAAGTATTTGTGCTGACTAGAAAAACTGAAAAATACAGCATGGTATGGAACCCTAATTATAATTATTAAAATAATAATAATTATATTATGATTTTGAAAAATGCAGATTAGATTGCAACAAAGGCTAATCAGTGCTGCATTGGATCAGCATGGGGACCACTGAGAAGATCAACTTACAGAGAGCTAGGAAGAACATTTTGCAGGTGATGCTAATTGCTAGGGGATCATGGAGAGGATCTATGTGCTTATATGTCAAATATATTTACATATTTAATAACACGCTTCAGTGAAATTGGCAGCCCTGTGAATGATTTAATGGCTTTCTTAACAGAAGGTACTCAAACAATGCAGAAATCCCAGAAAAAAAAGAAAAATATACTTTCCATTTCAGTATATTTTTTTTCCTAATCATGCTCATGGAATAAAGTGCAGTCTTCTTAGGAAACCATTATGTAGGTTAAAATTCAAAGACAAAACAAAACAAAAACACTAACCCTAGATTCAGTTTCATACTTAATACTGTTAAAAGTTTAAAAAATAAAAACATGGGCTGGAGAGATGGCTCAGCCGTTAAAGGCTAGGCTCACAACCATAAATAAAAAATAAAAATATTTGAAGTTCTCCCCAGTTTCACATTACACCCACCCAAAAGTGTGCCTAATCCTTGGGCAGAGCTTTCGGCAGGTGTAGCCTGGTTGTCTATTTTAAGAATGAACATGAGTCACTGAGCTCCTCAAAAGTTAAATTAATCAACACTAAGTCTAGAGCCTCTCTTTGATTTTCAAAAGGGCTGAAAAATAAAACACCCAGGATAATCACATTTCATACCCACATTTAAAAGTCATAATTTAACTCCTATAACACAGTAGTTCTTGTTGCCAGATACATGTGTGAGAGCCTCTACAAAAAAGTGGCAATATAGCTGATGATGGCTTTAGGCTCTTACCAGCAAGGTATTCCCATCAGCTGTACACTTAAACTAAACTGGAAGGCATCTGTGAGCAAGGAGTTAAATTTATTGTCATGCAGTCAGCATGACAGACTGATTCTCTCCTCTCAGCTCATATAACCTTGAAAAGCACAGCATTTGCAATGGTGCAGTACTAATGACTAGGTTCCTTTATCTGGTTTTGATCTTTCCTATTTACAGTGGTCAAACTCTTGATACATATACTGCAGTTCTGACTGGTATGAACAGGCTAGACCTTGAACTTTTCTGAAGCTCTGTACCGTACCCAAGCATCTGTCTTGAAGTTATAAAAGCAGCAAACGCTGATTAATCAATGTCTAGCAGCCTCAATTATCATCTTTTCTGTCATTAAATCTTTGTTGTAAGTAAGATTGTTGTCTAGTTTTGGAAGCCTCTGATGAGCCCCTGATGTTCATACATGCCTATTTAATGTAAGTCAAGGTCAAGCCACAACAGTCTGTATCTGAGGCTGACTACTTCTGCCAGCACCTTGCTTGATATTAACACTTGAGAGCTTGCTAAGCCTCACCTGGCTACCATCTGCTGTGGCTATCTAGGACATGAGCTTTAGATGAGCCACACTCTCAAGTATAATTCCATATAGAATAATTTGCCTTTTAAGTTTGGCAAGAGCAAGGGAAGAGATTCCGTGCTTTAGTGGAAGGCTGTGTCCAGCACCTCTGTCATATCTCACTTCCTTCCTGAGGCCCCCAACCCTGTTTTCAAAACCCAGTATTACAGTCCACCTCTGTAGAATAACTTCTGGTAGGCAAAGTTGCTCTGAATTCAGGTCAAACTCTCATCTTCATACTTTGAGGATTAAAGCACAAAGCTGGAAATAATAGTACACACCTTTAATGCCAGCACCTGGAAGAGAGAAGCAGGTAGATCTGAGTTTAAGGCCAGCCTGGTTTACATAGTGAATTCCAGGACAGCCAAGGCTATGTTGCTGTGCTTTTGTTTCTTTTTTTTTTTTTTTTTTTTTTTAAGCGCACAAAATGAAGCAATTAAAAGCCTAGTGCACTTTTGCAGTTTTACATAATTAAAACTACGGCCCAATATAAACTTGTAATAAGATGTCAAGATCAAAACTTTCTCTGTGTATGTTAAGTTTAAAGCCTGAAATCAAGTCTCTGGTCACGTAAAGCTTCTTTGTGTGTTTATGGTTACCATTTAAAAGTATTTTTGCCTTGGTAAATAGGGTGGCATACCTTTTTAACCATTTTGGTTTGTAGCATTAGTGCTGTAGCACAGCACTTTGATGTGCTAGGCAAGCATCCGTCACTAAGTGGTAATCTCACCCGACAGAACAAATTCTCAGATATTACATTATTCAGAATTATTACATTATTCATTATTGGTCTGTGTCTATCCCTCTCTTTCCCTTCTCAAGAGAATTTGTTTTTATAATTTACGAGAATGGCAATCAAGAGTATGGTATTCTAGTTTGCTATGCTGACATGTGCCTGAGGTACTATTAGTTCCTTGGGATATGGAAGATCAAGAGTTCAGGGATTGAGACTGGCTTGGGCAAAATAGCATAAAAACCCATCTCCAGAGAAGGTGGTTCAGTCAGTAAAATAACTGCTGTGCTGGCCAAGCAGCTGGACCTGAGTTGAGGTTCCCCAGCACCATTAAAGGCCAGAATGTTCTTCCTGTAACCCCAATGCTGTGGCGGAAAAGCCAGGAAAACCTTAGGTTAGAGAAACCCTTATCTCAAAAAATAAGGTTTTGAGTGACGTTGGCCTCCAAACATATGGCATGTACATATAAACATATATACCAGAAGGACGGGTTGGGATAGGGAGACTATATGTACTCTAAGCTAACCGGCATGATCTCAAAACTTAAATAGTACAATACTGCCCCAAGGCAGAACAAGTCAGCCAGTAAGAGGATAATGACATTTTCTTTGTATGGGAGGAAGCATCAGCAAGGGAGAAGAAACAAGCCCACTGCCAGTAACTACTTTTATATACTGTACTACATCTTAATCGTTTTTCCTCTCTGTAATTTTCCTTCTGATTTGCCTCTAGCGTTTTCAACCTTAAAGACTTTTCTTAACCACTTCACCCATATTATTTCTCTCTCTACAAGGCCTAGGCTGACAATGAATCCCTCTGACATTAGATTCTGTCTCAGCCTGCATACCAAGCCTCTCTATACTTTCTTTACATTAAATATCCCCCCCCCATGCTTTGGCTGCGCCTTTGGTAAGTGTGGCATAAGGATAAACTGTCATTACTGAGCTAGTCTCTACTATTCAGACCTCAGAGTACAGCTTTCAAATGAAGTGTGGTTCTTCTATCACACTCAAACTGAATCAATTGTCTTGAACCTAATGTTGATTACTTTCTGCCCTAAAACATCCCTGCATGCAAACAAAATGAAACAAAACTAAAACAAAACAAAAGCCCTCAACACAGACCTCTCAACAATGTTGTAAAAAGCACTTGATCTTGCTTTTCACTCATAACTTAAAATAGATCAGACCTCCATGTTTTAGGATGAAGACTAGAATACAGATGTGAGGAAAGGAATTCAATGAAATCATTGAATCATTGCATGCTTCCTTAATCAGATTTTGACTTTCTGGGTTGTTCAAGTGCAATGATATATTGCAAATTTCTAAACATTATTTTTATATGCAAAGAGTTTAGAATTTCCTCAGTATTTGTTATTGCATTTTTAAACACAGGATGAAGGCTGTAGCATGCAGTTTTACGAGCATTATTGTTCAGTTTTTTTGCTTACAATGTCAAGGCTGTTGTAACTGAAGGCAGAAAGCTACAAAAGTACGAACAATACTACACAGTGATGAAGTTCATTCCAAATATAATAGAGCTTAACTGTTACTGAGAAAGGCTGGGCTTTCACCATCATTTAAACGATACAAAAACTGCTTCCATGTAAGAGCATGCTTCTATGAAACTCAATTCAGATGTCAAATTGCTTTATGAAGTCTATCTTATTATGGAGGTGCAAACTCTTTTAGTGTACTTTTAGGTAACCTAGAATAGCCACTTTCCTGTACCATGTCCTAAAAATTAATAAATAAAAACTCCAAGGAGATTCCTTTCCTTATCATTAAAATTAATCTATCAGGCATGGTGGTGCAGGTCTGAAATCCTAGATCCCCAGGCAGAGGCAAGAGAATCACAAGTTTGAGACCAGCCTGAGATATATAAGCTGCACAGAAACCCTTCTCAAAGCTCCCAGGGACTACAATGTAGTTTATTGTTAGTACAACTGCCGAACAAATACAAGGATGCAGATTCAACCCAGTAATTAACCCCTTAAATACTACGGTTGATTACTGTACAAAAATATGTTCTCATCATTGAAATTCTTCACTGTAAGCTCAGATCTCCTATTTCAAAACAGTTTATTCCATACAAATTCCATTGAAGATTTTTAAATATCATGATAAAGACAGTCTTTGTAGAAAATATATACAGAAGCTTTTCTTTTATAAAAAAAAAAATTCACCAATTCATTTGATGCCAACAAGTTTAGCTCACTAGTAGAAGGCTTCTGATACACATACAAAAGGACACAACAGTCAGTTGGAGTTTAATCCTTAAAGACAAAATGTCTACTTTAACTGTTTTCTTGTATTTTCTGAAGAAGATACTCCATCTGTAAATTCAGGTTAGGCTGGCCCTTTTTAGTCTTTTTGCTCAGTATTTTGAAAGCTTCCATTTTCTTCTTTTTGTAGCGCCTTTGTGCTTCTTCTCTCTCTTGCTTTCGCATTTCAAATTCCTGCAGTCATAAACACACATGATGTTCATTAGTCACAAACAGGAAAAAAACAGGCCAGAAGCTGCTCTGAAATTGCTATCACTCTGCAAACCTTAATATTTGTCTTTTATATTGATTAACATGTAAAGCCCTGAAGTAATAAGTCCTCTTTGCTTTCATAATGATATGAGACATCAGAGAATAATATAGTCATGGAAGCATTTTATGCATTTGTACATAAATAAAAAGTCACATATTTATTTAGCAATTTCACTATTTAAATCCACTAAAGAAGTAGAGGGATCTTTATAGAAGTTAACTAGTCTAATATCCCAGTAACCTGAAAAGTTCATTTTTAGAAAACTTTATCTTGTACTTTTTTAAAGTATCATTTAACTAATTTATAGATTTAACTTAAAAAATGCTGACAACCTACTTACTATGAGTGCAAAACATTCTGCAAGGCATGAGTTTCGCCATTTAAGAACTATGATGCTCATCTCACTTGCTATGATAAAGTCTCGAATCTAAGCATAGAGGACTATAATTTAAAATGGTAAGTAGTTCTGAAGATCCACTATTCAACAATCACACCAACATTCTTACTAACTTTAACAGGACAGCTGAAAAGAAGTTATACTGTAGTAAGTGCGTTCTTCGTCTTGGGCCCAGGGAGCCTCAAGATTATATGCCAGACAAACATTAGACTTACACTTACTTATAACTACAAGTAATTATAATAAGCGAAGAATTTTAGTTTTAATTTGTGAAACTGCAATACATTCCACTCTTCTAAAATATTTACATAGTTTACTTTTTGGTCTTACATACAAGGACTCATGATTTACTGGGATCACTATGTGGCAGAGCTTGGTTTTATAAACAGATTCTCAAGTAGTTATCACATTTCATCACATTACTTAAAATGATTTAACTATGTGATGCAGTATTTACTTTAATAAGTGCTCAAAGATCAGAAGCTGGGTATGGTAGTGCACATCTTTAACCCCAGCATGGAGGAGACAAAAGCCTGGATCTGAGTTCCAGGCCAGCCGGAGTTATATAGTGAGACTCTGCCTCAAGAAACATCTTAAAATTATTCATGAGTTTTGACATACAGCCCAGTTGCCTGGTTTATCCCTATGGTATTAGTCTCATTTATTATCCTTACCCTCAATTAGGGATCTATATTTAAGTAAATTTTGATCTCAGGGGTAAAATGCCACTGGCTTTTGTATTAACATTAGAGATCATCTCTGCCTGTCATCACTTGAAGAATAATCATAAGCACTTTAGATATTAAACTCCAAATTTCCTTAACTACTCATATTCTAATGAGTATAAACACAATTTTACCAGTAGTATCTTTCGGATGTTATGATGAAACCCTGAGAGATTAATTAAGCTTTAGTACAAAACAAACCAACAAAAATGTAAGTCCCAATCCTTATAACTGATCATTACTACTGTGCATAGTTGTAGTTTTTAAGGTCACAGATTAAGTAAAGGGTAAAAGTAAATTCTTGGAGAGATATATAAACAGAGAAAACAGCTTCGTTTCTATTTTATTCCAACACATCCCCTTTGACTTTTACTGCAGTGTAAAATTATAAAATCATCAATATTTCCTAGGTCTCAAGTCCTGAAACTTACAGCACAGATGATTATTTCAAGGAATTTGTTAAAGATCCTAGTTCCTATGTCATAGTCTGAGAAACATTATCACAGATATTCATACTATTAACCAATCGATGATGTTTTGTTGTTGTTTTGGGTTTTTTTGGAATCTTATCACTGGCCTACCAATACTGTTTGAGCAAATCAAGAACTGAATATTGTGTAAGTCTACTGAGTAATGCATAAAATAAACATTGAAGCAGACAACACTATTTGCTAATACTAAGAACCTTGCATACAGGTTAAAGATGAAGAGAAATAAACCTAAATAATTAAAAAGTAGAACTTACAAATTTCTTAGCAGCACGTTTTGCTTGTACTTGTTGATACTCTTCTTGTGCCTTTTGGTTTGAAGTTTTCTTTTTCTTTTTCTTTGGACTAGTCACAGAACTTGCAAGATAAAGACAGGTAAGTTAAAATATTCAAAAATGATTTTGCCAGAATTATGTAACTGTATCAAATATAGTGTTTATATACAAAAATACACTAATACAAACTGAAACATGAAGAGAAAAAAACAACAAAAAGAAAATACCCAAATAAGACATTAAAACTATAGTTATAGTTCTGATTAGGTTAACCAGAGAAAGCACAGTAAGGACAGATACTAAAATGTTACAAATAGTTGGAAATGAAGTAAAGTCCATAACAAAAGTTGTGGTATAAATAAACTTTAATCTGACTTCTTTCATCATCTTGTCTCTGTTTCATCCTCTTAACCACTAACCATCAATCCTCAGATATGGTCTTTATATCTTCTATCTTGAAGCACTCTGAGCAATTCGAAGGTAAGAGCTTACTTACTATCTGACTTAATAATACCCTCCCTTTTCTGTGTCTTACCTTCTCATGTCATAACTATATTGTATTTCAGCAGTTCCCTAGTTAAAAATAAATGCCTGTCTTCCAATACCAAAGTCTACATACTGGTCAGCCAATCCTGTTTCTTAACTTTTCATTATCAAATTTCTACAAAAAGAATAAAGTACAGCCATCAATTCCCATTCATTCCTTCATTCTCTGACATGATTCCTGCTCTACCATTCCAAACTGTCCTTCCAAGACACTACTGATTTCCTAGCCCAAAATATCTAATAAGATTTTTGCTTTCTTCTATTATCTACTTCTGAAAATTTCAGTTAATGTTACAGTGTCATTCTTCACTTCTCTAATTCTTTTTGTGCATGTGAGTGCTCCTGTAAATTTGGGCATTTGTGCATATGTGTGAAGACTAGTAGATTGCTCACCACTTTATTTGAGACAAGGTCTCTCAACAAACCAAGGGCCTGACCAATGAACTCCAAGGATATACTTGTCTCATTTACTATTTCACGACAAAAGAGTCTCCTGAAAACAAAACATGACAATGTTCCATATCTGCCTTTATGCCCAATTATATACTTTGCTCTTATTTGCAACACAATGCTCAATTTTATTATAAAAAATTGAATTATATTCACGTATTTTTGATTAAATGTACCTGCCAATTCTTCCTCTCCAATTCCTTCCCCATCCTTTAGTCCTCTATACCACTTTTCCCTACTAACTTCATGTGCTTCTTCTCTATTTTTATTTAACTCACTGAGTCCACTTACTGCTGTTAGTATGTGTACGTGCATAGGCGTGGGGTCATCTATTGGAGTATGAGTAGGCTCTCAGGCCAGTATCTCTGAAGAAGACTGACTTCCCCCACTCTCCCAGCCATCGATTGCCAACACCTCTTAAGCTAAGTATGGGACTTTGTGACTCCCTCTCCAATCCATGCTGGGATTTTGTCTGGCTTGATCTTGCATATGTCTTATGCATGCAATCACTGCCACAGCTTTGAAAGACGAAATTTTAGTGGGAAAAAAAAGTTAAGATATAAAGTGATGCCTTGCTGTTTACATGTTAACGTAATTTCGCTTGAATTGTGTGTAGACAAGTTTTATAAATTGGCTCCTATACAACCAAAGACAGGATTTTGTGAAGTAGTATAAGATGGCTTGAAACAGACCATCTAGTCCAGGTTAGCCTCAAACTGTGAAAACTTCCTGTACTAAGCCTCCTCAGTACAAGGACTAACAGGGATGAGCTACCATTCAACCAGGAAAAAGTCTACATGTTCAGCACATTTAAATATTTCATTGTTTCACAAGATGGAATCTGACTGTGTAGCATAAAGCTAGCTGTAAATTAACAGCAATCTTCCAGCTTTAACTTTCTGAGAGACTACAGGCATATAGAACTATGCCTCACTTGTTTTTTGTTAATTACAACTTATTTCCTGTACTATTTGCAGAAAATGCAAATTAAAATACATTTAACAGTTAGCATTTATAAATTAACCAAATATCAAACATGTTTTTAAAATGCTTGATATAATTTAACATGACAAAATGTCATGAAATGTAATAATACTTGAGGAACATCATTTACTTGAGAAGATGAACCAGTTTGAGTCTGTACAACATGGTGCACAAAGGGGCTCTCAAATACCTTTATACTATCCTTCCCATCACAGAGGACACTGGTAACCAACATGTAAGGTCTGGCTCTATAACCCAAAAAGCCAATGACTACACACTTGCATTATTTTTCTAGTATGTGGTTATGCTGCCCCTGCTGACCTGGAACTTGTAGTTAGTTGTCAGGGCTCTGCTTCTCAAATGTTGAGCTTACAAATATAGATCAAGCACAGCCTAAAAAATTTAAGATTCACATACAGATACACATGCAGACACACGTATTAATAAGGGCTTAATTATGGTGGTCCAATTAAGTTACTTGTTCTTGCCAGGATGCAATTCAAAACTCAGATCTCCTAATTCTCCTTTCATATTTTTATCATTTATACTTAACTAGCCTATTCCAGTCACTCAACACTTGTTGGGGGTTGATCTGTGCCCCAGGATTTGGTTACAGTCCTAACATGGGCATTGCCATATAAACGTTGCTCCCTAGTTTTCTCTGATTAGTTAATAAGGAATCTGAGAGTCAATGACTTGGCAGAGAAGATAAAAAGGCTGGACTTCCGATCCAGTGTGGGGGTCTTGTATAGGAACCATGAGACAGAGAGAGAAGGCAGAAGAGAGAAAAAGAAGGAAGAAGAGGGAGAGAAAAGAGGTAGCCATGAAGAGCTGGCCATGAAGATGGACCTGTTGAAGCAGATCCAGCCCAGGCAGGACCAATGTGGCAAGTAATTCCGGGCATGTGGCTGGGAAGTAGACAGACTAGCATGGAGGGTTAGATTAGATGAGTATCTGCCCTGTTCTAGTACCCAGTTCTTAAAGCTTGTTGAATTCTTATCTCACTTATCTGGGAGCTAGAGTGAGTAACTAGAAAAGGGCCCCCAAACTACACTATATTTTTACAAACACTAAAAAGGAAAATTCCATGAAAATATTATTACATAACTTGAAAAATGTATTAAGAAAAAAATCTAATTCTTACACAAGTTGCTCTATATCTTTTATAAAATATGATATACATTTAAAGAGAAGAGTTTCAAAAGAAGACAGTGCATACTTTACTGTGCTCAGCTGCTCTGGCTGAGGCTGGTAAACACCAGACTGCTCTGACAGAGTATGTTCAGTGTTGTCCCCTGCTTCAGACACAGTCTGGTCAGCTTGTTCTTCTGACAAAGGCAGGCCAACCTTTCTTTGCTGTTTCCTGAGTCTCTCTTCTTCAGCTAGATAGAGGTGTTTCAGATGGTCTGGGTAGTGATCTGTGAACTGGGATTCCTGGGATACTGGTGCTTTCTTTACCTTCCACAGCAGTTTCTTGTAACTTTGCTGGATCTTCAATTTTCTCCGAAATGCAAAACCTTGTCCTAATGTTGAAGGATTTCAGTCACAATTACTTTAACAGAAAGTGAAAAATTAAGCTACTTGAAATAAAGGTTTTTTTTTCCTTTTACATTATATTCAAATGATAGAATTACTTGGCTTTACTTTAAAGATTCCATCATGCAACACATTTAATGATGCACTGAGTAGCAAGTTGGCCCTTTACATGAATATAAGGCTAACATTTGTCAGACACCACATAAAAACTTCAAAGTACAACTAAACAGTAAACTAAACTTGACTTCTCATCTTGAATTTATAATCGTATTCACAAATTAAGATTTCTCTAAGTCATATGAAACATCACCCAGGTCTTCAGTAAATACATAAAAATAGGTGGGCAAGTCTATTACTTTTCTGTTGGAGAAATTTACTAATCATTTATTTTTCCAAAATAAAACAACAAACAACAAAATGGGGATCCTGCACAATTTTTTGAACACCTGCCAGTTATTATTAGCTCGAACAAAGTACTTGCGATGACAGGTCTTACAAAGACAATACAACAAATCTAAGGAAGATAAAAGTATGAATCCGGAGGGCTATTTCGGGGCGGGGGGGAAGTGTTGTTTGTTTTGTTCTGTTTTTTTAATTAGGGCTTTGCGCCAGCGTGTTTTTAACTCCATCTTTTCTCTTTGTTTTCCTGTAATACAAACACAAATACGTCTCTATGACACATAAGACATATGGACCCCTAGACACTCCCTGCTTCCTGTTGGAGAAAAGAGCGACGTTAACCGACTTTAAGTCCACAGCACCGTCCCGTTTTCCCATGCAAAGGACGGAGAAGCCCACAGGTTCGACGGGCTTAGGAATGCTTTCCCCGAACGCCAGCGCGATCGAGTCTACGAGCGTTTTTTCAAAGCTGGGACCCATCCTGCCCCCTCGGACTCCGCGGGCCTCAGGACTCCTCCACGGCTGTCTCCTTACATACCCTCGCGCACGCTCCCCAGGAAGGCTTGATGGTGGTTAGGGCGCCAGGTCCTGCGTTTCCCGTTCTGCTTCCCCAATCCGACCTGAGGCGTCCGTTCCCCACGCGCCGCCAATCCTCCGGCGCTCCACCTCGACGTCGGCCTCCCCGGCGCCATCTTGCACCGGCTGGGATGGCAGAACCAGGGTGGACGCCGACATAATACGTCACCAGCCTGAAGCAATCCACCGCCCAGTGAGCGCTTGCTCGGAGTTCGACTGCTTCGGCCCGTGCAGCGGCTTCCCGGAAGAGAGAGGCGTGGCGCGGCCATGTTGGCGCCACCTGCAGCCCCGGAGGGCGAGCGTCATGGCGGCGGCCGGCCCTCTCCCCAGCACCCCGGACCTGCCCACGCTGCACGCTAAGTTACGGGGCTTGCTGCGCTTCCTGCGGGGCGCCCTGCCCATCTCCAGCGCGCACACGGTGGACTTCTACACCGAATCGCTCTGGCAGGAGCTGGTCGACCTGCCCCCGGCGAGCGTGCTGGCGGCGCTGAGGACGTCGGCGGCCGAGGCCGGGCCGCGGGAGGTGCTTCCCCCGAGGGAAGCCGAGTCGGGATCAGGTGAATGGCGTCCGCGCGGGGCGGTTGTCGGTGCGCCCCCTGGTGGAACTCGGAGGAGGTGGCAGGGACCTGAAGTGCGTGCGTGGGAGATAGTGCAGAGAGGGATCCCGGTCGCCCAGGGGGCGGGGTCCCCTTTGGGTGCTGGTGTAGTTCCAGGATTTAAGGTCGTCAAGGAACAGGGAAGAGACGTGCATCCACTTAATGTTTCGGAGATTTAGTTAAAAACAAAACAAACAAACAAACAAACAAAAACATAAGAAAGATTGAATGGTGACAAATACATTGTTGAGGTGAGCATGGGAGACCAGATAGGAGCCTGTTTCTGTTCTGTACAAGGAAGATTGTATCTTGGATAAGGATGGTGACAGTGAAAGTCTTGAATACTCGCTAGTCCATTTTAAAACTGTGTATTTTCAGTGACAGTTATGGGCCATGAAGTTTTCTAGTCTCTGGAGTTACATGCCGTCAAGAAACTTAGATTCTACCAAGTTTGGGAATAGCAGCTATGGGATTTTGCTTCTGCATTGCTTCCAGGCTTTCCAGGTGTTGTCAGAGTTAGCGAACTTCATCCCTGAAGCATTCTGTAAATGCCAAGTGCCGCGCGGATAAGAGTGTTTTTAATGATAGAACTTAATGAATCTTGTTTTCTTTCAAATCGTTCTTGGTTGTTGGAAACTTAGGCACCCCTTCAGTTTGCTCTCGTAATATTCTGATTTGATAATTTGGTATGTGAACTTGTAAAACACAGGAACCATATTTGCCTTAAAAACGGGTGGATTCCAACATGTGGGAAAATATCTGGCATGTATTAAGTGCTCCATAAGTATTTGTTGGATGAATGACTAATGTTAGCTTTCAAAAAAACAAAGAAAATACAGGGAAACGACCTTGAAGGGCAGAGCAAGACTTTCATATGTGTTTAACTTTGTCTCTACTTGATGGGATTTCATTACCTTATGTACTATTGCTACATGCGTGTGTATTCTTTTTCTTGTGCTCTACCTCTCTTGAGTAGTGTGTGTGTGTGTGTGTGTGTGTGTGTGTGTGTGTGTGTATGATACTGAGTTTGGTTAGGGTTGCTTGGGTAAGTATGGATGTAAAGTAGCTTACTAGAGCCTGGGCAGCTTGCCATTGGCTAAACCACCAAGGAAAACATGTCCTCCTCTCCCAGCAACCATCAACTGCCAATAGCTCCTTGGGGTATTTTTATTCTTACAACGTAAAAACACAGGTGTATCTTAGTTGTTTTATCGCTTGCTAGTTGATCTCTCAAATTTTATTGAATAAAATTCATGTTCTTTGCCCCCACAGTCAAGTTGTTCCTCACCAAAAAAGTTTTTGGCATCTGTTTTTATGTTTGTGTATGGTATGTGTGCGTGTGTGTATGTACACTTCTGTGAAAGATGCATCTGCATGTGTTGTATGTGTGTGTTAAGACCTCAGGTTTATGTCTAGTGTCTTCCTTGACTCTTCTCCACATTAAATAGTGAGAGAGGATCTCATGTTGAACCTGGAGCTTGTCTGACTAGCCAGCTCCTCCAAGGATTGCCTTTCCCTACCTCCCACAAGCTGGAATTATAGGGAGCATACTGGTTAGTTCTGTCAGCTTGATACAAACTAGAATTATTTGGGAAGACTGAGATGTGCTCCCATCAGACTGGTCTGTAGGTTAGTCTGTCGGGATGTTTTTCTTTATTCAGTAATTGATATGGGAAAGCCCAGCCCACTGTGGGCAGTGCTACCCTTGGGCAGGTAGTAGATTGTGGGTTGGATAAAAAGCAGGCTGATGGAGCCATGGAGAGCAAGCTAGGGAGCTGTATTCCTCTATGGTCTCTGCTTCAGCTTCTGCCTTCAGGAACCTGCTATACTAGAGTTCCTGCCCTGGTTTCCCTTCATGTTGGACTGGGACTGGGACATATAAGCCAAGTAAACCTTTCTTTCCCAAGTTGCTTTTGGTCATGGTCTTTATTACCACAGTGGAAAGTAAATGAGGGGCACTGTATTCATGTCTTTCACATGAGTTTTGGGATCCTAATTGTGATCCTCATAAGTAGTTGGCAAGCATTTGACCCACTGAACTTTCTCCCTAACCCTGTTCTTTATATCTGCTGTACTGTGTTTTTGAGGGTCTTCATGCTATTTTAGTGGGAAGTGATGCAGTCTTCCACAACTACTATTTAATAGTAGTATATACCTTTGAATTACTTTGCTTTTTATCTGTTTTTTAATGTGCCAAATGCATTTCTAAATTTGTAGCATTGTATAATATATTTGTGAACAAACTAAGCTGTGTAAGGAATGTTTAAATTAAAATATGGTTAATTTTTCCAGATTTAAATTTAATTTTATAAGAATTGTACTTCCATGTAAAAATGCTTTTGGAATGATTAACTGTATTTATATATTCATTGTGGTGTTAATATTGGTATGGTAAGGACCTGAATATCAGTCCTTCTTAATATGTATTACTTCATGCCAGAGCATAGTTTGCCTGTATTTTTTTTTCATTTTATATGCAACTGTATATTAAGCTAGAATTGTGTAGGAAAAAAAATCCTAGCACATAATTGGATCATATAATCATGTAAAAGCAACAGTATCTATTGTATTTGTTTCCTGGGTACATTGCAGTGTGATGGTTCGATGCAAAGTTTGTGGAATTTAGCACAACCCATCTTTAGTTTTGAATGTTTATTAGACAGACTTAACATTTAGCTATTAATTAACAATTAACTGCACAGTCATCTATTGCAGAAGCCAAAGCCTTAAAAAGTTCCATTAAATTTTCATGGGATAAGTTGGGTGTGGTGGCACACACCTGTAATCACAGCACTCAGGGAGGCAGAGGCAGGAGGATCTCTGTGAGTTCAAGGACAACCTGGTCTACAAAGTGATCCCAGGACAGCAAAGCCTACACAGAGAAACCCTGTCTGGGGTGGGGGGAGGGGTGGGAAGAAAGAAAGAAAGAAAGAAAGAAAGAAAGAAAGAAAGAAAGAAAATTTCCCAAGGGATAAAAATTTTCTTTTTAGAAAAACATGCTGCATTCATCCAACACTTGGGGAACATTGTGCTTTTTATCCTAAAGGAAACTACCATCATGTGTTTGTGGTAGTGCTGGAATTAATGGTGGTTGAGCCATCGCAGGGATGGGAGGGTTTCCAGATGAAATATAATTTTACATGAGGAGAGATGGTTAGCTGGACATGAATTAAAGGCACACAGTACATGAAAGAGACTATAAAGATATTTAACTTTAATAGTGAATAAAATGCTATTGATCAACACAGGAAGTTGGAAAAGAAAAAGATGTGTCAGGAATAAGAATATTTGTAGAAATAAATGCAAAATGTTTTTATATCTTTGTGAAAATAATTATCAGGAAGGTACTATTGTCAGTATCTTCTTGAAATTCAGGTCCATTGGCTGTGTGATTAACAGTTTCTGCAACCCCTAAAACAAAGTTATATTCTATAACTTTAGTATATATTTGCATCTTATACCGTATTCTGTGTGCTCTAAATCACTCTTGTCTCACCCTAAGATTGTAAACATTCAGCTGAAATGAGGTTTTATGCTTCCCTAACAGGCTCAATGGTGCATTGAAGTCCTTGTAGTGGCCTCAGTGATTACAACCACTTCGGAGGCTTAGGAGAATTCGTAGTTGATGATGCTACCATAGTAAGTGCATTGAAATATGCTGTCATTCATGCATGCATCCATCCATCCATCATCCATTCATTCATCCTGTCCGCAAAGGAGTACTTTTGCTTTACAACTGAACAGGGAACAGTAGTAATGCTTTGTTTCTAGTAGATACCACAGGAAATCTTATACAAACATTTTACTTACTTTTCAGAGACACTAATTATTTCATATATCCAAATTACATTTTAGTTTCTGGAACCAACATCACTTTTAGAGGATAGGGAGACATTAGGAGGAGTAAAGAAAGTGTTTACAAAATAGCAAGTGTGTAATATCTTCACATACTACTGTCAATCTATCTCTGCCAGACAAGTTGCCAAACCTGATTCTGATAGTCAGGTCCTATTGTTTTGCTTGCTGTGCCGTGCTAATGGAACATAGGCATTAAGACCAAAGTGTAAAGTTAGACTGCATGGTTTAGTTGCCCTGATACTTAGTGTGCACACATTTGAATCACTTAGTCTTGTCAAGTCTTAGACTTCCAAGTGAGGTGAGAACAACAATGAACTCGCACACATGCCAGGTAGAATGTGTAATGTCATGCCTGGGATGTGATATTGAGCATTTAGTGCCTCCTAGCAATGGGGCAATGAGTTATTGTGAAACCTGATGGAGCTCATTTTCCTTAGAGTCTTATAAGACATTCAACTGTGATAACAGGTAAGTAGGTTTGATACTTACTAGTTTTAAAACTGCATTTTTCTTTTTAATTTTCTTACAGTCTATGTGTTTGGCTTTTGTGTTTTCCTGTCTACATTGGTATCTGGTAGAAAAATTAAAAGCAGGTTAGAGGTATCTTGGGGTTGTGTTTATTGAAAATATCCTCTCCTGCCTCTTTTCCATCTTATTCCCTGTGTTACTATTTTTTAAATCCTATTTTTATTTATTGTTATGTGTATGTATGCTATAAGCATGATTTGTTAGTGTGGATACCTGCATGACATACCTTGGTGAGTCTGCGGAAGTCAGAGAACAACTTACAGGAGTCAGCTCTAGCCTTCCACCACATGGGTCCTGAGGGTGGACTCTTGCTGTCGGAGGGTGCAGTGGGCACCTTCATCTGCTGAGCCAGCTCACCGCTCTCCAGCTAATGTGTTTTACATAGTGTCTAGGAGCCTCACTTACACGAGACCATGGTAGGATAACACTGTAGGCTGCACAAATAAAACAAAAGCAGAAGACAAGAAGGAAGATCAGGAACTTCTAGGAGAGAGGGAGCTATGTGCCAAACAGTCCAGCCACAGAACATGCAGGTGTAGCAGGCAGCAGATCTTAAAAATGCAGTTCTCCTGTGGGGAAGAATATTTGCAACCAATTAAGAAGGAACTGAAGCTCAGCAGCACTGAAGCTTCTCTGCTACCAGCTGCCAGTCACAAACTGATTATGCAGACACCCAGTCACCAAGACATGGGGCATGGTGAGGACCTAGACTTTGGCATTGCCCTATGACCTTCTCATATGCTGGATCACGGAAGAAAGTAAAGATCAGTGTTCCTTCCCGTATTCTATGAATCTCTAAAAGCAGCAAATTGTGGCTGTTACAGACTGAATCACTCCAAAAAAAAAAAAAAAAAAAAAAAAAAAAAAGCCTCAGCTCTACTTCTGTGATCAAAAAATAATAAGAATTGTGGAACTCTGGATGGAATAAGCTGATTTTAACTCTGAAAGCATAAACTACAAGATTATCAGAATATATGATCATTTAAAAATTCACTCTTGTTGAAAACATGATACCATTTTAACTTAGGCATTCAATACCCCAAAATTTCTGGGTGCTTGTAATTAAAAGCAAATTAATACCATTTAGTTCAGGTCAGATTGGAATTTTTTTCAAGAATTTTCAGTAGGATAGCTAGAGTGATTCAAGCATTCACTTCTCCATTAGTAACATCATGTTTCTTTCTGTTGGCAACATGCCCTCTAACTGACAATGGCTCCTCTGCTCACTGCGTTTTAATGCTCTTATTCTGTCACAGTCTAAGAAACTGCTCCCCTCGAACCTGGGCATGTTGAAACTGCTCTTAAACCTAAAGTCTAGCTTAATATTAACTGAGTTTCCCCCCTTCATGATGCCTAAATATTTTGATGTAGATTTTATTACTTTTGGCTGCATCAGTAAATTCAGCTTGTAAAATGTCCCCAAATCTATATTAAATAAATTCACCATGGTAACCTTGTGCTTTTATTTTTCTATTAAATTGATTTAAAAGTTGAAGTCACACATCTCTTTTCTATATAATAGTAAATTTAGCACACATTATACCACCAGCTTCAGAGATACTAGTTTTAAAAAGAAAGCATATATATGTGTGTGTGTATATATATATATATATATATATATGCAAAAGCATATAGTTTTATTTAGAATTTGAGGTATTGGTTACATTCTTTTCTTTGTCAGACAGCAACAGTTTTCTTTAAGTGGATTTTTAGTAGACAAGATATCATGGCATATACATTATGACATTTATTTGGATTTGTTCCCTAGATTGTATGCTTCCTAAAAATTAATGCCTAGCAAACCTATATAACAACTGGATTTGTTGGTCTTGTGGGCTTGCTTTTATTTTGTTTACACTTGGATGTACTTTTTTAAAAATACGCCTTTTTTTATGAATGGGCTTACTTGGACTGCTTTATCCATTAAGGTTTTATGAATCGCTATGAACAAATTGCAATGAAAGAAAGAAAAACCCAAGAAACCAACTTGTCGTGCCTTAGAAATGGCATAGAAGAATAAGACTACAATACTGCTCAACAGGAATAAGGAAAAAAAAGCATTGCAAAGACTGGCACTTTAAAATGCACAATTTTAGGTCAGAGAAGACAGTTCATAAATTAAATCTTTCTCTTTTGAGTTAAAACTTTTGCTATTCCTCCTGAAAAATACAAAGACCAGATTTTAATTTGATTTTAAAAGACACGATTAGAGGAAATGCTAAAATCAGCATTTTTTTTGTAGTGGCTGACAGTTTAAGTAACAAAGGAAAAGAAGCTGTTAGAAATAGTGCCAAGATTGAAAGTTAAAATGCCACAAGTTGCTGTAAAATCCTAATTGTTCATTTGCTGTTTTAAAATATCAGACAGTTTAGATATTAACTATTGCTAATCTTTCCTCTGTATCGGATTTCTTTTTAGGTTTTATTGATCTCCCCAAAATATTTTGTGAAAGTTCTCAGAAGCTGTTGAGTGTGGAAGCCTTTGCTCTGGCTGCAAAACACTATTCTGTGCCAAACTTGGGACTGTGTACTCCTTTTGAGGAATTGCTTACAGCCCTCCGAGTAAATAAAAAACAGAGAATTGGTATGTGTGCTTATATGTGTTCTTATGCTTTTTAGGTACTTAAAAGCAGTATATAGCTCCTGTCTGTCTATCCACTATAGTCTTATCCCATATTAAGAACAGGTGTAGAGCTCTATGCTTTTCCCTTCCTTATCCCTGAGTGTCTTTACCACAGGGAGCTTCAGATGTCACACCCATATTGTGTTGTGCTACTGCAGATGTCAGAATCTTTGCATTCTATTTTAGGGCCATAATGGTCTCTGTGGCGGCTCCTCGGGAAGAATATGAGCAACGTGCAGGGTGGTTGCTGGGGAAATGGGAAATGTAAGTGTCAGGAAGTGGGGATGGCCCAAATTAAAAATCTAGTGGAGAATAGATTGAAACTCATAGTCATAGTTATGCAAAATGTCAGCAGACAGTCAGTTAAATAGTAGTGATCAGGACGCTGTGGTTTTAAAAATTAATCATGTTCTATGCTGAGGAACCAGCTGTAGTAAAGACAGTGGGTTAAATAATAATTATATCAATGAAGAAATAATGAATATGTGACCTTTCTTATTCTTTTTTGTCTCTTATTTCATTTGTCCCTCATTATCTCACCAACTTTTAAATATTTTTTAGAAAGCTATAAACTTACAGAAACATTGCTTGACTCCTAGATACTTTTAACCTATATTTGCTATGTTAAAATCCTCCCTATTTGCTGTAAGCAGATTGTATTTAAATTTGTTTTATTACTGCAGAAATTACTTACAGCTTCATTTTACTTAAAATTTTATCCTTTTGGATTTGTTTTATTTTATGTGTATGAGTGTTTTGCTTACATGCATGTCTGTGTGTATGAGTATGTGCCATGTGGGTGTCAGAGAATAGACCTGGTGTCCTCTGCATTACCAACACTTAGTTACTGAGTTATCTCTACAGCCTTCTTTTTTCATAGTATAGGGATCAGTCCAGGCTCCTGCATGACATTTAGATGTAATGTTTAAATCTCTTCCCTCTAAAATTTTTCCTTGATCTTTTTCCTTCTTGTTTATCCTGACACTGATAATTTGACACATGTAAGAAGGTTTGATTTTTCCCTTCATGATTAAGTCCAGTTTCACAAACAGGCACTTAATTGAAAGATTGCTTTTTCGTGCACCTGAGTGAGAGGCATATGTAATTTTGTCCTATTACCAGTGATTAGTGTTTGCTGCCAAAAGTAGATCCACAGAAGCCCTTTACTGTAATGGGAATATATCATTATTGTTGTTTTTCCTTTATCTCTTACTATTTTAATCCAATTTTTTTTTTGCGTGCTCACATATTTCGTATGGTGGCACAAAATTACAAAAGACTTTGGGAAATCATGGCTGGGTTAAGAGCATTCTGGCTGTAATTGAGTTCTTCAGCAACACTAAGTACTTTGTCCCAAAGGTTTCTAACTGGCCATAACTGAGTGAACCTCTCATTAAGGATGGTCTGCCTGGCCTTCCCTCTGCCTTCTAATATTTAAGTAGTACGTATTGGGTCTCAAAGTAAGCAAGAATAGCATATATGATCACCAAGATCTAGATGGATGTTGGCTTATACCAGTAATAGTTGGCATCACAATGTAGAGATACAAGCTAGTGGCAGTTGTACGTGGATTCCATGCATTCTTCATCCTGGAGTATGTCAGTTTGTTTTCTAGGCTGGTATCTGTCAGTGGAATGCCATTGTATAACAACCATTTATACCTGGAAACATATTATTAATATTTTTATATTAATATAAAGAAGAGGTTAGCCAACTAACAACATGTCACATGTGGGCACTGTCAAGCCATTGTAGATTTTATTTCTAGCCCAGCCCTAAACTTCAGCTTGCCACTACCCAAGTCCCACATGTCCAATGATGTTGACTACCTTGTTCTGTCTGAAGTACTGTGGTGTAGAATGTTTCATAATATCGTTGCTATACACTATAGAGTAGCAAACAGCCACATGCTGCTGGGAAGACCTCAATGTGGCTAGTAGAGCTTAGAAATTTAATTTGCATTTGACTTTGGTAATTTTAAGTGTGAGTGTAAATAATCACTTTGTTAATAGGCACCACGTTGGATAGTACAGTTAGTTAAATTTGCCTGTTCTTATATTGGACAATGTTTTTTTATTGGTGTATAGAGTTGGTCTTATTTTGTATGTGTGTATTAGAAATGTCTATTTCCAGTTTGTTGCTTGCTTTTCTTTTTACGCAGTTAAAGCTGTTTTTGATGAAACGAGGCTTTTTGTACTTTTTTTCACTTATAGTTAACTATTTGTTATATCAAGGAATGATTTTAATAATCTCTGGATCTTTTATTTTTTTAGTTCAGTCTGAATTATAACTGTAGTAGAATTTATGCCATTTTAATGTTTAATTTAAAAAGCTGTGAATATCAGTGACAACTCATTAAAATTGTCTTTAATAGCTGTGTTTTAATTTTCTTTATTTTCGTTCAGGTGAAAATGTGAAGGCAACTCAGTTTATGAATACAAAAAAATCTCATGAGGTTCAGGCAATGTCAGAGCTGATCTCTAGTATTGCTGATTACTGTGGCCTAAAGCAGGTAAGAGTATTTCTTATAAGTACTACCCATTTTTGGTATCACTCAGATTTCGTTTTCTACTTTAGCTTTTATTGGACTGTTGTTCCCTACCCCATCTTCCTCTTCTGAACTTTCTTTTCAGTGTTTATGTCAGTTGCCAAATAGATTACATAACATACTTAAATCTTCATTGGAAGATCTGCACTGAGCTACACCAAACTAGAATAAGGTAAAGGTTATTTACTGTATTATTGTCTTTCATAACTGTATGCATTTATATTTATTCTGTAATATGAAATACTATGCAAAACAGTATTGTGTTTTGAATCTGAGATGCCACCCGTAGGGCCCATGTTTCTTGGTCCTGAGTTGGCAGTGCTATTTGTGAAGGTTATGGAATCTTTAGGAGGTAGAGCCTTGCTGGAGGAAATATGTCACTGGGGATGAGTTTGAGGTTTGTAGCCTGGCCTCACTTTCTTTTCTTTTTCTAACTCTGCTTTCTGTGGGTGAATGAAATGTGAGCAGTCTGCTTCTTGGTTACCAGGAGACATGCCCTCATGTTCCTGCTGCCATACCTTCCTGTCTTGGTAGAGTTTATAACCTCTGGAAGTATAAGCCACAATACAGTCATCATTCCCAAAGTTGCGTTTTTTTCATAATATTTTATCACAGCAACAGAAAAGTATCTAATACAGGAATTATCAGGAATGTAATCGGGGGTCATTCCTGTGGTAATTCTGACCCTGTAGCTTTTATGCCTTTGGACTGTTTAATGGAAGACTTTGAAACTTTGGGATGGAAAAGTCAGTGAGTACTGTAACAGAGCTTAATAAACTGTTCTAGTAGGAGCTTGGGAAGCAGTAATGCTGAAAGAAGGGCAGAGAGTAGACTTGTAGTCATGAATTTTTTTTTTTTTTAACAGAATCAAGAATTCTACCATGCATTAGGCTAGGGGTCATCCATGTGATATTTTTTTGCCAAGAATCTGGCTGCATTCTTCCTGGGCATGAGACTTTGTATAGGACTGAATTTAAAAGTAATAAACTAATTTTTGTTAATACAAAAAAATTCAAGACAGCATAACTGAGTTTTTGGCATTGTTAATTATTGATTACTCTTATGCCAGCCTACAGTGAAGAGAGGATGTAATTGTTAAAGAAAACGGAGCCATTATAGAGAGGCTTCCTCCTCTATACAAGAATAATTAGAAAGATACTGTATTAGTCAGGGTTCTCTAGAGTAACAACTTAGAGAATGTAGTTCTCGTATTAGTCAGGGTCTCTAGAGTAACAGAACTTAGAGAATGAAGTTCTCTCTACATATGTGTGTGCATGTGTGTGCTTGTGTCTGTAAAGAGAAAGGTAGAGAGAGTGGGAGGATTTATTAGGATGACGTATAGACTCTTGTCTAGCTAATGCTTGTGAATTGAAGGTCCAAGAATCCAGTAGTATTTTTAGTACCCAAGGGTGGATTACTCAGCTGGTCTTCAGTGTATGCTGGAATCCCTAAGAAGTAGGCTCTAATGCCGGTAAAAGAATAAACTTGGTAGTGAGGTGAGAAAAAGCAGGTAAAAAGCAAAAGCTTCATTCTTCCATGTTCTTATATAGGTTTCAAGCAGAAGACTTGGTTCAGATTAGAGGTGACTTTTCCACCTCAAAAGATACTGGATTAAAGATCTGTCTTGCTACCTCAAAGATCTGGATTAGAAGTGGATCTTTTCATTTCAGATTAAGCAAAAATCTCCCACATTGGTGGCTCCCCATTTTTGGGTTTTAATTCTGGTGTAGTCAAGTTGACAACAAGAATAGCCATCACAGGTACCTAGAGTGCAAAACTCTATACAATTTAGGCTCAAACTTGTGAAAGGAAAGAGTTAAAGTGGTTTCCTATTCCTGGAGGGCAAACACCTACAAACGCCACCATCTTCAATATATAGAAGCTGTTGAAACTGTGGTCCAAATGGGGCAGGCTCCATTCTGAGCTGGCATTTGAACTTGGTAGTGTTGTCCACATGGTACTGGTTTTGGAGATATAAGAGATGCAAGATTTCGGTGGTCATGTTTTCTTCCTCCATGGTTCAGAGAGCCATTGAGACCTAGCAACATGTGGCTGAGTCAGAGTCCCTGTGAGAAAATTCAGAGAGGCCATTGTGAAGATGAGCCTGGGTTACTGGACAACCTGAGATGGAATGTGAGACTAGTGGGCAGTCTGCCAAGGAAGGGCTGCATGCAGGAAGTGGAATCAATCTAACAGAGGGATGTATGTTGCAGGCAGCAAAGTGGAAGGGGCAGAGCTACTGCAACCCAGATACTGGGAATGGAGCTGCAAACTTGTGTATTTTCCTCGTTGTGGTTCAGTCTTGCTGTGGTCCAATCTTTTGTCACCATGTCTCCATCCTCCCTCCTGAGTTAGACTGTATACGATTTACTACTGTATTGAAGTGTTATGTGCTAAAGTATGTAATTTGAATCACCCCTGTTCCTCCTCCCAACTTTATGTCCTATTTTTCTTTATAACCCAATTCCAGTTAGTGCTGCCCATATGCTCATGGATATAGAGCTGTGCACTGGAGCATGGTTGGCCTGCTTGGCTCACACCCTTAAAGACAAATGATTCTCCCCTGTCTACCCTCAACTGTCAGTAGCCCTTTAGGTAGGGGTAGAGGCTCGTTAGTCCCTTCCCTACTCCATTCAGCTATGGTTTTTAAATGTGTAGAGGCTGCCAAGATGATGCAGCAGAGAAAGCTACTTTCCTTCACGCCTGACAACCTGAGTTCGATCCTTGGATGGAAGGAGATATAAGGAATCTCTGCGCTCTCTCTCCCTCTCTCTCTCCCCCCTCACAGACACACCCACGCATGCACAAATAATAAACAAACAAATTTGAAAATATATCTTTTGTTCTCAGTTTAAACTGTATATTTTGAATAGTAAAAGCCTTTTAATGAAATGTATTTTAACTTTATTTTGTTGTTCATGTTTTTGTGTGTGTACAAAATCCTTAGGCATATTCCAAGATCACAAAGTTTTTTTCTTGTTTTCTTTCAAAATATATTATTTTTACTATTACATTTACAACTGTAATCCACTTTTAATATTTGTTTCCAGTGTGAGAGGCAGAGTTTATTCCTCCCCCCCCCATTTAGTCACCTAGGTATCACAATATCACTTATTGAAATGATTATTTTATCCTAAGCAGTCTGTGTAAAACCTGTTGATGATTTAAATATAGGTGTGTTTTTAGAGTACTTCCCCCTGTGATTTATCTTTCGGCACTGTTAAACTGTTTGATCACTGTCTTATGTTAATTCTTTTTGCCTGTGTATTTTTGTGTGGTATGCCTCCTTGTGTGTGGGCATATTCACACATGTATGTGTGAGGGCATATTCACATATGGATGTGTACTTTGGCAGCTCAAAGCAGATATCAGGTATATCTACATTGATCATGCTCCGCTTTATTGAACTCTTTTGTTGAACTCATACCTTACCAAGTCAGATTGCTGGAAGATCCTGTCTCTGCTTCCTGGTGCTTTGAGTACAGGTGGCTCTCATGCCTTTCCCACTTGGTGTGTGTTCTGAGAATCCAAATTTGGGTTCGCTTGCTTGCAAGACAAGCTCTGTATCCACTGAGCCTTCTTGGCAGCCCATTATGTTAACTGTTGAACTAGTAATAACTTTATTCTTTCTGGAAATTGTTTTTGTTATTCTTAGATGGTTATTCCCATACAAATTGTAATGTACGAATTTCAGTGTCTTTAGAAAGCCCCTCTGTTTTGATTAGGGTTCTATTGATCTCCTTGTCAAGTTAAATATAAGAATTGGCATCTTAGTACTGAGAGTGTAAGTTCATGAAATGAGCTGTCTTCAGGGTTTTATGTGATATTTTATAGTTTTCAGTGTATGGGACTTCTGTCCTTAGTTAAACTTATTAGTAGGTATTTTATGTTGTCTTGTTTTAAAACTTTTGCTTTCAAAATGTTCATTGCTACTGTGTTGTATATGTTTTGATGGATCATTGTTAATTTCTATTTATTTTGTGCTTTGGCACATTGCTTAATATAATACAGTGGTTATTTTTGTTGACTTTTAAATAAATTCTTTGAAATTTTCTAGAGAGACAATCATGCCTGGTATGATTAAAACATATTTTCTTCCTCACTTTCAATATTATGTCTGTTCCCTAGTTGTTCCTTTGACTTACTATTCTATCTGGAACTGGAAAACGTTGGATAAAAATGATCAGGGATTGATTTTTGGTAGAAATCAACTTCAAATAACATATAATATTATGTAAATGATATAGTGCATCTGTTTACTTAATAAAATGTCTGAAATGTTTCTACTACAAACTGACTAAAGTCTTGAATTCTTTTTTTTTTTTGTTGTTGTTGTTTTCTTCAGATAATTGACGTGGGTTCTGGTAAAGGCTACCTAAGCTCCTTTTTGTCCTTAAAGTATGGTTTAAATGTTTATGGCATCGATTCCTCAAATACTAATACTCATGGAGCTAAGGAGAGAAACAGGAAGTTGAAGAAACATTGGAAGCTGCATCATTCTCCGTCAAAAGTAGATGCCAATACACTGGCATTACAAGTGCCAAAAGAAATGAAAGTGCAAAAGGAATTAAAGTGTAAGGAAGACTTTGAGAGTGTACTCAAGAATAGTCTTGTGAATCAAGAGCTGTCTACCGATGTCTTGCCAGATTTTTCAGGTTTTGCAGTTTCAATCATCAGAAAACAGGAAGGAAATCTACATGCTCAGCCACTTGAAGAAGAGAATTTGTGTTTTGAAAATGGCTTTTCTCTATTAGAATTTTTGCCTATTGGTGCCATTGAACCTACTTCATCACAGGTGTTCAACACAGAAGTGTCTGAAATTAGGAGAGAGAGAAGAAATGTGACATCCAAACCAAGTGACTCAAGTGTATATTCACCACTAACATCTTTTATCACTGCTGACTCAGTACTGCACGACATTATTCAAGATCTGGAGGTGATTGTACTTTTGAATTCTTTAGGTTGCAAAAATACTGTTGACATAGAATGAAATTTGAATAGCTTGTTATTAAACTCATGTGATCGTATTTGACACTTTATTTCTAAAGACCAAGAATAAAATCCTGAGCTGGCTTTGGTTGTATCCACAACTGTCAAAACTTTTAAGGCACACTATAGAATACCAAACCCACTACTGATTTCACTTCTAAATTGAAGAGCTAGCACAAATGCTAGTCAATAAGCCAAGTTATCTTATCTACAATTTAGAGGTTGTAAAAATTCTAATTCAAGGAGAGATGGCTCAGCAGTTAAGAGCAGTCGCTGTTCTTCCGGAGGACCCTAGTTCAATTCCCAGTACCCAGCTTCTAGCGCACAACTCTAGTTCTGGGAAATCCAAAGACACAGATGTAGCCAAAATACCAACGCATAAAATAAAATGTAAATAAATAAATCATTAAGGAAAAAAAATTCTAAGTGAACAAACATCTTCAGTATTTTCATGATTTTTATTGTTTTAAATTGATGCTTATAGTAATTATAGATGTTCATGGAAAGCATCATGCTGTTTTTATACACACTCTAGATGAACAGGACAGTGACACCAGATAAAGAGGTAATTCACCTAAAATGTATTGACAAACATGCAATTTCCTAGAGCAAGACTAGCCTATGAGTATTCTTTAAGGATTTAATGTCTTCTAAGTTATCAAGTTATATAGTTGAAAGACAGTGCATCCTAAAGGCTCTATTATATGTTATAACAGTATTATACAGAAGCTTCTAGAGATTATTTAGCCTAACTCCTCGAGAAGACAAAGTGTCTTTTAAAGTTAATGTTATTCTTTGTTAATTTTTCAAAAACCTTCCCAAAAGAAATGGCTAAACAAAGATATCAGAAAATTTTTAGACATTAAAATTTTTATTTTACATGATTTTTAAAAAGAGGGTTCCCCATCACGCTGATGTTTTTTAAAGGTTTTATTCTTGTTTTTAAATTATGTGTATATGTTTGTGTCCTTGTGTGAGTTTGTGCTTGTGAATGCAGCAACTACACACGTCTGAAGAGGGCAGATGCCATGGATGTAGAACTATAGGAACATAAGGCACCCACTCTGCATGCTGAGAACTAAACTTGGGTTCTCTGCCAGAGTAGTACATGCTCTTAACCACTGAACTATCTCTCCACCCCCACCTCCTGTACTACACTCACTCTACCTCCCGCCCCTGCTGCCCGGTGCCAACTAAATGAAACCTTAGTCTCCTCATGCACTTAAAAGCAATAATTAGATTATCCCTAACAGTTTTTTAGAGTTAAAATTTTAGTATATTTTATCACTTAGATTTTTCTAATTTTGTTAGTATTATATTACTAGACCTGTGTGCAACCTGAGCATGGTGGCACACAGCTATCGATAGCATAACTAAAGCAGGAGGATCCTGAATTCAAGGACAGCCTGGACTACATAAGGAGACATTATAATTTCATAACAAACTGAAAAGTTAGATAAATTTACAAAATCCCTTAATGATACCGATCTATTTCATTTGTATAATGAGACTTATTGGTAATTAAACACTTCTTTGATAGATAGCTCGTAAAGACAGTGTCGGTATAATTTTGTTGTTGTTTGTTTTGAGGCAAGGAGTTTTGCTGTATAAACCTGGCTAGCCTATACTTCATTATGTAGCCCAGACTAACCTCAAACTCATGGCAATACTCTTACCTCAGCCTCCTGAATTCTGGGACTATAGTCTTATATTGCCATCATGTTCCTCTTTATTAATACCTTTAAAATTAATTGTAATTGGTATATAAAAATTGAGCTGTTGGGTGAATAATTACTTACATAACATTTGGAGGTTATGACAGCTTGTGTATATGTGTATGTGTCTGTGTGTTTAATGTTGTTTAAACACTGAGAAATTTCTATGACTATATTCAAATCATAAATCAATAATAATGTGACCCATGGAATATCTGTGCTTAAGGGTATCATCTTAGAAACTGAAAAGATAGTGTAACTTGCCTAAAAGTCTTTCGTTCCAAGAGGCAAAAGTATATGGATACATTTTCTACATGAAAGGTCACATTTGCTCCTTTTTATTTCAATTTTATGATTCCTGTTAAACAAAGCATTAATAAATTTAACTTAGGGATAATTGGTACATTGATAAAACTATGGTTGCATTAATTTGTACTTAATTACATATGAGAATATTTAAATTAGGATTTGAATAATTGGGAAAAATTCTTAATACATATTTTATGTAAAATTCATGTTAGAAAATCAAGAGCAAAAATCTTGATTTTTATTTTTTAATTTGATCAATGAGTAAATTAAACATGTCAAAATGACAACTTAGCATCCTTTCTGTTTCTTGTAACCATGTTTTACAAGGTGGGCGGCCTGAAGAAGTTCAATCAGTATTTGCTTAGTAAAGTTGTATCACATGATATCTCAAATCTCAGGTTTATCAGAGCAGCTGCATTTTTGATCCAACCTTATCCTTTACAGTATCTGGCTGTTAGGAAATATTAGTTGTAAAAGAGATGAGGTAAAATACAAATGCAGAAATTAAAAAGCAAAGCAAAAACCACAGAAGCTGTAGCAAGCTATAACCATTTTGCCTAAAAGGAACCATTATTTATTTTGAATATAAAATTACAAGTAACACTTTTTAGATGGAATTAACCAATTAAAAGTTTTACATATTTGAAAAGACATCTAAAATCGTCACCTATATAGTTTAACTCCTCCTTTAATTGCCTCTTTCCTCCTTGTCCCTGAAGGACTGTTTAATGGTGGGTCTTCATACTTGCGGTGACCTTGCACCAAATACTCTTCGGATATTTGCATCCAAGTCTGAGGTCAAGGGAGTTTGCAGTGTGGGCTGTTGCTACCATCTCTTATCTGAGGAATTTGAAAACCAGCATAAAGGTAGTAAACGTTCTGTGTGTTGTAATTTTTGTTTATGGTAGTTATTGTAGCTGCCTTCTGCTTCTTTTTTGGCCATTATTATGACTTGATTGATTGTTTTGTTTTTTAAGAAAGACTCTCACTGTATAGTATTGATATCCTGGAGCTCACTCTAAAGACCAGTGTGGCTATGAACTCACAGATATCCATCTGTTTCTCTCTCTTAAGTGCTGGCCTTAGAGCAGTAGTTCTCAAAGTTCCTTATGCTGCAACTCTTTAATATAATTCTTCATGTTGTGGTGGCCCCCAGCCATTGCCGCATCATATCTGTAGTTTTCCTACTGTTATGAATAATAATATAAATATCTATATGCAGGTTATCTCTCTGATATGTGACCCTGTGAAAAGATTATTTGACCCCCAAATGGGCCTCATCCCACAGATTGAGGACTATGGATTAGAGGCTTGTGCTACCATGTCTAGCCATTATTGTGACTTGAATTAGCATTTGAGATAACATCTATTTTTTTTTTGCAAATTTAATGTTAATACTGTTAATACTATTAATAGTGTTGATATTATCAATGAAATTAGGTACAATATCACTATTACATTTTATAATTTATTTGGCCATAAAATGGACTTAAGGAGGACAGAAAATAGTGCAAATATTTTGGTTCTGTTGCTCTCTTTGTGGAGTTCCTGTTCTCTCCAGATCTTAACTGTTTCCCACTTCTTTCATAAGATTCCCTGCGCTCTGCCCAAAGGTTGCCCATAAGTCTCAGCATCTGCATTGGTAGTCTGCAGGGCAGAACCTTTCAGAGGTCCTTTGTGTCAGGCTCCTGACTTCTTCCCCCTTTTCTCCTTCTTCTGATGTCCATCCTCTTTGCCTTTCTGGATAGGAATTGAACATTTTAGCAAGAGTCCATCCTCTTGATTAGTTTCTTTAGGTGTACAGATTTTAGTAGGTTTATCCTATATTATATGTCTATATGAGCACAGGGATCTTTCCCAAGACTGATAGTCCAACCAAGGACTATGCATGGAGATAACCTAAGACCCCTGCAAAGATGTAGCCCATGGCAGTTCAGTATCCAAGTGGGTTCCATTGTATAGGAACAGGGACTGTCTCTGACATGAACAGATTGGCCTGCTCTTTGATCACCACCCCTGTGGGGGAAGAATTACCAGGCCACAGAAGAAGACAACACAGCCACTCCTGATGAGACCTAATTGACTAGGATCAGAAGGAAGGAAAAGAAGTCCTCCCCTATCAGTAGACTTGGAGAGGGATATGCATGCAGAGAGTGGAGGAAGAGAGGGATTGGGACAGGAGGAGGGACGAAACCACAGGGGGGATACAAAGTGAATAAAGTGTAATTAATGAAGAATTTTTTAAAAATTGTGCAAATATTTGAAAATTCTCTAATACACAAGGTATGTTTTAGAGGGTTTATGTTTATAAGTGCTTGTAAGTTTTGCTTTGATTATGATAGTAAAGCTGTTATTTTCATAAATACAAAAATTTATCCTCATTTCCAAAGTTTTCTCCATTTCTGAAGAATTGATATTTCTTTTTAAAAAGAAAAATCAACATACTTATATTTTTATGAGTGAAAGCTTAAGTACAGTTATTTTATTAAAATAGTAATATTCAATTAGTACTCTCTGGTCTCTGGCTACAAAGCAAAAAGAAAAATGTATTGGCAGCTTCTAATAGCACTTGATACATTTTATATGGTAAATTTCTCCATAAGATATAGCTTCACAACTATTTTTTATTTAAATTTTTATTTTTTTAATATTAGTTACAGTTTATTAACTTTGATCCCAGCTGTAGCCCACTCCCGCATTCCCTCCCAATCCCATTCTCCCTCCCTCATCTCCTCCCTGCCCCTTTCCAAGTCCACTGATAGGGTAGGGCCTCCTTCCCTTCCATCTGACCCTAGCTTATCAGGTTTCTTTAGGACTGGCTGCAATGTCCTCCTCTGTGGCCTAGCAAGGCTGCTCCTCCCTCGGGGAGGAGGGAGGTCAAAGAGCTAGCCATTGAGTTCATGTCAGAAATAGTCCCTGTTCCCCTTCAGTGCTATAGCTGAATCTTGAGGTGGCGCTATTCCTAATTATCAGAGAAAGCACCAGATTGATTTCCAAAGTGGTTGTACAAGTTTACATTCCCACCAGCAATGGAGGAGGGTTCCTCTTTCTCCACAACCTCTCTAGCATGTGTTGTCACTTGAGTTTTTGATCTTAGGCATTCTGATGGATGTAAGGTGAAATCTCAGGGTCGTTTTGATTTGCATTTCCCTAATGACTAAGGACGTTGAGCATTTCTTTAAGTGTTTCTCTGCCATTCTGTGTTCCTCTACAGAGAATTCTGTTTAGATCCATACCCCATTTTTTAAATTAGATTGCTTGATTTGTTTCTTTTTACTTCTTGAGTTCCTTATATATTCTGGATATTAGCCCTCTGTCAGAGTTACAGTTGTTGAAAATCCTTTCCCAGTCTGTAGGCTGTCATTTTGTTCTGATGACAGTGTCCTTTGCTTTTAGAAGCTTTTCAGTTTTATGAGGTTCCATTTATTGATTGTTGATCTTAGAGCCTGTGCTGTTGGTTCTGTTCAGGAAGTTGTCTCCTGTGCCAATGAGTTCTAGGCTCTTCCCACTTTTTGTTCTAACAGGTTTAGTGTGTCTGCTTTTATGTTGATGTTTTTGATCCACTTGAACGTTAGTTTTGTGCAGGGTGATAAGTATGGATCTATTTGCATTTTTCTACATGTAGACATCTAGTTCAACTAGCACCATTTGTTAAAGATGCTGTCCTTTTTCCGTTGTATGATTTTGGTATCTTTTTCAAAAATCAGGTGTCCATAGGTGTGTGAGTTTATTCCTCGGTCTTCTATTCGATTCTATTGATCCACCAGTGTAGTTCTATGCCAGTACCATTCAGTTTTTTTAATTTATTTATTTATTATATTTATAGTGTTCTTCATGCATGTATGCCTCCACACCAGAAGACATCACCAGGTCTTACTATAGATGGTTGTGAACCACCATGTTGTTGCTAGGAATTGAACTCAGGACCTCTAGAAGAGCAGCCATGCTCTTAACCTCTGAGTCATCTCTACAGCCCTGTTTCTCTATACAGCTTGACATCAGGGATGGAGATCTTGTATTTTAGAGTATTGTTTTAGCTATTCTGGGTTTCTTGTTATTCCATATGAAGTTTAGAATTTTTCTTTCAAGGTCTGTAAAGAATTTCGTTAGTAATTTGGTGGGAATTGCATTGAATCTGCAGATTCCTTTTGGTAATTTTGTATTCAGCCACTTTGCTGAAGGTGTTTATCAGCTGTAGGAGTACCCTGGTAAAATTTTTAGGGTCACTCATGTGTACAATCACATCATCTGCAAATAGTGATACTTTGACTTTTTCCTTTCCGAATTGAATCCTCTTGATCATCTATAATTATCTTATTGCCCTAGCAAGGACTTCAAGAACTATGTTGAAGAGATAATGGAGAGAGTGGGTAGCCTTGCCTTGTCCCTTGTCAAACAGCCTGACTGAGGCTTGCCCTCAGTCTTTAATGTGTTACTAGGCTCCTCATTATTATAGTCTTCACTTTGCTTATTAATCTGTGTGGCTATTTGGTTGCCTACTCATTGGGCGGTAAACAGTTGCAGATATCTTTTGGGAGTGTCTTTCACCCTGATACTTGTATTTCTTTATAAAACAAAAATTAGGTACTTTGTCTGATCCACTCTTTGGGTTTTAAAGATTGGTTTCATTGATTTAAAGTTAGAGTGACTTCATCTAAAAAGATCTAGAGGTTGAATAAATACATGCTCATATTTCTTGTTTTTGTAATAATATTTGTTTTTTTAAAGCTTCTATTGTATCTCTGCTCTTTCTGATATTTATTGTGTGCCTTGCAAAACTCAAGGTGACTGTAAGCTGTAGAAATATGACTATTTTCTTAGTAAAAGTAATAGCAATGAATTATTCCCATCATGGCAACAATGGTTATAATTGCTATCTTATCAATATAGACCTAACTGCATTTCTTGTTATGTGTAACATGTACTTTAGTAAGTGAACATATTTGCTTGTAATTAACCTTCTAGCTGGAAATATAAAAGACGTTGAGATGTATTCTCTTCCAAATCTTGTGTGTGTGTGTGTTTGTGTGTATGCATGCATGTGTTCTCACGTGTGCCCATATGGCAGGTGTCTTTGTCGACTTACATTAAGATTTTATCAGATTAACATGATTTTAGTTGATACACCTGGGAGTTTCGTTGGTTTGTTTGCTTGTTTTCAGACAGGATCTCACTATATAGTCCTGCTTGGTTTTGAACTCACTGGCTGGCCCTAAACACAGAAATCTGCCTGCCTCTGTCTCGTAAGTGCTAGGATGAAAGTCATGTGCTATCATGTTCTTGCTGGTAGATACACTTGTAACTTCTCCTATCTTTTTGTTGTTGTTGTTGTTGTTGTTGTTGTTGTCATTTATTTAAAACAGTATTTCTCACTATTCTCAAATTGAATACTGCAAAAAATATAAGCAGCGCTTTCTTGAGTTACCTTTTTTTTGTAATCTTAATTGATTTTGTTTTTCTTTTCTGTTACTATTTGTGTGGGTAACACGAGTTCTAGGAGAAGAGGTTAAAAACCTCGGGTAACCCATGACTGTAAACAGACATTTGGCTCCTGAAGAGGCACATCTTTAAAGACAAAACACTATCTTTAATATTTAACACTAAGCAAGCATTCACTCTAGCTCCATGCTTCTAACAATGATGAGAATGTACTCATCCTCTGCAGCTATAACCAAGCCCCCAATTAAATGGTTTCCTTCATAAGACTTGAATTGGTCATGGTGTTTGTCTTTTTTTTTTTTTTTTTTCACAGCAATAGAATAGTAACTAAGACAAACCAACATAGGAAATAAAACTACAAATTTCAAATAACTGATTCAATATGAAACTAAAGATTTTTTGTAAGAGCAATCCTGAGGGGAAATAACTATGTTGGCCAAATTTAGCTGAAACTTAACTTTAGATTACTGCTTCTGATTCTTTTCTGCTCATAAACTATAGTTTCTTTCTTTCTTTCTTTTTTCCAGTATTCCCTGAGAAGGAAGAAAAGGGTCCTAATGTTTTGTAAACTCCAAAACCATTGCTTTTCCAATCTGTGGTCTTCAACCAGCAGAGCATGCAGTGTAAAACACTTGTAGATGAAAATTACTATTTTTCCTTAATAAGGTTGGTACAGTCACGTATTTTGACTAAGATCACCTAAAGAAATACATTTTAAGGTTGTGATACATGTAATCTATGATAGAACATTTATATATGTCAGCATGAGTAGAGCCCTAGATTCTGCTCTCTACCACACACACACACACACACACACTTAATATCTAGTATGTAGTATGTTTCAGTTTCACAAAAAGGTATTTTTATAGTTAATATTTATATATTAATTATTAATAAGTCCTTAATGTAACACTGTGGTTCAGGTTGACATTTTTATTCTAATGTGCTCTCGTAAATTTTGTAAAATGTTAATGTCAATTCACAAAATTGATTTTATAACCTTTCAGTGAGCTATTACTAGGTGTATGTTGGTAAGTGGTTGCCCTTACTAAAAATTGTTTTATATATATATAATTATATAAAATATGATATATAATATAATATATGATAATATATGATAAAATATATAAATATATAGTTCACATAACTATGTATAAAAACTATAAATATAATATATGTTTTATATAAAATAACTAAAGTTAGCTAAATAAACATACAACTGATAGTGGTGGCCAGTAAGCCAGGTGCTCTACTATCTCAGTGTTAGTGATATATAAGGATATTAAATATTATGTGCCTTACACGTCATCTTCATTCTTATTTTTTCCTGTTGCTGTAATAAAATACCCTGATATAGCAGCTTAAGGGAGAAAGGACTTGTTTGGCTTATGGTTTTAGGGGGATGCAGTCCATCATGCAGCAGGCAAGAGAGGCTTGGCAACAGGAAGAGGAAGCTGGCTGTCTGGTCACATTCTGTTCACAATTGGGAAGCAGGGAGTGAACTGCAAGTCAGGCCAAGTTTTAAAGCTTCATGCCCCACCCAAGTGACCCACTTCTTCAATTAAGGAGGCTCCACTTTCAAAAGGATTCCCTTATTCCGAAACAATGCTACCAGCTGGGAGCAGGTGTTGAAGCCCGTGAGCCTTTGTGGGCCATTGCCCTTTCCAGCCACTGCATCTTCTCCCAGTGTGGCTTTGGAGCTAGCGAACAATCTTATCCAGATGGGGCCTTCCATATGTCCATAGGAGGGTGGAAGCATTGTTCAGTAGAGACAGCTTGACTGACTAAACTTGTCATTCTCCATCTGAAGTGTTGTGTCCTAGAGTAAATCAGTTAGCCTCTCTGGCTCTTCTGTAAATTAGTAAAAGAAAAGCAATTAACTTTGATGATCTTTCTCTTATAGCTGAAATGATATTGGTATTTGATTTGAATACAACTTTCCAAAACAGGTTTATTATTTAAAGTTAACTTAGCTTATTTTTATTTAACATTTTGATTTAGTTTTGTCTCATTTTCTTAGTTGTATTGGCTTTAAATACCAAATATTCTGATTTCCTGCAGTGATTCTTCATTTGGTTAATTCTGTGAAACTTAAAAATTTGTACCAGGATTATAGAGCCCAGACATTTCTTTTTCTCAAAGTTCTTAAGTTTGGTTTCTAAAAAAAGAAGCCCTATATATTTGATTACAAATATATAGTTAAGCCTTCATTTTCTTAATCAGCAATATTATGTTTACTAGTGACAATTAGAATGTGTCAGGACCTGTCTCACTTTGAATAAAAGTACCAGGCCTGGCTCTGCTTGGTATTGCTCAAGCTAAAGCAGGTAAATAAGTTGTACTGCCAACCTTGAAAATCACCTATATATAGTAATTTTCTTATATAGCACACTACTTTAATTTTTAAAGCTGTACCAATGTCACAGAAAACCTTTTGGCAGTTTGCATGGGGGAATGCAGATATATGTAGATGTATTTGGCATTCATTGTACAGTTTCTTCACACAGACAGCTGTATCTGATCTTCAGTCAGCCATATGTTTTCTAGAATGTTGGCACTGATTTATTTTTTGCCCTGGGGCATCTTTTAGCTGTCTAGCACTATTTAGAAATGGATCTTTAATATAGTTTCCTCATTTCTTACTTTAGTTTGCACCTCATTATTTTCTCCAACTAATATGAAGTGTTTTTGAAGTTTATGTAAGTTGTGTTTACTCTGCACTAAAAAGGCCCTCTGATTTTGCTCATAGTAAATAAAAGAAGCCATGAATATTAATAAATAAATCTCAAAAATTAATATAAACACTCAGAATAGGAAGGCCTGTGGATATGGCTTGCCACACAAGTCTGAGGACATGTTTGATCCCAGTGTGCACAACCTCATTGGTGGCACGCACTTTTTTTTTTTTAATTTTATTTTTTTCTTATCAGCTACATTTTATTAACTCTGTATCCCACCCATGTCCCGATCCTTCATTCCCTCCCAGTCCCTCCCTCCCTCCCTCCCTCATCTCCACCGTGCCCCTTTCCAAGTCCACTGATAGGGGGGACCTCCTCCCCATTCATCTGATCTTGTTTTATCAGGTATCTTCAGGACTGGCTGCAAAGCCCTTCTCTGTGGCCTAACAGAACTGCTCCTCCCTTGGGGGGTGGGGAGGCCAAAGAGCCAGTCATTGAGTTCCTGTTAGAAATAGTCCTTGTTCCCCTCACTTTGGGAAAACAATTGGTTACTGAGCTACCACAGGCTACATCTGAGTGGAGGTTCTAGGTTATATCCATACATGGTCCTTGGTTGAATGTCAGTCTCAGAAAAGACCCTGTGCCCAGATATATTTGGTCCTTGTGGAGCTCCTATCCTTTCCCCATCAGACTAACTCCCCTTCTTTCTTATGATTCCCTGTACTCTGCCAAAGGTTTGGTCATGAGTCTTTGCTTTGAAAACACTGCTAGTTAGAGTCTTTCAGATGTGCTCAGTAGACTCCTGTCATACGTTCAATGCACATCCCATCTGTCTTTCTAAATGAGGATTGATCATCTTACCCCATGTTCGTTCTCTTGATTATCTTTTTTAGGTGTATAGATTTCATCATGTTTATCATATCTTATAGGTCTATATAAGTGAGTATATACCGTGTTTTTCTTTTTCCTTCTGGGATATTTCACTCATAATGATCTTTTCTAGATCCCACCGTTTGCCTGCAAATTTCATGATTTCCTCATTTTTGATTACTGAGTAGTATTCCATTGTGTAAAAATACCACAATTTCTGTACCCATTCCTCCGTTGATGGACATCTGGGTTGTTTCCAGGTTCTGGCTATTACAAATAAAGCTGCTACAAACATGGTTGAGCAAGTGTCCTTTTTGTGTACTTGAACAAACTTTGGGTATATACCTAGCAGTGATATAGCTGGGTCTTGAGGAAGCACTATTCCTAATTGTCTTAGAAAGCGCCAGATAGATTTCCAGAGTGGTTGTACCAGTTTACATTCCCACCAGCAATAGAGGAGGGTTCCCCTTTCTCCACAACCTCTCCAGCATGTGTTGGCCCTTGCGTTTTTCATCTTGGCCATTCTGATGGGTGTAAGGTAATATCTCAGGGTTGTTTTGATTTGCATTTCCCTGAGGGCTAATGAGGATGAGCATTTCTTTAAGTGTTTCTCTGCCATTCGATATTCCTCTACAGAATTCTCTGTTTAGCTCTGTTCCCCATTTTTTAATTGGATTACTTGGATTGCTGCTTTTCAGCTTCTTTAGTTCTTTGTATATACTGGATATTAGTCCTCTGTCAGATAAAGGGTTAGTGAAGATTCTTTCCCAATCTGTAGGCAGTCGTTTTGTTTTGATGACGACATGCACTTTTTTAGGAGGAAAAGACACCAGGGTTCCTCTCGCTCACTGGCCAGAGCCTAGCCTAATTGCTGAGCACCAGGTCTCATTGAGGCATCTGTCTCAGAAACAATGCAAAATCACAGGCTCCTGAGGGACACCCAACTTGATCTCAGGCCCCCATATGTGTACACCTGGATACAGATGTACACCTACATGCATAGGCACCAAAACACACAAAAGCAGTAGCAAAGAGAAATAACTTAAATTGTGAACATAAGCAGATATTAAGGTTAATAGAGATGCTTGATAGACCTTAACAGAAACTAGTTTACAGTATACTGCACTTATATGCAGATCTGAATTTGAATACCTTAGAGAAAATACACTCAAAATATATTGCTAAAAATACCTTGTATTTGTTTTTTTTTCTGAGATAATCATACATTAGTTGTCTAAATTTTGTCCATTTTGTCTGAAACAACAGAAATCAAAGTACAGTCTGATCGATGGCATTTGTATAAACAATTATTTCAGAAGTTCCACGTGTGCCTTAATATAGTTTTGGTTTAAATTAAAAACAGATTTTTATAGCAAAGGGAACTTTTGTCATACACAGTGATAAATCACATTGGGGAGATATTGTTACAGTTTTACTAGAACACTGTGAGCTATGCCAGCCTGTAGTCATGAATGGAAATAGAACAATAGTAACAGTAGTATCTGGACTAGAATCTGTCACAAACATTTTTAATCTATATAGAACTTTAAATATATATACATACTTTTTCACTGTTTTATTTTCTTATATGTCTTTATAATTTACATATCTATGCACTGAAATTATATATCCACCTTGTACTCAAAACTGAAGAACAAGTGAAATCATAAAGTATTGATGATAAAATGCAGTGGTTTTCAGCCAGTAGGTCATGACCCCTTGGGGGGGGGGTCACATCAGATGTCCTTCATCTCAGATAATTTACATTCCAATTCCTAAGAGTAGTAAAATTACAGTTAGAAGTAGCAACGAAATAATTTTATGGTTGAGGTAATCACAACATGAGGAACTATATTAAAGAATCACAGCATTAGGAAGGTTGAGAACCACTGATGCAATGAAACTAGATGTAGGGATAGCAAGCAGGAAAATGCTTTTATAATGCTGGTTACAATGGAGTAGCAGTCAGGCTCTCATGTATAACATATACACACACACAGAAGCCCCATACACTTATATGTTATGCACACATATATAGTGATATTTAAAGAATTGATTCCTATGACTATGGAGACTGAGAAGTCCCACATTAGAAAGGACAAGGATACTGAAAAGCCAGTTATATAAATCCTGCTCTCAGTCTGAAGATCTGATGAAAACTTGGAGTGCTTATGACAGAAATCCAAGTCCAAAGATAGAAGAACACAGGCATTTCTGCCAAAGCAGTCAAGAAGAAAAGGACAGTCCAACGCTTCTCCACTTCTTCCTCAGTTCTGGCCCCCAGAATCCGTGGTTCTGTTGGTTGTGTTGTATGGTTCCTCCTAACACAAGGGAGGAACCATACAACACAACCAACAGAAGGGAGCCTTTCATTCTCCCTTCTTCCAGTTTAAATTCCAGTCTCTCTCCAAAGCTCCATTATAAACATACCCAGAAATAATATTTAAGCACACATATGCACATCTTGTAGCACATTCAAGTTAGTATAAACTAGGCATTTTCCAAAGAAAAAGAAATTAGAAACAGTAATTTATTCTTTTACTATTATCCTGATGGTGAAGTGACCATTTTCCAATTGCAGTTATCTCCATTAAAATATTCCTTGAAGCAAAAGCATATCTTTGGAATCTGTTTTAAGGACCTGTTGGAGATTGGTCTGCTGCTAATTACTGGCCCTCTGTATAAACCTGCTTGAGTCATTGTACCTGATTGGCTAATTAAACAGCCTGTACCTGGGCAGGGCAGAATGGGGTAGCTATGGCTAAGGTTCTCTGGCTTTGGAGAATCCCATGAGTAATCATGGGAAGGACAGAGAGGGAGAGGAAGAAGGAAGACTATGATGGGTTAACCTGGAGAAGAAACCATGTGGGGCTGAGATGAAGGACTCCAATAATGGCATGAAAAGGCCCAGATGAAGAATAAAAGCAAGTATTTATAAGATTATGGGTGGAAGATAGGATGGTTAAGGAGGATGGCATTTATTGGGGGCTGGAAGATAGATGGTGAAGTGATTCATACAGTATAGGTCGGAATATCTGCCCGGCCTAAGATAAACAGCAATTATAAATCTAACAGGTGCTGTCTTGTTATTTGTGATAGCAGGGTTACATAATACTGCCGTGATAATCTTAGGGCTAATAATAAACATTAGATAGCCCAACACTCATTTTAATTTATTTATTTATTTATTTTTTTACTACAACAAGGTCTAGAGGTACTTAACACATTTACTTGTGAGCCATAACATTGAACATGTAACCATCATGCTATCTTGAGTTCTAGGAACTTTGTCAAGTAACCCATTTCCAACTTGAATCATTTTTAGAATTTGCATTTTAAGTGTCTTTTGAAGACACCAGACTCATTTTTTATAAGCTAGTAGGACTGCTTTTCAAACTTATTTAGGGATTCATGGAACCAGGCCATGCATTAAGACTCTCCTTAACACTTTGGGGTATGTGGATGTGTTGGTTAATTTTAACTGTTCGTACATCATATGAGAAAAATGTTTCAATTTAGGGGTTGCCTATATCAAATTGTCCTCTGGGCAGGTCTGGTGGGGAGGGGTTGTCTAGATTACTAGAAGAACCAATCCATTGTGAGTGGTACTGGTTTGGGCCGTGAACTGTATAAGAATAGAGAGTAGAAGGGAAGTTGAGTACTAAGTTCAGAGGCAGCATAGGCACATTTGATTCTCTCCGGCTGAGAATGGTATGACTTGCAGCTTGGGTGCTTCATTGGCTTCCATCAGGGATGGTCTGTAATTTGGAAGTGTAAGCCATGTAAACCCTCTCCTCCTATAAGTTGCTTTTGACTGCCGTGATTTATCACAGCAACAGAAATGAATGTAGTCCACATGCTTTAAGATAAGATTGTATTACATGCAGTTTGAGTTACGTCTGGTTGGCCATCATTATTATAGTACTAACTTTATGTGTTCTAAAAAAGAATATAGATACCCTTCTTTCACTGTTGCCATCATGAATACAAGTTGGGGAACATGTGTGAAGTATGACAGCCTCTGCTTTTCCAGATTGGTATGATGGCTGTATGACTGCTCTCTAACTGTTTATCATGCTAAGTCATCTCGGAATCAGGGTGATTATGGCTATGCCTCCCCAAGCCTTTTCTTTATTACCAGAAGTTACCTGGGAAATCCGAGAATTGTTTTCTCAAGAAAAATTCCTTCACCATACCACAAAACTGCTTTACTATTGTTAAGAAATATTTCAAAAATAATTCCATCATACCCTATATCCCATTCCAGACCTTAACAACTCCTTAGTGGGGTGGAGTGGCTCACACCTTCAATCCCAGCATTTAGTAGGCTGAGGCAAGTGAATTTCTTTAAGTTCAGTGCACCTTGTCTCTACCTGTAGACATCCAGTTAGACCAGCACCATTTGTTGAAGATGCTATCTTTTTTCCATTCTGTGGTTTTGGCATCTTTGTCAAAAATCAGGTGTCCAAAAGTGTGTGGGTTTATTTCTGGGTCTTCTATTCGATTCCATTGATCCACCATTCTGTTTCTGTGCCATTACCATGGAGTTTTTATATCTGTTGCTCTATAGTACAGCTTGAGATCAGGGATGGAGATACCTCTAGAAGATCTTGTATTGTAGGGGATTGTTTTAGCAATTCTGGGTTTCTTATTATTCCATATGAAGTTGAAAATTTTTCTTTCAAGGTCTGTAAAGAATTGTGTTGGTATTTTGATGGGAATTGCATTGAATCTGTAGATTGCTTTTGGTAAGATGCCCATTTTTACTATATTAATCCTGCTAAGCCATGAGCATGGGAAATCTTTCCATCTTCTGATATCTTCTTCTAATTCTTTCTTCAGAGACTTGAAATTTTTTTCATACATGTCTTTGACTTGCTTGGTTAGGGTCACACCAAGGTACTTTATGCCTTTTGTGGCTATTGTGAAGGGTGTTGTTTCCCTAATTACTTTCTCAGCCCTTTTGTCTTTTGTATACAGGAGGGCTACTGATTTTTTTTTCTAGTTAATTTTGTATCGAACCACTTTGCTGAAGGTGTTTATCAGTTATAGGAGTTCCCTGGTAGAGTTTTTGAGGTTTAGGTACCAAGGTGACTGTGGCTTCATAGAATGAGTTTGGTAGTGTTCCTTTCTGATTCTATTTTGTGGAATAGTTTGAAGAGAACTGGAGTTAACTCATCTTTGAAGGTCTGGTAGAATTCTGCACTGAAACCGTCTTGCCCTGGCCTTTTTTGGATGGGAGACTTTTTCCCTTTTCATTTCTGATTTTGTTGATATGGATGATATCTCTCTGCCTTTTAGTTAGTTGGGCTAATGGTTTGTCTATCTTATTGATTTTCTCAAAGAACCAGCTCTTGGTTTCATTGATTGTCTCAAAAACAGAACAAAACAACAAAAAACCAAACAAACAAAGAAAAAACACCCCCTCCAAAAGAAAAGAACAAACCCCCAAAGCCCCAGTTCACTGTTTATATTTATTTTATTTTCAGAACTCTAAATATTTATATATTCTTGAATGTAAGCCTGTATTCTACTATTCTTCAATTGCAATTTATCAGGTCTCATCAGGACTAGCTGCAGTGTCCTCCTCTGTGGCCTAACAAGGCTGCTCTCCCTTGGTGGGGAGGGAGATCAAAGAGCTAGCCATTGAGTTCATGTCAGATATAGTCCCTGTTCCCCTTACTAGGGTACCCACTAGATATTGAGCTACCATGGACTATATCCAAGCAGGGCTTCTAGGTTATATCTGTATATGGTCCTTAATTAGAGATACAGTATCATAAAATACCCCTGTGCCTAGATATATTTGGTCCTTGTGGAGCTCCTGTCCTCTCCAGGTCATACTAATTCCCCCTTCTTTCATATAATTCCCTGCACTCTGCCGAAGGTTTGATAATGAGTCTCAGCATCTGCTTTGATACACTGCTAGGTAGAGTCTTTCAGAGGCCCTCTATGGTAGGCTCCATCCAGTTCCTTGTTTTTTCCTACTTTCAATGTCCATTCCATTTCTCTTCCAAGTAAGGATTATCCCAGAACCTCCTTCTTGTTTCTCTTCTTTAAGTGTACAGATTTTAGTATGTTTATGCTATCTTACAGGTCTAGTGTCCACTTATAAGTGAGTATATACCATGTGTATATTTCTGCTTCTGGGATACCTCATGCAGGATGATCTTTTTCAGTTCCCACCATTTCCCAGCAAATTTCAAGATTTCCTTGTTTTTAATTGCTGAGTAGTATTCCATTGTGTAAATGTACCACAATTTCTGTATCCATTCCTCCACGGAGGGACATCTGGGTTGTTTCCAGGTTCTGGCTATTATGAATAAAGCTGCTACAAACATGGTTGAACAAATGTCCTTGTGTACTTGAGCATATTTTGGATATATGCCTACGAATGCTATAGCTGCATCTTGAAGAAACACTATTCCTAATTGTCAGAGAAAGCACCAGATTGATTTCCAAAGTGGTTGTGTAAGTTTACATTCCCACCAGCAAGGGAGGAGGGTTCCTCCTTCTCCACAACCTCTCCAACATGTATTGTCACTTGAGTTTTTGATCTTAGCCATTCTCGTGGGTGTAAGGGGAAATCTCAGGGTAGTTTTGATTTGCATCTCTCTGATGGATGTTGAGCTAAGGATGTTGAGCATTTCTTTAAGTGTTTGGCTGCCATTCTATATTCCTCCACAGAGAATTCTCTGTTTAGATCTGTATCCCATTTTTTTTTTAAATTGGATTGCTTGATTTGTTGCATTTTAATTTCTTTAATTTTTTATAAATTCTGCATATTAGCCCTCTGTCAAATATAAGGTTGGTGAAGATCCTTTCCCAGTCTGTAGGCTGTCATTTTGTTCTGACGACAGTGTCTTTGCCATACAGAAGCTTTTTAGTTTCATGAGGTCCCCTTTATTGAATATTGATCTTAGAGCCTGTGCTGTTGGTTTCTGTTCAGGAAGTTGTCTCCTATGCCAATGAGTTTTAGGCTCTTCCCCATTTTTTATTCTAACAAGTTTAGTGTGTCTGGTTTCATGTTGAGGTCTTTGATCCACTTGCACTTTAGTTTTGTGCAGGGTGATAGATATGGATCTATTTTCATTTTTCTGCATGTAGACATCCAGTTGGACTAGCACCATTTGTTGAAGATTCTGTCTTTTTTTCCGTTGAATGGTTTTGGCTTCTTTGTCAAAAATCAAGTATCCATAGGTGTGTGAGTTTATTTCTGTGTCTTCTGTTTAATTCCATTGATCCATCATTCTGTTTCCATGCCAATACCATGCAGTTTTTATTACTATTTATTGCTCTGTAATATTGCCCTTGAGATCAGGGATGGCGATACCTCCAGATGATCTGTTGTTGTACAGGATCATTTTGGCAATTCTGGGTTTTTTTGTTTCTCCATATGAAGTTGAGACTTTTTCTTTCAAGGTCTGTAAAGAATTGTGTTGGTATTTTAATGGGAATTGCATTGACTCTATAGATTGCTTTTGGCAGAATGGTCATTTTCACTATGTTAATCCTACCGATCTGTGAGCACGGGAAATCCTTCCATCTTCTGATATCTTCTTAATTTTCTTTCTTAAGAGACTTTAAGTTTTTATCAAACAGTTCTTTCACTTGCTTGGTTAGAGTCACACCAAGGTACTTTATGTGGCTATCGTGAAGGGTGCTGTTTCCCTAATTTCTTCCTCAGCCCTTTTTTCTTTGGTATATAGGAGGGCTTCTGATTTGTTTGAGTCAATTTTGTATCCAGCCACTTTGCTGAAGGTGTTTAGCAGCAGAAGGAGTTCTCTGATTGAATTTTTGGGGTCACTCATGTATACTATTATATCATGTGTGAGCAGTGATACTATGACTTCTTCCTTTCTGATTTGTATCCCCTTGAACTCCTTTGGTTGTCTTATTGCTCTAGCTAGGACTTCAAGTACAATGTTGAAGAGATATGGAGAGAGAGTGGGTAGCCTTGCCTTGTCCCTGATTTCAGTGGGATTGATTTAAGTTTCTCTCCATTGAGTTTAATGTTGGATATAGGCTTGCTCTGTATTGCCTTTACTATGTTTTGGTATGTGCCTTGTATCTCTAATCCCTCCAAGATCCTTATCTTTTTATAGTTCATTGCTAAATCTAAGACTATATCTGTGCCCTAAAACTGTAGGAAGTCAACACTGAGTCTTCATATTTACAGCCACGGTAATTTATTATTTCTCACAGTTCCTGTAGTGAAGAGATTTGGGAATAACTTGGCCATGAATTTCTTACTATTAATTTTTTCCTGTTAATACTCTACTTCTTCCAATGTAATATATTTTTTAAATTCTGTATTACTTTCAATCTAGTATTAAGTAATTTTTTTCAGTACAAATTTCCTTTATTGCTCTAGGAAGGTCTTTTTACCTATTTCCATTCACTTGAACATACCTTTTTTTTTTTTTTTTTTTTTTTTTTTTTTTTTTTTTTTTTTTAGCGTGTGTTGCATTGCAATTCAGTTACACCTTTCATTATAAAACCATTGCTTGGGGGTTGGAGTATTTTTTTAATATATATGTGCTTTTTCTTTTTTGTTTGTTTTATTTTTTTTCTTTTTTTGGAAATGCCAATTTATGTGACTATTCTGATTACACTTTTCCCTCCCTATACTCCTCCCAGTTCTTCCTCATTCTCTTTCTGTCTCTAATTAGAAAGCAAACAGGCTTTTAAGGAATAATTAGAAAATAAATACCTTAAGCTAAAACAAACTATAACATTGGAATATATAATGTAGGGATCCACTGATATGTATCCTTAGGAATCCCATAAAAACACTATAAATTATAAGCCTTAGTATTCACACAGAGGACTTTATGGTAAAGAGGTGTGTGTGTATGTGTGTGCATGTGATAAAATAAAAATAAGAAAAAGGGAAAAAAAAAAGCCCTAACATAACATTATGAGACAAAGAACTTCCAAAGACACCTTTGGGTTTGTTTTCTGTTGGCCATCTACTACTTCCTGTGTATGCAGGCTGTCCTTAACAGTAATTTGTTTCCTCAGTAAGACTACCTTAAAGAAAACTAAATTTTCATTTGCAATTAGTTATCAATTGGAGATTACTTCTGAGTTGGTGTCCACTTCTCCTTTCAGCTCTAGAACTTCATCTGGTGCAGTACTGTGTAAGCCTTGTGCATACACCTCAGTTTACATGAGTTCGTATATGCATGGATCTGTTGATTTACATGGCCTTGTTTTCTTGGTGTTCTCCATTTCCTCTGGCCCTTACACTCTTTCTGCCTCTGCTTCTTCTACTTGGAATTCCCTGACTCCCTAGGGGAGGGCTTGGATGAAGATACCTCATTCAAGACTGAATCTTCCAAGGTCTTACTCTCTGCATAATGTCCTCCTGTGGATCTCCAGATATGTTGCCATCTGCTTCTAGAAAAAGCATCTCTGATGATGGCTGAGCAAGACCCTGATTTTTGAGTAAAGCAGAATGTCATTAGGAGTTGTTTTATTGCTCCTTTAACAGCAGTAGTATTTGCTTTTACTGTAGGTTCCTGGGCTATCCATTCACAGGTTCTTGGCCACCAAAGCATTGTGTTGCATGGGTTCCATCTCCTGGAGTGGACATTAAGTCAAATCAGATATTAGTTGGTTACTCCTACAGGCTTTGTGCCACCATTGTCCTAGTATATCTTCTAAGAAAGACATCATTATAGATCAGAGGGTTTATGGCTGGGTTGGTGCTTATATTTCTCCTTTTGTAGAATGCAGAGTGGCTTCCTCTGGGAACTGGAACAGAGAGTGTGGAGAGGCCACAACAGGCTACAAAGCTGGAAATGAGACAGGAAGATTGGATATGGCAGAGGGGAGGGAGAGTGCAGGTCTGAAGCTCACCTAGCTACTTCACTGGTCTACTTCTTTCATTGGCAGGCTTGGCATAGTAATCAGTAATGGAGACCTAAACACATCTCACGCACTCACTATATAAAAAATTATTTTATAGTGATGTCATTGCCAGGAATTGCCTGTTGAAGTTGGAGGCTGAAAAAAGTGATGCTTGAAGGAAATTTGTCTGATTCACCTAGAGGTGAGGGAGTTGGTGCAGCAGGTGGTCTGCTACAGGGCTGAGAATGAGAGTGGGGAAATGGATTTGGAACAAAAGAGAGAGGTAAAGATCTGCAGTAACCCTACCTACCTGCTTCCCTTGGGGGTTGGAGGTTTTTGTTTTTGTTTTGGGGTTCCTTCTTTTCTTTCATTTAAGAAGAGTTTGTGTTGTGTTCTTGAGTAAATAAATTTACTTTCATTTACTGTTTTTCAATTGGACAAGTTTGTTTGCTTACAAGCTTGTAAGGTTGTGATATTAGAAGGTACTAGAAATTTGCTATTCAGTTATGATTTGGGGGCTGATAAGAAGGTACTGTGGAGAATAATCTCTTTGGAAGCATAGGAGTTTTTCTTTGTGGTATTTCACTGAATCGTCCCTGATACTGTTGCCCCTCAATTTCATCAGCTCATCAGTTACAGGCTCCATCAGAGCTACCTAAAGATACAGATGTCTGAGTTCTTCATGTAAAGTCATATAATATCTTCACACAGTTCACATAGACAATTCTCTATACTTTTAAAACATCATTCATAACTTAGATACCTCATAAATGTAGATGTTACATAAAGAGCTGTTGTGCCATTTTGTTTAGTGAATGATGACACAAAAAAGGGTATCTGCCTATGTTCATTTAGTATAGACTGAATTTTTAAAAATATGTTGCCCTTTAGTTGATGTCCCTGGAGACATTGAATGTTGGAAACAGAGGGCCAACTGGCTTACTTTCTCGTTTGATTTAAGTCTCTGTTCAAATATCACATCCTTAAAAGATATTCCATAATAATTAGGACATAACTATCTCATGACTATCCTTTTATTGCTTTATGGGTGTTCTTAATGTATTTCTTCTTTCATCCCATGGGTGTTTGCTTATGATAAGATCAGGTTGATTAAAAAACAAAACAAAAACCTTGTTCTAAGACTGCTAAGAAAAACTTGAGGAAGCATAATAGGTTCAGAATCAGAATGACTGGCTTAAACAAGACACAAGACTCACTTATAAGTGGATATTAGACTTATAGGATAAACATACTAAAATCTGTACACGTAAAGAAGCTAAGCAAAAAGGAGGACCCTGGGTAAAATGATCAATCCTCCCTCAGAAAGACAAACGGGATGGACATTGGAAGAGGGAAATAACAGGGAACAGGACAGGAACCTACCACAGAGGGCCTCTGAAAGACTACCCAGCAGTGTATCAAAGCAGATGCTGAGACTCATAACCAAACTTTGGGCAGAGTGCGGGGAATCTTGTGAAAGAAGGGAGAGATTGCAAGACCTGGAGGGGACAGGAAGGAGCTACACAAGGAGACCAACAGATTAAAAAAAAAAAAAAATCTGGGCAAAGGAGTCTTTTCTGAGACTGATACTACAACCAAGGACTATTCATGGATATAATGGATATAACCTAGAACCCTTGCTCAGTTGTAGCCTATGGCAACTCAATATCCATGTGGGTACCCTAGTAAGGGGAACAGGGGCTGTCTCTGACATGAACTCAGTGGCTGGCTTTCTGATCATCTCCTCCTGAAGGGGGGCAGCCTTGCCATGCCACAGAGGAAGACAATGCAGCCAGTCCTGATGAGACCTGATAAACTAGGGTCAGATGGAAGGGGAGGGGGAACCTCCCCTATCAGTGGATGTGGAGAGGGGCATGGAAGATCAGGGAGGAAGGGTGAGATTGGGAGGGAATAAGGGACGGGGCTACAGCTGGGATACAAAGTAAATAAACTAATTAATATAAAAAATATAAATTAATAAAAAAACAAGACACGGGGATATTTCTGTTTCAGGCCAAAGGTGACAACTAGAGTTGGTATGAACAAACAGCTTCAATGGGACTCTTCTGTCCCATTGTTTCATGCTCTGTCCCTCTTGTTTCCATCATTTTAGTTAGGCTACCACAGTAATCACGTTCAGCTAAACAAATAATGGAGAGAATATGAGTTTAGAATACGAGTTTGTGTCCATTGCTTCTGCACCCATTCATCTGGCCAAAGGCAATTCATATAGTAGTAACTCTGAGGGAGACTGGAAATTTCAGTTGACTCTCCATAGTAATAAACCCTCTCTCTGTACAAAGAACAGGGAGGATGGAATTAGCTTTTATTAGTGGGTGCTTTGTTCTGACCACAGTAAATAAAAGTGCACACCTGCTTTCCAGTGCTTCATTCTTTGCAGTAATATCTGGCTGTGGGTTATTCTTTCATTAACCTAGAACTATGTCTCAGTTAAGTCATAAGACCTTCAGCAAGACTCAAACCTTTCTTTCACGTAATCTTGAAAATAGAAGTAGTTAGCGAACACTGCCGTCTGGGTAGAATGTAAGGGCTACCTGACTTATGCAATTGCAAGTGAGATGGATTGTGAATGTGCGTTGATATAGCTTGATAACTAAACCATGAACTGTGGAGTCACACTACCCATGAAGAATGTGCAAATCAATACGATTTCGTAATTTGGCTATGCCCAATTTCCCTATCTGAAGCATAGAAATAATGGTATCCCTAGTTCACAGAACTCCTACACAGGCTAAAGCAAGTCAGTATATGTAAAGCACTTACAGTAGTATTTCACAGTATTGAATATCATATTGGTACTACAATTATGTGTGCTTCAATTCTGAAGGTAGAAGAGGAGTCTGGCTTTGAGTCTGGCTTTTGATAGGGTATATTTTGAATTTTAATTTAATACTTCAATGATTAATCATCTACGTAAAATTGAAGCTTTATCTCTTTTCAAAAGTCACTCAATCCTTTATAGTATAGACATTTCTTAGTAGAATATACCTCATTTGCATTTTCTTTAAAGTATTTTTTCAAGTTTGTAGGCTTTTCTTGATATAACAACAATGTATGTTTATTTCAAATTCTAATTATTTGTCACAATTTTAATAACATTAATATCTGAAACTCAATTTAAAACATAAATGTCTTATTTTCCTTCCCAAAGCATAATGGATTTAATATTTCCATGTAAGGTGTTTGCGCTTTAGCAAGTTGTGTAGTCTGAATTAGTTGGCAGTAGAAATGTTGATTTTTGTTGTCATTTGAACCATAAGTACAGTTAAGCCAAATGGCAGTGCAGTCTAAAAACATTACAGCGTCTTAAAACAGTGAAAAGCTCAGAGCCCATACAGCTGTTCCATTCCAAAGAAAGGATCACAGTGACAGGAAAGATGGTGCTGCAGTGTTGTTAGGAATGAATTCATACTTTCTTTAATAAATTGCCAGCTGTTGTACTTTTTTTTCCTCTTAGAAAATTGGGACAGCAATAAATGTCTACTATGTCATTAATTGTCTCCTATGGTTACACTAAACAGGATAACTGTTGAGTTTTAAGTTGCTTTCACTAAGTCTTACATAAATAGTTTTTGGCAAATTGGTTCATATCAGATCTGGAGCTTAAACACGAGGTAGCTGTTGTTGAGCAAATGTATTTGATAACATTAACAAGCTGTCCGTTGACAAACCTGGAATGCACTGTTAAACATCTTGTCACCACTTCATTTTCATCACTGTTTGACTGCCTCAATGACTGATATGTTCTCTCAATACATTATTTATTGTAACTGGAAGAGGAAGAATTTTATTTAAATAATTTTTATTTTTCCCGTCTGTAGAATGTGCTCAAGAAAACTCGGGATTTCCTATGTGCCGCTATCTGAAAGAGGAGAGATGGTGCTGTGGCCGTAATGCAAGAATGTCAGCATGTTTGGTATGGGTTAATTAACAACCATTAATTAATTAACAACCATTAATGTTTTTGAACATTACAATTTGTAAAAAACATAATGGTGAAGGTATTCAACCATCCATTTTATGTACAGCATCATAGAAAAGTTTACATGTGGCTGTTTTCTTTATGAAATGAAAGGCATCAACTACCAGAATTAAACACAGAATTAGTTCAGTACTTTATATATAGCTTGGTAGTGTCTGTATACTTGTAAACATCAATTTATCTTCTAATTTTGTATGGAATAGGAAGATATTAAAATGTGTTAGAAATAACTAGTAAAAACTTTATTTGTGTGGTTTGACTAGTGTCCCTAAATATAGATCACTCACTTTAGCCCTTGACATTCTTTGTCCATGTTACCATGTGAGTTTACAAAAGGGCAAGCTAATTACTACAGGTGAATATTTATTGTCATGGAGCTTAAATATTGCAGTTAGTTTGGAAAAATGACTCTAGAAAACTAAATTATAGAAGCATGACTATAATATTATAGTATTACATTGTTAAGTATTCTGAACATAGTACTCTTACATGTATGCAAATTAAAAGTGATAATGGAGATGTGAATGTTTACTTCTCTCAATCATTTCACTGTTATACTTGGACATCACAACATGTAGGTTTACTTACACATAGAGAAACTTTTTTAAGAATAAAATACAGTTGACTGAAGAATTTGCTTAATGTCCAACCATTAGATGAATGAATTTTTTCAAAGCCCATTGTTTCTACATTACTGTTCTACTGTTATGTGCATATAAGTAACAGCAGAGATTTTGTATACAATGAATAGCTTCGAAATCTATTTATTCTCAAATAATCACTGTCTTATATAGGACATTACTTCCCTGGAAATTTCTCTTTTTCCTTCATTTTATATGTAAATGAAGCACACTCAGAATATTGTTAGAATAACAGTCACTCTTAGATTGTAATGAGCATGGAACACTGCTTGCCAGGCTTATACCCTAAAGGTAAGAAATTGAAATAGACTTCTTTAGGGGAGTTAATTTGTAGTACATTTATTCTGTAATATACATGGAAGCACGTTTTCATATAGTTAGCATTCCCCCCCAGTTCATGGCACTGTGGACAGTGTTCACAGCACTGCACATCTTTAAGCAGAGCCATCATGACCCAACCAGAGAGTGGGTATAACTTTCAAAGGTCCACCACTAGTAACTGATTTCTACCACCTAAACTGTCTCTAAAGTGTTCTACAGCCCCTCCACCCCTCAAATAGCAGTAGCACCAAAAAAAGCATCAAAACATGTGGGACCAGTTTACACTTTAACAAGTTCTTTTTCTTCTAATGCTAGGTCATTTGAAACTGTGCTCTAAATTCATGACATACAGATTTTCCCCTGAAATACTCTTCCACCTCCAATCTGTTCATGTTTACTTGCCAAAAGATGAAATTAACAGATGGGGTTGGGTATCTTACTGGTAGAACACCTGCATTTAAGAGCAGGAACCTGGTTTAATTCTCAGCACTGGAGGAAAACTAAAAAGATGAACTTACATGTTCCATAAACTATAAGATATCAAAAAGAAGTTTATAACTACGTCTGTGCCATTATCATACATAAGAGCAGCTTTGGATTTGATTGTTTAGCCACACTAAACATAAGTCAGAATCTGCCTTTTTTCCTGCTGATTCCTTTTACAATTCACAGAGTGTATAATTAGAATATGAATGTGTTTGTATATATAACACTTTTCATTATAAATTAGTCCTAATTTATACAAGCATATGAGGTAACATTTTTAGTAATATTAATACTTTTAACTATATAAACATACATGCTATCACTTAATTAATCTTTTTGATTGTCACTATTGCAAATCCTTAAGAGTATATTTATAAATCCCATAAGACTAAATATGTCAACAATCTCTGTCTTGTTTCTTTCTTCTTTAAGGCATTGGAACGGGTTGCAGTTGGCCAAGGGGTAAGTGAGAGTGTTTAATGTAGCTAATGAACAAGATAGTTTTTCTCTCAAGTCCTCTTCAAATTTGACCTGCTATTGAACTTGAAACCTGGTAGATTTTAATAGATATCACTCCATCTTGTCACCGCTGTACATTCAAGTGCATACATCCTCTGTGTGTGTAAAGTGAACTTACAGCATGACACATTAAGGTTTGAGGAAAGTTTCCACATTATGCTCTTATACCAAACCTCTCATTTCTTCATATTGTATTAACAATCTGTAAATATTTCTAACGAACATTGTAGGTGACATTAGGCTTTTATGGAGTTTGTTCAAGCAAAGAAAATGAAGTAACGTTAAATGTATTATTTAAGTGTAATTTGAAATGTTTCATTTAGCTATTTGATAACTTTTTTCAACTTAATTAGTCATTAGTTGAAATAGCCAGACTGGCAGGTATGAACAGAAGTTTGTTATGTCCCCAGATATCCATACAATGTATTATCTTCTACTGTGTATTCATGAAACATAGGAATTTTAAAGATCATATTTTAAAATCTTTATAAAATTATTATATTGAACATAAATTTTTAAAAAGTATTGTTTTCTTTTCAAGGAATATTAATGTTAATTCTATTTTTAAAATAATAATAGCAATAACAAGTACTATTTACTCTTGGTCAATTAAGTGGTGGTGGCAGTTGCAGTTTTTTTTTAGGATTATTCATTTTGCCTGTCTAAGCTGTCTCATGGTGCATGAAGTTAATAGAAACAGGAAAAATGTTTAAAATGTATAGTAAGTACTCAGTAAATGTCAACCATAATCACCGTTATGGAAGATAATTATCTTGAAAATAAATATCAAGTCTAATATATAGAGCATTCCAATGTAGTGTTCAAACTTCTTGTCAGTTTTGCTGATAAATACATAGGACTATGAGTTATACTACAGGAGAGGACTTTGAAACATGCAATGAAATGGACCTAAGATATGACTAAAAGTAGGTATTATATGGGAGATCTAAAAGGAAGGAAGCTATGCAGGCTTGGAAGTTTAGGATGAAGTAATTATTGCCCAGCATTGTGCTATAGGTTAATTAAATAAACCCTAGTTTCTATGTGGTGATTTGGGTATACAGCTGGTTTAGGAATAACTGCTGTTTAACTAAAAGATAAATCAATATTAAATATTAATAATAATCAATAGTTATGTATCATCATTATGCACCAATATGCAGGAGGCAACTGTAAGATAACAAACTCTAGGATTTCAATCTCCAGCTAGATTTTTAACTTCTACAGTACAAGCCTCTTAGTGGTTTCCCTAGGGCTGTGAAATAGTGAGGGGCCTCTATCATATTAGTCTCCACTAGTATGACTGTTTTTATATTTTTTAAGGTTTTGCTTATGCTTCCATTCAATCTTAGGAATTGGCTACTATTTTAGCCTTACATCAGAACATGATGCACAGGAGGAATTTAATGGTATAGTGTAGTTTCCTTAATTAGTTGCAGAACCCTCACTTGTAGCTTGTCCCCTTTGCCCTAGTCTTGTGCATTGGATGCATAGTATATATAGTCAAAGGGTTCACAATCTCTCTATATTTTTTCCTGAATTTACAATGCACTAAAAGTGTTCGCTGGATATACTACTTGTGAAGGAATAAGAGTCAATTCTAAGCCACATCCAGTTTATTCCTAGAACAGCCAGGCACAGAGTGCTTGAAATATATTGACTATCTTCCCCCCAACCCCATCTATATCTGTACTCACCAGGACAGAACAACATAGTTATTCCAAAAATGAGCACTATAAAGTGACTTATACTTTCTTTCTTTTAGGAAACAACTGGAAAGCTATTGTTTGCTTGGGGTAACTTGGAAATGATAATCTATTTTGTCCTGTTTGTTTTTCTCTGTCCATTTTATTTATGTATATTATCATGTTTAAAATGCAAATGTGTCTCATATAGTCTATTGTTACTTTCTCATTCTACTTTTTATTTTTCTAAAGTTTACAGGTACTTAAAAAGTATCTTTTATAATATATTAATATCATTTTATGCAATTTTTCAAAAGCATAAGAAATTTTAACTACTTCAGGAGTTTAATATAAACATTGTCATCTACTTTGTAGTTATGCCAGTAAAAACTGGATAACTTTGAAAGCAGTTTGTAACTAACAGTATTTGAAACAAGAATAGATTTACCAACATACTTGGAATTTCAATAGGACACTGTAAAGTTTTTCTCTCTATTTAACAAAATCAGGCGTATACATTTACTGGACCTCAAGTCTCTAATATTAATTCTGTTTTCTAGATTTCCTTTATTATTTTTACACATACATCTGTTTGTTTTTTTTTTTCAGCTGCCTACCGAATCACTCTTCTATCGTGCTGTTCTTCAGAATATTATTAAAGATTATTATGGCATCAGCAAATGGTATGAAAATTTTATTTTGTAATTTTGCTTGGTCCTAGAGATAGTTTGCTTAGGATGTGAAATACTTTTGGTTCAATGCCAAGCAACCAAACAATGAATAAATAAATAAAAATAGCTGCTTTATATTGTTAGATAAATGGGGTTTCTTTTAAGTATTTGGGTAAATTTATGAAGGACAAATTATAATCAGTGTTCGTTTACTTTGATTATTTATTCACTTTACATCCGATTGTAACCACCTCCCTCATCTTCACCCAGTTCTACCCTCCATTCCTTTTCTCCATTAGACCCTTCCCTATTCCTCAGAAATGGGGAGCCCTCCTCTCCTATCATCTGACCTCAGCCTCTCAGATCTCATTAGGATTGCCTGCATCCTCTTTCTCTGAGGCCTATTTGTTTGCTTATTAGTTCTTTGAAAAAAATTTTGCACAGAGACCATTGAGTTTATTAATGATTAAAGCTTGATTTCCTCCCTATAAAACTACTCAGCAATGCCCCCTTTCTCCCACCAAACACAGTGTAATAAAGAATCAAAATTTACATTCTTTCTCGACAATAATTAGATACTCCAATATCAGTGAAGACCACTTGTGGTCATAGCAGTAGCAAGGATGAATCCCGTCCACCAGTCATTTCAAATATCCAGAGATTTGCTCTATAGTTGTTCATAGCACTTTATTCATGCATGCACAAATGGAAGAAAACAAATGGGTGTCCATCAGTAGATATTTAATTAAAACAATTTATGATAGTTTCTACCAGAGACTTCTCACTGGGCAGCAAATTTTGATATATACAACAACCTGAATGAATCTCCAGAGAATTGTGTTGAATGAAAAACTCCAATTATAAAAGTATATATGTGTGTGTGTGATTCTGTTTTTACACACTCTTGGGAATGGAAACATAACTTGATGGAAGAGCAGTTTTCTAGTAAACGCAAGGCCATGGGCTTACTCCTGGTGCTTGCAACAGGGCAAGGTGTGGGGCGCAACAGGGTAATTGTTGTTGGTTATTGATGTTTATTATTGATACAGCTTTCAGTTAAGTAGCAGTCATTCCTAAACCAGCTATATGTCCAAATCACCACACAGAGACTGGGATTTATTTACTTAACCTAGAGCACAATGCTGGGCAATAGTTACTCCATCCTAAACCTCCAAGCCTGCATAGCTTCCTATCATTCAGATTCACCCGTTATACTTGCTTTTAATGATATCTTAGGTCCAGTTCATTTCTCCACATGATTCCAAGACCTCTTCCTCCAGAGTCTCCTCCTCTCCTCTCCTGTTTCCAATCTCTCCTGCTTCCTTCCTCCTCCTCCCATTTCAGACCAGTATGTCCCACCCTGTCCTCTCCGTTGCTTAACATTGTGGCCGGTTGTTTTGTTTGAATTGACAATATAGAAAACAAACTGTGGCATGTTTACACAAACTTGAGACAGGTCATGCTTAGAATAAGCATCTCAATGCAATGTCTGGATTGAAAACAGATAGTGGGGGAGAGAAATCAACATTTGAACAAGCAAGGGTAAATTGAATACATCCCAAAAGTATATTATACCAACAAGACCCATTCCAATACATTCTTGAAATGAAAAAGTTACAGAAGTTGCAGGATACTTCTGATTTGGGGCTTGGGGGAAGTACAGGAAGGCAGGATGAGAAGGACTGGGTATGGTTGAAAGACAGCAAAACAAGTGATCCTTAAGATAATGAAAATGTCTTGGCTATTGGAATGAGTATCCACTACTTTACTATGTTGAGTCGTGGGAAGCTACTAAACAGAAGATCTTAGGGTGGTAGTCAGATTTTTAGAAAGATAGTTCTTTACCCAGGCATCATTAAAAAGCATATTTTTTAAGTACCACTAGAATCTTAACTAAAAATTCAGCCTTATCTAGAACTGAGCATGGTCAAACACACCTCAATCCTAGCTACTCAGGAGGCTGAGGCAAGAATATCAAAGTTTAAGGCTGACCTAGGCTATATAGGGAAATTCTGTTAAATGACCAAAAGAGAGAATGAAAAATAGTGTGTCTAATGATAAAACTATGGTAATTTAAGACACTCATGAGGAATATAATAACATACAAAAATGCTGAAGAACTCTTTAAAATACATACATTGAAAAACTAAAATGCAAGCTCTCAAGATGATTACAAGATCCTTGTGATCCAGTGCCTTTAATGGATATTCTAGGGTATGGATGTATTAGTGCATACATGTATTTGCTAAAATGTATATAAGAGAGCTGAATACCAAATAAAGGTAAGACAGAAGGGAAGGGATAAGGGTGTTGTCCTTGTGGTAGAACCGTTGCACAAAGACTCAGGTGGCAAGATGATGCTACAAGAGAGTGTAGGAAAGAGTCTTTATTTTCTTTAAATCCTTTGACAGTTTTATGCATGCCTATAATCCTGGTTTCAGTAATTATGCATATTTACCCTTGATTGGCCTCTTGTATTCTTACTCATCCTCCCCTTGTACCCCTTCTCAACAAGATCCCCCTCCTATTCCCTAGTCCTTTTGTGCATTATGATCCTGATTTAGCTGGGGTTGCTTGCATTAGCATGGATGTGGGGTTATTTACTGATGCATGGATAACATTCCAATGGCAATACCACTGAGGAAAATGATCCCCACTCCCCAGCAGCCCTCATTGCCAGTATTTCCTGGTCTAAGACTAGGGCCTCATGAGCTTCCTAGAAAGGAGTCCTAAAACAACTCATCCTTGTGAATACTGAAGGTCCCATATTACCTGTGTTAACCCCTTGTAAAGACAGCAACATCCTAAGTGTCTAACAACTTCCCCTTTGCTCCATCTCTGAAGGGCTCACTGCCTCTCATCGTCCTAATGGACACCAAGCTTCCATTCCCTGAGCTCAGGTGCCTGAGCCATCCAGAAGAGTATGAACTGAAGTTGATTGAAATCTACTCATAAGTTTTTGTAGAACAGAAAACAGAAAAAATACTGTGACTTAATTGTTTAATATTTTGTTTAGTTTAAGTTATCTTAAGGTGAAAACCTGTTCTAGAATACCTCCAGTATTATTCTGTAAGCTTCTCTGTGTAATTGCTTATACAGTCTTAAGATTAGAAAGGGACTAGAGAGAAGGCTCAGCCATTAAAGGCTAGACTTACAACCAAAAATAGAAGATTAGAAAAGGGGGAGATAAAAAAACAAAAACAAACAAACAAACAAAAAACCCTAGAGGGAACAGCAACTCCACAAGGAGAGCAACAGAACCATAATATCTGGGCACTGGGGTCTTTTCTGAGACTGATACTCCAACCCAGGACCATTCATGGAGATAACCTAGAACCCCTGCACAGATGTAGCCCATGGCAGTTCAGTCTCCAAATGGGTTTCCTAGTAAGGGGAACAGGGACTGTCTCTGACTTGAACTCAGTGTCTGGCTTTTTGATCATCTCCTCCCCCTCCCTGAGTGGGGAGCAGCCTTACCAGGCCACAGAGGAAGACAATGCAGCCAGTCCTGATGAGACCTGATAGGCTAGGGTCTGATGGAAGAGGAAGACCTCCTCCCCTATCAGTAGAATTGGGGAGGAGCATGGGAGGAGATGAGGTGGGGGAGGGTGAAATTGGGAGGGGGCAAGAGAGAGGGTTACAGCTGGGATACAAAGTGAATAAACTGTAATTAATAAAAAAATTAGGAAAAAAAAAAGATTAGAAGTCACTGTTTTTTGTGGACTTAACCATAACATTTTATTCCATTATAGTTTTGGTTTAGCACTCAATACACTTAAAGTCAATAACTTTTTAAAAATTAATTTTTTATTAATTACAGTTTATTCACTTTGTATCCCAACTGTAGCCTTCTCCCCCATCCCCTCCCAATCTTACCCTCCCTCATCTCCTCCCCAAGTCCGCTGATAGGGGAGGTTCTCCTCCTCTTCCCTCTGACTCTAGCCTATCAGAATGGGCTGCATTGCCTTCCTCTGTGGCCTGGTAAGTCTGCTTCCCTGTCAGGAGGAGGTTATCAAAGAGCCAGCCACTGAGTTCATGTTAAAGTCAATAACTTATAGAAATTCCTTTATTTCATAATTAGTCTTTATCTGGAAAGTTCCTAAGGGAATGAAGCACCAAAGAAGGAATTTCACAAGGTTTAAATCTTACTTATATTCTAATTTTTTTTTCTGTATTGAGGATGAACCCATACATGCGAGGCAAACACTTCACTATTGAACTACATCAATACTGCATTATCCATGTTATTCTGTTCTGAATTGAGAGCCATACCCAACTATATAAGAAACAGATAAGTTTTTCTGTTATAATTATAAGTTACCAAGTTTAATCTTATTTTTCTTTAGTATGACCAAATAGTAAAATGAAAATCCAGAGCTTTAAAACTTCAGAAGACCTTTTTTAATAGTTGAAAAAAATTTAATTAAATTTTTTTATATTAATTAGAGTTTATTTACTTAGTATCCCAGCTGTAGCTCCCTCTCTCATTTCTTCCCTTCCTCATCTCTTCCCTGTCCCTCTCTTAAGTCCACTGATAGAGGAAATCCTCCTCTCCTTCCATCAGAAGACCCTTTAATCTTCAGTGTGTGGTCAAGTTAATATTAAAAGTACTATACATTTCTAACTGAAATGTAATTTAATATTTTACAAAGATTGGTCTTTTAAATGCTGTTTGAAATCTTCAATGTGTATTAACATGTAACCAGTACAAGATAAGTTCATAGATCTTTTACAGTGCTGGCTATATATTCTATTTTTTGTGTGCTTGTTTTCATTTATTTCAGGTACAGCTGCTTCATTATTTCCTATAAATCCATACAGCTGTTGTTTGGAGAGTACTGTATACCATCACCATGTTCTTATGATTTTAATTTTGGAAAAGTATGTAGGTAGTGTTAGATTACCTTGAGTAGAATTTTAGTCATAATTAGTGTATTCACTTTTATTAAAAAGAATACAATTCCTCTTTAGCATGGTGGCCATGCTTTATTCTTGATAGGCTGTCTTGTAATCTGCTTTTAATTTCCTATCATTTTTATTTCAGACAATAATTCCATTTTTCTAACTTATTAAAAATATTTGATAGTTCTTAACCTTTATATGCCCAAACTAAAAGATATTCATTGTCTAACTGAAGGCCACTTCTAATCTGTTACAGATATCCTTTCCACTTAATATTCTTTGCTCGCTGAGCAGCTGCCCATGCACCGTTGCTCTACTAGATTATTGCATTATTTATGTAACTTGTTTTATGCCCTTTTTGCTTTTTGGAACTCTTCTGTCTATCTGGCATATTCTCTTACCCAGTTCTACCACTTCTTTACCCTAGAGCATGTCCTTTAAACTCAATGGAGGAGGGTTTTTTTTTTCCTTTTTTCTTTCTTTTCTTTTTGATCCTCTTTCCTCCCATATTACTTAAACTGTAATCACTGCCTTTTAATGATATTCATAGTAAAATGATTTGCTCTTCTACTCCTCAACCACCTTATGAATTCCTTAATGGCCAAAGTCCTCTTTGGACATTTTTCTCCTGTTGATCATCTCCCAACTCAGCTGTGGTCTTTTATGCTTTCTTTCCAATAAATAAATAAATGAATGAATGAATAAATAAATAAATAAATAAATTGGCGTGCTGTTATTGCTTTTCTACTTCCCTTGAATATATTCTGCTTTGTTTTTACTTCTCCCACTGGAGCAAACCACCCCTTTCAGGAGCCTTAGTGTGCCTGTTGCTGAATACTGTGGGACCAGGAAAACTTGAAACCCAGAGAGCTGGGCCTGGAGCAAGACTGAGGTCAAGGTCTGTCCAAACCCCTAAAATCCCAGTGCACGTAGCTTTAGGACCCCCACCTCTGCCACCGGTGAGATGGTCACTTAGCTTGGCAGCCTGGTTACACATTGAACTTACTCTCTCCTTATTATGGCATGTCCATAATAAGCACCTGGTATTCCTCTTCATATAAAAAAGGCATTCCCCGAACGTTGGCCCCAGCCAATGATGTACACTCACCCCAAAAGCCTCTATGCATTCTCCAAAGGTTTAAGGAAAATTGCCTTTGTTCCCCCAATTAAATAAGCTGTCTTTCTGAAGCCTGTATCCCAGGAAGTCTGTTTTTCATTGCCTGAGGTCTCCATCCCCTGGCTGTTCTTACCTTACTCCCAGTCCCAGGATCCACAGGCTGTGATTGTTCTGACCATGCCATTAAGCATGGGAAAGCAGGCCAGGAATGGAAGAAGACCATAGTCATTTCTCAGGTCTTAATCTTCCTTTGCCTAGAATCTGTGCTGCCTACAGTTTATTGTTTTGTGATGAAGCATGCTTCTCACCTATTCTGTGAAATACTGAGTCCCTTGATGTTTTTAAAAATGCCAGAACAGCTAGGGCTTTGTATCCTCTATTCTCTGGCTGTAATATCACCCCAAGGCAGGTACTTGTGTGGCTCTCTCACTCTCTTCCTTCAGTTCTTCACTAAGAGTCATCATTTGCCAAATAGCTACCAATCACCCTCACTTGCTTCTCACTTCCTCCCTGCTTTGCTTTTTCTCCTGATTCTCATTGCTATTCCCTGTTGCACTTACATTGTTGATCATCCTGAAACTCCTACGACATTTTTTTCTTGCTTTTCTTTAGTACAAGTGGTGGTACTTTTTTTTTAATTCTTTATTAATTACACTTAATTCACTTTGTATTCCCCCTGTGGTTCCCTCCCTCCTCCTGTCCCAATCCCTCCCTTCCTCCACCCTCTGCATGCATGCCCCTCCCCAAGTCCGCTGATAGGGGAGGTCTTCTTTTCCTTCCTTCTGATCCTAGTCTGTTAGGTCTCATCAGGAGTGGCTGCATTGTCTTCCTCTGTGGCCTGGTAAGGCTGCTCCCCCCTCAGGGGGAGGTGATCAAAGAGCAGGACAATCAGTTCATGTCAAAGACAGTCCCTGTTACTATTACCATGGTACCCACTTGGATATTGAACTGCCATGGGCTACATCTGTGCAGGGGTCTTAGGTTATCTCCATGCATAGTCCTTGGTTAGAGGATCAGTCTCAGAAAAGACCCCTCTGGTCTAATTTATTAGGTGTTCTGTAGGCCTCTTGTATTCTTATAGGTCTCCCTTTTAAGTTGGGGTAGTACTTGATAAGCAGCTCACAGAGTATTTTTTAAAGCTTTTGGAAAAGGATAAATCAGACTTTGATCAGTGTAAGTTGATGTCCTCTATATTGTCGTTTCAAAGCAGTGCTGTAAAAGTACTTTAATAGAGAAGTTCCTAATGCAAGTTCATGCATCATATGGAGCATGAACCCCCTGCCTGGATTCCTACAGCACATTTATATTTTAAGAGTAGGTAACTGGATGAGAGACAGCAGAGTCACCTTTATTTAAAACATGTTGGCATGGCTAAGACATGAAGATTACCATTTCGTAACTGGTTTGGGTAACTTTCCAGGACTCTGTCTCAAAAACATGAATATAAAGAAAAAATAAAAGAGATCATAAGCAAAAGAACTCTATGCCTCAGGCATTAATCTTATGCCCAGTGTTATCGCAGGGAGGTCCTGTGCTTCAGAGTCGCTTCCCTTCGGTTTTCCTCCTTGTAATTGAGACTGATGATGACATCTTAAAGGTATACTTTGAAAGTTCAGTTATTGCTCAAAACAATACTTGAAACATAGTGTTTATTAGTTTTCTAATAAATGTCTTTGTTGACTTCATCTGTCAAAATATATACATGCTAGTATTCTTTCAGTGCTTTGTGAAACAAACTCTGAAAAACACCAACAAATCATGAAAAGAATTGTTCTGACCCTTCTGAGGATGACCTCCATTGGTATATAAGTCAGTTTATGCCTATTCAAAATCCAAAGGAACTGACAGCAGCACAATGAAGCACTTAATGGTTTTTTAATGTGACAAATATTTGTCAATAACTGTAAAGTACTAAGATTCTTATTAAATGGAACTGTTTACATTAGTATTTTCTGTTAGCTGTAGTAAATATAGGCACATTGTATATTTTGGACTTTTGTGCAACATTTTTCATTGGCTGACTGGTCTTTGCTTTTCTTTATAATTTTATATGTGACAATATTCCATCTGTCTGGAAGCCTGCAAGTATTTTTGACAGTTTCTTCTGAGTATTATTTGCCTATATATATCATAAATTAATTGTATAAAATATTCTATAATATATTAATGATATACCAAGCAAATATTACTTGGTGTCATGTAATTTAAATGCTCATAGGAATCAGCTCTTCTCTGTTTTTTATTCATTTGACATATAGCATATATTAAATAATTTGGGTATCCTGGATTAGAGCACAGGTTGTATTTTTGTTATTATTGCTTGCTTGCTTGCTTGTGTTTTTTTCCAGAGATAAAAATGTAAAGTTGTGTGTGCTTGTGTCTATTTTGATGTGTGTGAAAAAGTGCGTACAAGTGCACATGGTTAAGGTCTGTCCTTCCTTGATCACTCTCCTTTGAGGTAGGTTCTTTCACCAAACCTAAAGCCTAGGTTGGCTGGCCATGCACCTATCTCCAGCTCTCCATCTCTCCAGCTCTCCAGGGCTGGGTGAAAAGCACAAGCTCTGTCTGTGCTCTCAGCTCAGGCCTAGGCATCGAACCCAGGTTCTCAGGCCTAGGCATCGAACCCAGGTTCTCAGGCTTGAACCAATCAACTGAGCATCTTCCCTTGAGTATTTTAGTTTTTCCAGCATGCAATTTTTAAATTATTACATTTTTGGTTTTGTTGTTTGTTTCAGAGTTTGGGGGATGCTGTCCATGTACAGTGGTACCTGTGTGGCGGTCAGAGGACAGGTTATTGGGGGCAGTTCTTTTCTGCCACCATATGAGTCCTGGAATAGATAAGGACTTGGTGGCAAGTGCTTTTACTTTTTGAGCCTCCTCAGCAGTCACCCTTGAACCTTTTTATATAATGAAAATAAAGAGCCTATGAGGAGCAACTTACAAAAAGGGACTGGAGAGGTGAGTCAGTGAGTACGAGCACTTGCTGTTCTTCCAGAGGGCCAGCATCAGTTCACACCACCCACAGTGAGCTGTCAGCATCATTTGTAAATTCTAACTCTAAGGAAGCCTACATCTTTTACAGCTGCTGCTTCTTTTGCACATAACATGCACATGCACACATGCGCCCACATATGCATAAATAAATAATAAATCTAAATAAAAAGGTTTCAATGATACAGAAAAAAGAAAGAACATAACATTCAAACCTTTAGTCTTATGTATTTTCTGATAGAAAATATTACCTAAGTAATGAATTGAAAGATTTCTATTTTATTGAAATATTTCAGTATAAATTAAGGCAGTGAAGATGTGATGTAAGTAATAAAATTATCCAAGCAGACTCTAAATGCACCTTGTTTTATAATAAAAAATGGGGTTAGCACTTTTTATTTAAGGCTGTTACATTCTGAAGTTATGTAGGAAAATTCCATTGTTAGGAATGATGATTAGAAAGCTGGAAGGTGCAGAATAGTTACAGCAAGTTCTCACAAAATGACTAACAGTACTGAAAAACAATACACTCATGTTCTGTTTTTGTATATGCGTATTCCACTCATTTATTTTCTATAATTTAGGTATTTAAGGTCTTAGGCCTCCTCTTTTTCTCATGTTAACCAACAAAATTAAGTATTTATCCTTACAACTGTAGATGCTTTTGAAGAGTGGTCAATAACAATCCTTTTCTTGCAACTACAAAAAATAGCTCATAGTCTGCATCACAAAGTCTCAAAATCACTTTTCCTTAAGTGTGACAAGAGATTTTCATAGCTATCCTATAACAGCTTTAGGCATAGAAAGGTGTCCTGAAATATGCCTACCTCAGTTTACCTACAGCTCAGAGGTGACCATTCTTCATTTGCAGCTTGGTAATATAAAGCATGTGTTCAATCCGTGCCCTGCTGGATGTAGTATTGGCAGGAGTTACTAACTGAAGTGGTAAAAACAGGTATCAGGCAGCTTACTAAACCTCTCCATACTATTTTCCTTCATGGCATTAGTAATGACATGTAGGCACATGGAGATGTTTGTGGGTTAAATGAGTTAAGAAACAGTGGATTTTTTACTTTGCACTTTTCATTTAATAGTTTTTGCTATGTACTAATTCTTGTTTGTATAGTTAGGCCTGCCTTTTTTTGTAATCTGAGTACAATAAATAGACTTGTTTACTCTAGTAATACATTTTCCTCTTACTGTGCAAAGTTTGTTCTGGTAAAAAATTATTTGATTAATGATTAGCTCCACTATTGAGATCTTACCATATATTCCTACCATACTAGGCATTAACAATATAGACATGAATAAAGCAGTAGAAGGTTTTCTTCAGCTGCTTAGAGTAGTAATTGCAGACATAATTTTAAATGTCATATCTTTATCAGTAGTTATGAATATGCATATAACACAAATACTTATTTGTGATATGCTAGTGTGTAACTTACAATGAGCTCAAAATTTGGAATAAAAAAAACAGAAAGACCTGAATAAACTGCATTGAGAAGAACAAAAAAAAAAAAAAAAAACAGAAAGAAAGTAAAATTATAATACTCTTCTTGGAAAAGCCTACTAGCTTAAAATATCAAGAAATGGATAATCAGAAAAATAAGAATATGTGAAATAAATGTTTGTGTCAGTATTCCAGTTTCATCTAGAATTCCAGAGGAGGCATTCATCCTTACGGAAGCAGTGTTTGAGGTAGGTTTTAAAGGGAGTTTGGGCTTCCAAGGACAAGACTTGAAAGTAGAAGGAATGTTCCAAGAATAATGTTTATAGTTAAAGTGTGTTCAAAAAGCTGTAAAAGTGCCAGTGTTGCCGAGGATACAGTGTTGGAACACTCAGAGAACCACATTACAGGCTTATTCACTCAATGAAGGGTTCATATCCTACACTTAAGATTCAAGATTCCTGAGACACTCTTGAAGAATTTAAAAAGCAAGAGTGACCCAACCAATCATCTTTCTAGTTCTATTTGGCTTATAGTTTCTTCCTGCTATTGCTAAATATAAATATAATAATACAAATAAATAAAAGATTCCAGATGTCCTACACAACAAATTACTGTTTAATGTACTAAAAGTAGTGTTAACAATAATTATGCTGTGAGATTTTGGAACAATAAAGGGATTAAATTAAAATTTAAAATGTTTCTTTTATTTTTAAGCAGTACAATATATAAAATTCGGGAATCAATCCAGTCCATCTATACTTATAATCTTACATTTGCCTGCAGTGGCATCTAATTCTGGTTCTTTTGATGTTACTTAATCAACTCCTGGCAGAGGAACTATTGGAAGATGATAGCTACTAGCAGAGAAAGTTTTTAAGATGCTGGCCTCTCGTAGGTTGACCACATGCCAGTGGAAATCCAAATATCCAAGAATATGTGGGAAATACAAATTGTATTTAATGGGTTAAAAAGGGTGGGGGACACAAAAGCTGGGTGGGTGAGGAATGTGATGGATCTGAGAGGAGTTGGGGGAGGATGGATAGGATTAAAAGAAGTATGAGATTATCAAAAAGGGAAAATTTAAACAAAAATTAAAAGATAACCTAACAGACATGAATACATCCTGAATATTAAAATGTTAATATTTTCATAGGTTAAAAAAAATTTCAGGAGCTTACTGGATAGCTCACTGAGTAAAATGCTTCCTGCACAAGCCTTAGGACCTGAGTTGGGATCTCATGTACCCACATACCATGCCTACAGTAAAAACCATCACAGACCAAGAACACAGTAGCAAAGCAAGAGAGCCTTAAGGTTTGCCAGCTAGCCAGTCTAGCCAAAATGGTGAGTTCCAGGTCAGTGAGAGACCCTGTCTGAAAAAGTAAAGTGTAAACGGAAATACATATATACCCAAGCCATACTATGGCCTGTAACACACACATACACACACACACACACACACACACACAAATTTAAGAATTCAGGAATGGTTTTTTATTTAATGGAGTCAGAGAGATGGCTCACTGGGTAAAGGTGCTTGCTCCAAAACCTAATTATCTGAATTCAGTTCCCGAGCTCCACATAGTAGAAAAGAGTACACATGCTCTTGCAAGCTGTCTACTACCCTCCACATCGGCACCACACCCATGATCACACACAAAATAAATTATTTTAAAATGAAAATATAGTATGCATAGAAAGAGCCAGTGTCTCGTTCTAAGAACTGTACGTGTTATCCATGGTAATTTTTGCAGTTTCTCTAAAAGTTAGGTATTACTGGTATTATTATGAAGCTAGTAGATGGTAGAACTAGTATAATTGAAAACTATATATTTATCTATGGTGCTTTCTCTGTTGAAGAACTCCAAAGGGAACAGTGACTACTGTAGAATAAATAGAATCCTTGCACCAAGGGAAAGAATTAATGGCTTTTCTTTTTGGGGGTGGGGAGGATACTTACAAGCATTCTTAGCGTGAAAAGCAGAAATTGGCATAAAATGGCATCTTTTCTGGGTGGCTACTCAGTTCAGCTAATATTCTGTGATTTTTAAGCTGTACCTATCTACTATATCAATATCTATTACACATGAGATGTATTATTATTGAAAAAAGGCACACACCCTGTAAAAGTTGTTTTCTGATTCTTCCACCTGTATCTGTCAAATTCCTTTTCACTCAAGAGAGTGGTAAAATAAGAAATTGAATGAAAAGATAATAAAGGCTATAGAATAAGTAAATTGTTAAAATTCAGAAAAAGAAAACTGTTAACTACTTTACCAAAAAAGAACAGGTGCACCTGAGCTTTTTCAATGTGAAAGACTAGTACAGCTAAAGAGAGTGGGGAACCTCCAATTCTATTCAGAAGTGACTGCGTGCATAGGTAAAACAAGCAAAAGTGTGGTCAAAGATCCAAACCAGTAACCAGTCGTTTCAAAGGAGAAACCAAAGTCTAGAATGTAATGAACAGTGTGTGAGAAGGTTGGGAAATGTTGGTATAAATGTGGGTCCTGCTTGTATAACTGAGGATTTTTTTTCCTTTTTTTTTTTTTTTAATCTAAAAGTTATGTACGTTTGGGGTAGAGATCTGACAAATTGATTCTTCTTTTAAAAAATCTTCTAAAAAGATATATAAACAGAAATGAAGAAAGATTTCAATGATGGGGGTAGAACACTGGTGGTATGATGGAGAAAAAAGAAGGAATGGGACAGGAAGGGTCATGGGGCGGGAGATGGGAGAGAAGAGACTGGGGAGATAACTGACACTACAGAGCTTTGAAATGCCTTATAGAAACTACTGGAGATGCTTCCAAAAGTACATAGTATGCATAGATGCAGGTGAGAGTTTAAACGGTGGAAAACCTATAAAAGGGGCCAGTCCCACTCCCACATACCACGGGCCATTGAATAAAAACCCAGTAGAGAAACTGTACTGCTTACTCACCTGGAAGCTCTGTCCTCACTGGTAATTTTCATGGTTCTGGAAGGTTCATTTAATTTGAATGGGAGAGAAAAAATCATAAAAAGTCTCATTTATTTGTAAATATTAGGAACTGTGATAGTAACTGGCATGGCAAGGTATGTCCACTGATGTAGTGGCACAGATGTTAAGGAACTAACCAACAACATTCTGGCTGGATTTAAAGCCCATGCCACAAGTATTAACTGGCCAAAAAACTGCATAACTGATCAGATCATAGATCCAAGGGGACAACCTAATACAGCAATGCATGCCCCCCGCCATGTTCTTATCTTTTTTTTTTTTTTTTTTCAATGCAGTTTATTCAGGAACCTTGAACAATCATCTGACCCTGGGGAAAGCCAGCCCACAGCTTAAATAGCCTCTGGGTAGCCAACCCCAGCATGCCAGGTGGGCAATGCAGATAGGTCCACATACATGGAAGCAAGCCAGATCCTCAGCCTTAGCCAAATGTGGAATTGTTTGTGAGAGAGAGCACTCACCATCGGGAAGGTGGAAGGCGGAAACCAGCTCCATCTTTAAGGCATGGCATTCCGCAGCTCTCTACAGTTCCCCCTTTTTGTTTTATACGCATCAGGCAAGAGGTCTGATCTCTGATATTAGAAATAAATTGGGACTTTGTACTGATGTTCATTTAGGTGTCATCCACCCAAAGAGCATCAGACCTGTCTGATACCTTTTTCTCAGAGGCGGGACCTGGGGCATCAACCTGCATGCAATCAGACATGCTCTTCTCTGGGTCCAAAGCGGCTGACCCTGAGTGCAGTGGTTAGCCTCGCTGGGTGCCTGTGCCCGTTGATGCCCCTCACGCTATGTATGACTCTCTTCAGACAGAAAAGGGATCTTGGAATTACAGCCGCCATTGTTACTGCCATCTCATTGGCGGCTGTTGGAGCTACCACCGCGGCATTAGCCAGGAGTCATACTGTGCAGACTCCTCAGACCCTGAATAACCTTTTAGCCAATGTAGCTCATGCCTTAGATGTACAAAAAGGAATTAATGCTCAACTAAAAGGAGGCTTGATGGTGTTCAATCAGAGGATTGACCTCGTGCAGGAGCAAATTGATACCCTATGGCAAATCGCTCAACTTGGCTGTCAATGAAAGTATGCTGGACTTTGAGTCACTAGCATACAACATGAGAATTTTCCCTGTGCTCCAAATCTTTCTAAACAATTGTCTAGCTATATTTTAGGTAATTGGACTAGAGAATTCGATACTACGATGGAGCAGCTGAGAGTGGCCATTGTCATGGTAAATTCTACCAGAGTGGACGCAGGACTAGGCACAGGATTATCAACATGGATTGCTGCAGCCATGAATCATCTGAAGGAATGGGCGGGCATGGGAGCTTTAGCAGGCCTTCTGGTGTTGGTCTCCTTGGTTTGCCTGTGGTATATATGCAAGATTAGAGTCTCACAACAGCGTGATGCAGCCATGATCATTCAGGCCTTTACAGCCATTGAAGCAGGACATTCTCCCCAAGCTTGGTTGGATACCATAAAAAGCTAAAATGTTACGCTCAGGATGCGAGGCTAAGCACTGCGCTTTGGACCCAGAGAAGAGCATGTCTGATTGCATGCAGGTTGATGCCCCAGGTCCCACCTCTGAGAAAAAGGTATCAGACGGGTCTGATGCTCTTTGGGTGGATGACACTTAAATGAACATCAGTACAAAGTCCCAATTTATTTCTAATATCAGAGATCAGACCTCTATTCTTGCCTGATGCGTATAAAACAAAAAGGGGGAACTGTAGAGAGCTGCGTAATGCCATGCCTTAAAGATGGAGCTGGTTTCCGCCTTCCACCTTCCCGATGGTGAGTGCTCTCTGTCACAAACAACTCCACATTTGGCTAAGGCCGAGGATCTGGCTTGCTTCCATGTATGTGGACCTATCTGCATTGCCCCCGTGGCACGCCTGGGTTGGCTACCTAGAGGCTATTTAAGCTGTGGGCTGGCTTTCCCCGGGGTCCGAGGATTGTTCTTATCTTTATTCCCAGAGTTTAGTACATTTCTCAGTCCTCATCAGAGAGGCTGCGTTTTACAGTAGATGGTGATTAATATGGAGAGCCACAACTAAGCAACCAGCGGAGAATAAGACTGTGTAGTGCTTAGCTCTAAATGAGGCATCTGTATGCCTTTTCACCCTTAGGTCCAGGAATCATTTCAGAAGAGATGGTGAAAAAAATTGTAAAAGCCCAGGGTAGTGGAATTTAAGGCTGTATTTGCCAGACATGACAGCATCATTGAACACATAGTTATGATTGCACACATAATGCATCAAACTAGCCAAATTACAAACATGAATTGAGAGGGGTCATAGAATCGACCCCTAGCTCAAGAGTTATTAGCAGTTGAGGGAGAATGGAGGACAGGGAGGCAGTTTTTATTAGACTGCTGAGGGCCTACCCCTGCTTCATTAGATCATCCTGTACCATGCACATATACACAGCACTTAGTGGACTTTATGGGTTTTCTAAAACAGCACAAAAAGTAGTAAAGGAAAAGAGATGGAGGATAAGGGGAGGAATTAGGAAGAAATAGGAGTAGTTTTGATGGAAGTATATGCATTTGTCCATGTATAACATTCTCAAACAGTTATTTTAAAAAGAATTCAGGAAATATTTGGAATTAGAAATATATGACATAGAAGAAGAACTGAGTCTGCTATTTGAAATAGCAGATAAAGATAATCTAAAATACAGAAAGATAAAGAAATCTAAAATACATTGCAAAAGTAGGATAGAATATAATGTCTAATCACGGATTGAATATTCTCTCATCAGTAAATGGGGTTTTATTGATCACTTTTGATACCATCTAGATTATGCCCCTGATTTTTACATTATGCCAAAGTTGAGAGATGTGATAGACTATCATAGTATTATTTGAATTGAAAACTATTTCATGCTACTTTGTATAAATTATAATAAAATCTGCATGACATAATTGATAGTCAGACCCCAGTTGGCTATTAGTACTTGGTAGTTCCCTTGAAAAGCTGCTGAAGTATTGCCCCTCTTAGAACATGTTGCAATGAAATGTGCAAAGTAATGTCAAGCCAAGAAAAGTAAAATGTGTTTTGAGCACAGTGGAAACTTCTGTGGACATATTTCTCGTTAAACTGAGATTTTTAGTAGTATAAATTTGAAACGTATCTTACATAGTATTGTGTGCAGAAAATTATCTGCCACTGCTGTGTATTCCAAGAATTCTCAGAAGCGGATCCTGATATGTCATTTACAGATGTTACAAAAGTATTATTTCATTTTATCACATCTGCATTTTGTGCAATATATATGGAAGATATTTTAACATATTTCATGTTGAAATTTAAAACCATCTACACTTTAAATTAGAAAAACTAAAAAGATACTCACTTTTGTTTTGCAGTGATCGGCACGTTGGTAAAATTTATTCCAAATGTTCTTCCTTTCTGGATTATGTCAGAATGTCTCTAAAGAAGCTTGGATTAGATGAGTCCAAGGTCAGTGTATAATTGATTACCTTTTATTTTCACAAAATACAAGAAGTAGTGTTTTCAGTTGTACAAGAAAACAATGGATTGAGGCAATACAAAATCATTTACTTTCTACTTTTTCCCTTTTATAAAAAGTCTGAATTATATTGAAATTAAGCCTCTATTACCCTTTTTGCAATTCATTTTCCCTGTCACATATACGGAAAGATTATTATTGCATATCATCAAAGAGACTCCATCTTTAGTTTTGTTGTTGTTTTGTTTTTGGTTTGTTTTGGTTAAAAGCATATGTGATTTCACTAAATAAAATAGAGTTAAAAATCAGGTGGAAATTAGAATTAAACAAAGAAGAAATGATTAATTTTAAAATTAGTTATATTCAGTTTTATGGCTAATTATAACTTTCAACATTAAATTCACATTGTCTATAAGTGTGAGCATTCTGTTAAGTTGTAGCATCACATTAGCTCTGAGCTAACATTGTTGAAAGTAAATAGTAAGCTAGGTGACTCTGAGGGAAAAAAATTCAAAATTATATTTACTAAGAAATTTAATTGAACTACTGTTACTCTGGCATCATAAGTTGATTTTTTTTTTCCTTCATGCTTTTCAACATCATCCTATAATACTGGCTAGTTCAGTAAGAGAATAAAAAGAAGTCAATTGTATTCTTACTGGGAGGAAAGAAAATTATCCTTGTTTAAGATAGCATAATAATCTTCTGTTAAAAACATCTAAAGGAATAATGAACAACTAAAACAATAAAATTGAACAAGATAGGATATAAAGATAATACACAGGAAATTATTGTCTTCTATAGCAACAATGGAAAAGTTGAAGTTGAAATTAAGATACAACAGCATTTACATGAGCATCTTGTCCCAAAATGAAATATATAGATTTTTCTAATAGAAAACAAATAAAATGTTTCTTCAGTACAAAACTGAAAAGAAAGTAAGTGGAGAAACAGTCTGTTTTCTTGATAGGACACTTCACTGTTCTCAAGGTGTCAGTGCTTCCCAACTTGGATTTGTGTGTCAGTACAATCTCAGTCAATATTTCAGGAAATTATATTATAGATATAGAAACTGTTTCTAAGTCTTTTACATAAAGGCAAAAGAATAAAAAATTCTAACAACATAAAATGACAAGAAAGCTTAGGAGTTATTGCTAGGTATCTGCAGAGTAGACAAATGAATCATGGAACAGAGTTGAGAATACAGAAATAGACCCACACAAATACAACAAAGTGGTCTTTGGCAAAGTGACAAAGGCTGTAGAATAGAGCAAAAAACCTCTTTTTACCACATGTTGTTCAAACAATAGGACATATACAAGTAGATAAGTAAATTTAGAAACAAGCTTTACATCTTTCCCAAACTCAAATTCACGTGTGTAAAATGTAAGTCTCTGCCATTTCTAGACTATAGTGCGAGAATCTGTAATTTGGTGTAATGATGATTCTTTGGGTAGAACAGCAAGGTCAGAATTCATGAAAGTTACCTTCCCATAAAAAGGGTAGTGTGGGAATGGATCCCAGTGTAAAGTACGGTCCTGAACAACCATAGCATACAGAGCATCTGCAGTAAATACATTGTTCTTATGACACTAATGATGAGGGAGTCTCTTGTGGACAGTCGCAACACATTGCAGGTGTTCTGACCTTTCCTAAAAGAAACACTTTAAGGAAATACTTACAGTAGATGCTTACATTAGTATTCAAAACTGATTTAGAAAGTCTCAGGAAAAGACAAGTATCACTAAATAAAATGACTGTCTCAGATGATTTCTTTAATTAGCTAAGAAAGATATTAATAATGGCCTGTTGGTGTTGTTACAATCACTTTGTTTTGTTTTGTGTTTTTTAAAAAAAAGTGTAAGCTGGAATGCATTGGGAAAGAGGAGGGCAAGCAGCTATCTTAGGATATAAAATAATGGTGTACTAGGGAAAAGAAAACAAATTGATAAGAATTGTTTGCGGGTGTGCTGGTGACTTCATTTTAAACAAAATAGATTTTTAAAGTAGCGTCTTTTACGCCAGAGTGTTTGGATACAGGAAAAGTGATAAAACCAAAGTTATATTTCTGATATTATACAGATATTTCATTTTACTTGCACACCAAGAAACTGAAGTATTAAAATTAAAGTTTACACCATAATGCAGTAGGTATCTGTATATAACTTTATTTTAAAAAGAAATTTCACATGAAATCCTAAATGCTATGTGAAATTTTAATTTTTAAATACACCAAAATACTTAAAAGAGCTTTTATTAAATTCATAATTGTTTATTAATGATATTTCTGTGCAATGAATGGGTGGCAAATGTACTGATGTGCATTTAACAGTGTAGGCAAGTGAATTACCTTAAAACATCTTCAACACACTGCTTAAGATTTAGTCACAAGAAATTACATTAAACACAAAAGGAAACCAAAGAACCCTGGTAAACTCTTCCCAGAGGGGACCAAGGCTGCATAAGCTGCATTCAGAGTGGCTGTTACAAAGCCTGAAGGCTCTGTCAGTAGTTGTGAAAGTCAGCAGTGGACATTGCTCTGAGAACCGTTTTCAAACTCAGCACCATTGACATGTTTTTTTTTTTTTTCTTAATTTCATTTTTTTTAATTTTTTTCTATATATATTCCAAATGAAAACCCTTCCCTTCCTCAACTCCTCCTGTTTCCACCCTTCCTCCCTCTTCCCGCCTATTCTCTTCCCCTAGTCCACTAAAAAGGGAAGTTGTTCTTCCTTACCATCTGCCCATAGCTTATCAAGTCTCATTAGGATTGTCTGGATCCTCTTCCTCTATGGCCTGGTCAAAGAGCAGGCAACCAAGTGCATGCCAGAGGCAGCCCCTGCTCCCCTTACTAGGACACCTGCAGGGAAGCTGAACTGCCTGTTGGCTACATCTGAGCAGGGGGTCTAGGTCCTCCCATGCATGGTCATTGAGTAGTGCATCAGTCTCTGCAGAATACCCTGGGCTCAGATTTTTTTTAGCTTTCTTAGTCTCCTTGTGGAGCTCCTGGGACGTCCCCTCCATGTCTTTCTATTCTGCCCTCCCCCAGCCCTTCTTCCACAAGACTCCCTCCACTGTGCCCAAAGTTTGGCACTGAATTTTTTTAATTAAATTTTTATTTTTTTTTATTTATTTTTTTATCAGTTACATTTTATTAACTCTGTATCCCAGCCGTGTCCCGATCCCTCATTCTCTCCCAGTCCCTCCCTCCCTCCCTCATCTCCACCGTGCGCCTTTCCAAGTCCACTGATGGGGGGACCTCCTCCCCATTCATCTGATCCTGTTTTATCAGGTATCTTCAGGACTGGCTGCAAAGCCCTCCTCTGTGGCCTAACAGGACTGCTCCTCCCTTCGGGGGTGGGGAGGCCAAAGAGCCAGTCATTGAGTTCCTGTTAGAAATAGTCCCTGTTCCCCTCACTTTGGGAAACCAATTGGTTACTGAGCTACCACAGGCTACATCTGAGTGGAGGTTCTAGGTTATATCCATACATGGTCAGATGTCCATCAGCGGTGGAATGGGTACAGAAATTGTGGTATTTAAAACAAGGAAATCATGAAATTTGCAGGCAAATGGTGGGATCTAGAAAAGATCATTCTGAGTGAAATATCCCAGAAGGAGAAAGACAAACATGGGATATACTCACTTATATAGACCTATAAGATATGATAAACATAATGAAATCTATACACCTAAAAAAGATAATCAATTGAGCGGACATGGGGTAAGATGATCAATCCTCATTTAGAAAGACAGATGGGATGTGCATTGAACGTATGACAGGAGTCTACTGAGCACATCTGAAAGACTCTAACTAGCAGTGTTTTCAAAGCAAAGACTCATGACCAAATCTTTGGCAGAGTACAGGGAATCATAAGAAAGAAGGGGAGTTAGTCTGATGGGGAAAGGATAGGAGCTCCACAAGGACCAAATATATCTGGGCACAGGGTCTTTTCTGAGACTGACATTCAACCAATTTTTATTTTTTTTAATATTAGTTACAGTTTATTAACTTTGTATCCCAACTGTATCCCGAACCCTCATTCCCTCCCAATCCCACTCTTTCTCCCTCATCTTCTCCCTGCCCCTTTCCAAGTCCACTGATAAGGGAGGACCTCCTCCCCTTTCATCTGACCCTATCTTACCAGGAATCTTCAGGCCTGGCTGCAAAGTCTTTCTCTGTGGCCTAGCAGGGCTGCTCCTCCCTCTAGGGTGGTGGTGGTGGGGTGTCAAAGAGCCCACCATTGAGTTCATGTCAGAAATAGTTCCTGTTCCCCTTACTAGGGAAACCCACTTGGATACTGAGCTACCATGGACTATATCCGAGCAGGGGTTCTAGGATATATCCATACATGGTCCTTGGTTGGAGATACAGTCTCATACAATACCCCTGTGCCCAGATATATTTGGTCCTTGTGGAGCTCCTGTCCTCTCCAGGTCATACTAACTCCCCCTTCTTTCATATGATTCCCTGCACTACAAATAAAGCTGCTACAAACATGGTTGAGAAAATGTCCTTATTGTGTACTTGAGCATCTTTTGGATATATGCCTAGGAGTGGTATAGCTGGATCTTGAGGAAGCACTATTCCTAATTGTCTGAGAAAGCAACAGATTGATTTCCAAAGTGGTTATACAAGTTTACATTCTCACCAGCAATGAAGGAGGTTTCCCCTTTTTCCACAACCTCTCCAGCATGTGTCTACCTGGATGTCTATATGCAGAAAAATGAAAATAGTTCCATATCTATCTCCCTCCACAAAACTAAAATCCAAGTGGATCAAAGAGTTCAGCTTCCTGAACAGAACACCAACAGCACAGGCTCTAAGAGCAACAATCAATAAATGTGACCTCATGAAACTGAAAAGCTTCTGTAAAGCAAAAGACACTGTCAGAACAAAACGACAGCCTACAGACTGGGAAAGGATCTTCAACCCCATATCTGACAGAAGGCTGATATCCAAAATATATAAAGAACTAAAGAAATTAAAAAGCAATAAATCAAGCAATCCAATTAAAAAATGGGTTACAGAGCTAAACAGAGAATTTTCTGTAGAGGAATATCGAATGGCAGAGAAACACTTAAAGAAATGCTCAACGTCCTTAGCCATGAGAGAGATGCAAATCAAAACGATGCTGAGATTTCACCTTACACCCATCAGAATGGCTAATATCAAAAATAAATAAAATAAAATATGTAAAGAAAAGGAAGGAAGGAAGTAAAAAGAAAAAAAAGAATCAGTGACAAATATTCTTAGCATTTTATTTATATATTTAAGAACTAAAACTAACCTAATGCCCTATGTGAATAAATAACCCTGTCACAGAATTCTAGTTTGTGGTGAAAAAGAATAAGAATATATGAGAGAACTATATAAGTCCAGTGGGAATTCTGCCAAAGACAAACATGCAGCGTACATGATTATACTTATATGGCAATATTGGTATGGTAAAGTTATAGAGAATGTGTAGGTATGATTAGCAAATTCAAGGATTTAAGTGAGGACTGAGAGCAGGAGAAAGCAAGTATAGCCATGAAAAACAATAATACCAGGGACCTCTGTGTGGATGCCAATGTTCTCCATTCGGTTTTTTGACTGGTTAAACAACTGCAAAAAATAAAATAAAATATGGACACTAAGAACATATGGTATATGCAATTCTGGAAGTTTCTTCTCTTGGAATTCTGAAGTGTTAGTATTAGGAGTCAGGTCAAAGGGTGGATAGCATTTCCAAGCTTTGTTCCTAATGACTGCATGTGCACTTACAATTTAATTAAAATAAACACTTTAAAAAAACAACAACAAAAAAACCTCAGGCACTGAATCTTAGTGTAGTGAGTGGCTGCTTTATGCACTCATCAGCACCTTTGGCCTCTGTCCACTAGATGGCAGTAGTAGCACAGTGATAAAACATTTGGAAATTACCAAAATTGCCCCCTGTTGACAACCACTTATTTTGAGGGGTTTTGTTGTTGTTGTTGTTGTTATTCGTTTGTTCTTTAATTTCATCTGCAGCCACCTAACCTTCCCATTATGTGTGTATTTTTTATAACGGCCATTTACCGTCCACAAGTTTGGGAAAGAAAAGGGGCAGTATGCAATTATTATAGTATATTGGTTGTATGCTTGAAAACTTATTTTCAAGATGATCCCTTCTTAGATCTTGTAATATTGAAAGTTTTTAGTAACCTTGGAGTGGTGTTCATTTACCCCCTTCATAAAGTCTGGTTTATTGTAAAAGCATATTTACCATTTTCCAAGAAAGTTAAGCCTAAATATGTACCTCTGAAATCAAATTGTGGCACAGTGTCAAGTACCTGTGGCAAATAGTAGGATTCTCTTCTTTGTGGAGGCTGAATAGTATTTCACTGTGTGTGTGTGTGTGTGTGTGTGTGTGTGTGTGTATCATGCTCACAGCAACCACAGGTTTAATCTGTTAGCTTGTCAGCGAGACAGCAGGTTGTTAACATATCTCGGTTCTGAGGAATAATGCTGCAGTGAACATGGGAGCATCGGTATTTTTCCAAGGTGCTGATTTCATTTCCTGTAGATATATGCCTACAAGGATCGTGGAGCCTCAAATCTTAGTAAGTAACTTACAAATAGGAAAGAAGAAAGAATAGGCCCCTTTATTTTACCTTCCATTAAAAAAAAAATCTCTTTTTCTTCCCTTAAAATTCAAATTCCCAAAGATTAATAGTTTCATGATGTCTAAAAGTACTTTGCGCATAGTTCTGTCCTCTCTGTTTCTGCAGAGGAAACACAGTATCAATAATCTTTTGAGAAATAGTACACAATATTCTCAGTCAGCAGGAGAATACTATGGCCATTTGAGCCTGTTTGCCACTGGCCTTATTTCTCTATGCTCGATTGACAGGATTTAAGAAATTAACCGTACCTCCAAAGCCACCTCTTTTAAATTGTTGTCTCTCTTTTGTTCTTTTGGTGATTTATTTAAAAAAAATCACTTTTATTGGAATTTATTTGTTTAATAATAACATTTAATAATAACTTATTAACATTTTTTCAATATGTTATTCACTCCCTGTCACTACCCTGTCTTACACTCCCTCCTGTTTAGACTCCTTCCCCATCTCAAATAGCACTCTTAATTTTCATGTCTCATCTGTGTTATGTGCATGTGTGCTGTGCTGCCTGTGTGTCTGCGTGCTTGCTAACTAGGATTCACATCTGAGAAAAAAAAATATGCGATACTTGTCTTTATGTGTCTATTTCTCTTATGACTAGTTCTGTCTTAGGTCTAGTTCCGTCTAGACCTAATTTTATTTTTTTTTTTGTGTGTCTGAATAAAATTCCCATTATATATGTATGCCACATTTTATCTGTTTCTGTATTGATGAACACTTAAGCTTATTCTCTAACTTGGGTATTATGAATTGTGTTCCAGCAATCGTAGCAGAACTCATTTCTCTGTAATATGATAACCTACATTCCCATGAGTGTAGGTGGATCATATGGTAGTTCTCCTTTTAGTTTCAGACACTTCTTAGAACTGTACTATTTTCAGTATGAATTTGCCATCTATATCCTTTATTATATGAGGTATAGTCCTTCTGCTTCTCCTAACCTCTTTAGTCTGTGTGATATATTACAGCTATTGATTTGTGTATGTTGAATCATGCTTCCCTCAAAAGAAAAAAACTTGATTATAGTGTGTGATTTTTATAATGTATTGGTGAATTGAGTTTGCAAGTATTTTATTAAGAGTTTTTACGTCTCTATGTGTTTCATTCTTAATTTAATTCTAAGAATTTTTTCCTTTCCTCCATGGCTTTTCAGTGATTCTCCCTATCTTATCATTTAGGAGTATATTGCTTGGTTTCCAAAACTTTGTTGAGTTTCCGTAGTTTCTCTTACTATTTACTACTATCTTTATTCCATTATTATCTAACATCATATACAAATTAATTTGATTCTTTTGTATTTTAATGACTTGACATAAGGCCCTAATTGTAATTTGTTTTAGAGGAAGTTGCATGGGCTTTGTGTTCTATAGCCATTGGGAACAAAAATCTTGTAGATGTCTGCTATGACATTTCAAGTCTGAATATTCTTTGTTGAATTTTTATATGAGTGATTTTTCTGTGGCTGAAACTAGGGTGTTGAGGTCACCCATTCATGCTGTGTATATGCCTGGCTCTTCTTTATGCTCCCTAGTTTGTTTATCAAAGCTAGAGCTCCAACAGTTGGTCAATGTATATTTAAATTGTTTTTTCTTCTTGATGGACTATACTTTTTAGTAATATGTCGTGACCTTTTTACCTCCTTAGACTGTATTTGTCTTTGTGTTTTCCTTCTAAGGTAATATGCCTATTTCCTACTATGGTTCACTTGATACAAACTCCTGTATGCTTTCGTTTTCTGTGGTAGTCTTTATTGTTAAGTTGTGTCTTTTAAAACAAAGGACTAGATCTTCTGGTTTGATACAGTCAGCTAGTCTACATGTCTTAATTGGAGCATTGAGACCATTAAAATCCATCAATGCTAAGATGCTTGCTGACTCCTATTACTACATTTCTAATGTTGGTCTGATACTATTTTGTTGTTTTGTTGTTCTCCCTTCTTTATCTTAGACATGTGTTGCCTACTGAATTGGAAATGTTTGATTCTATTCTAGTTCTCATTAAATTAAAAAAGGTTTGTGTGTGTTTGTATGTTTACATGTATGTTTATACATGGGGCCCATGGAGGACAGAAGAAAATGTTGTATCCCCTGGATCTATGTTACAGACAGTTGATTTGCCCAGCATGCATATTGGGAGCTAAAATCTAGTCCTTTGCAAGAACAAGTGCTCTTAAACTTCTCCAACCCCATAATGCTCATTTCTTAATCTGTTTCTCATAAGATGTATTCTTCCACATACAATACATTGTGTTGTGACTTTCTTCCTTCTGTGTGTGGAATTTCTTTAAGTATCTTCTTTAATACTTGCTTACTGGCAGTGAATTGTTTTCGTTTGTGCTTATCTTGGAACGTATTTCCCATCCATTTTAAGCTATATTTGTTAGATAAAATATAATCTATCTTGACAGTTATTTGCTTTCATGACCTGAAATATATCATTCCATGTGTTTCTAGTTTTTAAGCTTGTTTAAGTTTTATTTGTTATTATTGTGTGTGTGCGTGCATATGGGGAAGGTTCATACCTTTGGTGCACATGTGGAGATCAGAGAACAACTTTGTAGAGTCGGGTCTCTCCTTCCTCATTTATGTGGGTTCCAGTGATTAAACTCAGGATATCCACTGCACCATTTCATTTAGTTTTTACCTTTTCTGTTAAAGGGTATAATGTTGTTCTGGTATGTTTGACATAGGAAGTAATGAGTTTTTCTCTTGCTACTTTGTTCGTTTGTTCTCTAGCTTTAACATTTTTAAAATATGTCTCAGAGAGAGATTCTTTTCTAGCTGTGTCTATTTGGGGTTCTAAATTGTTCTTGAGTTAATCCATTCCTGTCATTCCCAACGTTTGGAAATTCTTATAATTGTATTAAGTGAGCAGTTTTTCTGTTCTCCTTTATTCTTGAGCTAATTTTGTACTAGTCAGTGGTATCGCAGCTACTTTAGTTTCACCATCTAGTGATGGGAAATAATTCAGTTATTAAGTCTCTGATCAGGTGGAAATAGAAAGAACCTGTGAAGGACTGCAGCTCTCATGAATTCATCCAGTGTGTGTTCTGAGCTTCATTAAGGCCACCTTTGCTACTCTGCAATCCTTCTTACAGATCTTTAAAAAAAAAAATAGAATAAATACAAAAAAAGAGATCCTTTGAAAGTAATATGCATGGATTTTTGTATTAGTTACTTTGCTATTGCTGTGAAGAAATGTCATGACCAAGACAAACTATAGAAGGAAATGTTCTCTTGGCTTATGTTTCCAGATTCTGTCATGGCAGGAAATCATGACAGTGACAGGCATGGTAGCAGGAACAGTTGAGAGCTCATTTCTTGACTCTCAAGAGGAAATACAGAGAGCAAACTGGGAATGTTATGTGACTTTGAATTCCCAAAGCCTGTCCCAGTGATGTCCTTCCTCCAGCCGTATTACTGAACTAACAAACAGCTCTGCCAGTCGAGCACCAGGTATCTGACTCTGTGGGGGGGACACTCTCATTAAAACCACCACAGTATTCTATACACAAAGACTGGCAGCATAACTGTCAACTAATTAGGTGGGGGCAGTACATAATAACTTTCTTCATAGAGTAGACTCTGGAAACAGAGAACAGAAGATTTCCCCAGTCAACAAAGCTGGCAGGCACTGTCAACATCAACAGGGATTGTGGATTGTATGGAGCCTTGATATGAGGTGTGAACAGTGCTTTACTCCAGCATTCTTCCTCTCACAACTTACAACCCATTTTGATTTTTGAAAAAAAAAATTCTAAATCATTCTAGAAGATTGTAAATTACATGATCAATATTTCTCAAACTGTTAAGTTCATCAAAAACAAGAAAAAGCATCAAAGCTAATACAGATGAATGTTATGTGACATCCTGTGTTTGATTCTGAAACTGAAAATGTATGTTATGCAAAAGCCAAGAAAATCTGAGTATAATATGAGCTTTAATTAAGAATATATCAGCATTACTTCTCTAATTAAAACTAATATACCACTTACATAAGATGGAGAGATGGGAAGAGTTGGGGTAGAGGAAAAACATGATCAGAATAAATTGTCAGATATTTTTTAAAAAATAAAATGCATATATGAAGATTATGCTGTTATCAAAACTACTGAAACATGATTGTGTATATACCAGCGTGAGGCTGGAGAGATGACTCAACAGTTAGGATCACTTGCTGCTTGTGCAGAGAACAAGAATTTAGTTCAGAGTATATACATGGGGGGTTCCATAGGATCTGTCACCCTCTTGTAGCCTCTGTGAACATATGCATACATTCAGCACACATACATATACTCAGACAAATGTGTATGCACATAAAGTTAAAAAAATCAATCAGTCAAAATATTTAAACAGCATAAGATGTTTATAAATTTCTGTTCATGCAAATATTGTTCTGAAATATTTTATCATGTTGAATTTAGTGATTATAAAATAATTGATATGATTTTGATTTTATAGGAGATTAAGACATAAGTTAAGTAGATTTTCTTTCTTTTTTGTGAGGCTTTGATATACTTTGTTTTAAATACCTAGTAAAGGTGGAGAAAATCTAGAAAGCTGCTTCCTGGGCACCTGAATTACTAGATGCAGGTACAAGTGGCTGGAACAACCCAAAACATCCAAGGCCACAGACTTGGTCACCATTTCTATTGAAGATTGTAAAGCTCTTATATTTTTACTTTTTATAAATTCTCATTCATCTACCTCTCTCCAGGTCTTCACTATATCAATATATATTGATATTAATATATATTAAATAATATAATTAGTATGTATTATATAATAATGGAATTAATATATATTTTACTATATTAATTTTTATTAAAAATAGATTCATTTCTCGTACAATCTATCTTGATTATAGTTTTTCTTCCCAGTTTCTCCCAACATTTTCTCATTCTCCACCTCTAGTACTTTTCTCTTGCTCATTAGTGGAGATCAGCCAAACTTTGACCCCCCCCCCAAAAAAAAGATAACTAAGCATGACAAAATAAAATACATGATGAATCAAAATCTATTGTATTGAAGTTGGAGATAAGTGGACTTTTAAGACAAGCTTTTTTTCTCTGTGGCCCTGCCTGTCCTAGAACTCACTCTGTAGAGCAGGCTGGAATGCTGCCCATCTTTGCCTTCTGAGTACTGGGATTAAAGGTGTGCACCACCACCACCACCACCACCACCACCACCACCACCACCACCACCACCACCGCTCCTTAAGCGGACTTCTAAAGACAAAATCTAGGTCACTGGGAAAGGAGTATTCTAATTTAAGACAACTAACTCCATAGCTGTTATCTTGTCATACTTACATAATAACAGGCATTGTTCACATGAAGAATGTTTGTTGTGCATGTTTTCCAGTTGGGAATGTTTTCTTTTTTTTTTTTTTTTTTAATTTTATTTTTTTCTTATCAGTTACATTTTGTTAATTCTGTATCACAGCCGTGTCCCTATCCCTCATTCCCTCCCAGACCCTCCCTCCCTCCCTCATCTCCACTGTGCCCCTTTCCAAGTCCACTGATAGGGGGGACCTCCTCCCCATTCATCTGATCCTGTTTTATCAGGTATCTTCAGGACTGGCTGCAAAGCCCTCCTCTGTGGCCTAACAGGACTGCTCCTCCCTTTGGGGGTGGGGAGGCCAAAGAGCCAGTCATTGAGTTCCTGTTAGAAATAGTCCTTGTTCCCCTCACTTTGGGAAAACAATTGGTTACTGAGCTACCACAGGCTACATCTGAGTGGAGGTTCTAGGTTATATCCATACATGGTCCTTGGTTGAATGTCAGTCTCAGAAAAGACCCTGTGCCCAGATATATTTGGTCCTTGTAGAGCTCCTATCCTTTCCCCATCAGACTAACTCCCCTTCTTTCTTATGATTCCCGGTACTCTGCCAAAGGTTTGGTCATGAGTCTTTGCTTTGAAAACACTGCTAGTTAGAGTCTTTCAGATACGCTCAGTAGACTCCTGTCATACGTTCTATGCACATCCCATCTGTCTTTCTAAACAAGGTTGTGGAGAAAGGGGAACCCTCCTCCACTGCTGGTGGGAATATAAACTGGTACAACTACTCTGGAAAGCTATCTGGCGCTTTCTAAGACAATTAGGAATAGTGCTTCCTCAAGACCCAGCTATACCACTGCTAGGTATATACCCAAAGTTTGTTCAAGTACACAAAAGGGATACTTGCTCAACCATGTTTATAGCAGCTTTATTTGTAATAGCCAGAACCTGGAAACAACCCAGATGTCCATCAACGGAGGAATGGGTACAGAAATTGTGGTATTTTTACACAATGGAATACTACTCAGCAATCAAAAAGGAGGAAATCATGAAATTTGCAGGCAAATGGTGGGATCTAGAAAAGATCATTCTGAGTGAAATATCCCAGAAGGAGAAAGACAAACATGGTATATACTCACTTATATAGACTATAAGATATGATAAACATAATGAAATCTGTACACCTAAAAAAGATAATCAATTGAGCGGACATGGGGTAAGATGATCAATCCTCGTTTAGAAAGACCGATGGGAATGTTTTCCAGTACTGCATTTATCAAGCACACTGGCTGCAAAGGAAGAATGAAGAGGAAATCCATGCTTGCCTACAAATAATTCTTTCTTTCTTTCTTTCTTTCGTTCTTTCTTTCTTTCTTTCTTTCTTTCCTTTTCTTTCTTTCTCTTTCTTTCTTTCACTTTATTCAGTCATTTTCTTTACAACTGAAACTCTAGGAATTCAAAATTAACATCATTGCCTGTGAGCTTCTTATACACACCAGAAAAAGTTTCAATCTTGTGTTCCACATTGTTCTGCTGTTCTTTGTCTAAATAAACCTTTATGAGCTGCTACCATCCAGTTTCACACAGAGTTCTTACCCACAATTTCACTTGGGCAAACCAAGTCCTCAAGGAAGGTGCCATGCACTGCTGTCAAGGTGCAGCTTCTGGGGCGCTTCTGCTTGTTTTTCGTTGGCTTTGGCAGAATCCTTCTGTGAATATTGAAGACTACGTGCTTTCTACTGAACTTTTTCTCTAATTCACGAACTAGCCAGACTTGGACTTTCTGGAAAGATTTCAGCTGAGAAACTGGCATAAAAATTATGATAGTTTTCTGACCACCACCAACTTCAATTTCCTTGGCCATGATGTTGAGTTCCTGTCCTTGCTCCTTAAGATCTGAGTTCATCTCCAGATGGAGCAGTGCCTGAGAGATGCCAAACTCAACTCCTCCAAGCCTCTCACCATTGAGCTTCACAATCTTGGCACTCGAGATATACATGGCTTCTTCCTTATGGAGTGCCGGCTTAGAAGAGCAATAAATTTATTTCTAAGCAGACTAAATATTAAGGTTTGTAATAAAGACAGAAGAAATTATGAGTTCCTGAGCAGTTAACAGAAAAATGTTTCCATCTGAATCTTAACTCTTGAAATTCTTCCAGGCAGCATGAATATGGTCAGGTGTACAAAATCTACTGGGCAGTAACACATATACTCTATATACATTACCTTACTAATATGTAAGGTCAGATTTAGCCAGAATAATTGAACAAATTACAGGGAGGGTTGGAGAGAGAATAAAGGGCCTAAGAGGATTGTTTGTTTACTATTTCCACTCCAATTTTCTTTCGAACTGACCATTTATTTGACCACAACCCATACTCCTTACAGACAGCTCAATTCATACTAAGGGCTTTTTCTACGGTTGGAGATTGGACAACAGGAAATAGAATTATATTCAGTGCTTCCATCAGCCATCAGTGTACATTCAGTGTTCAAAGGTAACAGGGATACAGGAACAGCACAGTTCACATTTAAAGTAATCTATCAGCAACCATTATTTCCCATATTTTCTCTGGATAGTACACTCCTACTATACTGAATTATCACACTTGGAGCTACTTTGTAGGACATGTACAAGTCTTCATTCAGCAGTTGAACTTAGTGGTTAGTGAGTCAATTATTTTCATTTCTAAACTTTTTAATGTCAGTTATATTACCAGAATAATAATATAAGTCATACGTAATTGATGAAGTTGCATGTTCAATAAACTGAATGCAAACAAGATTGTTTTTATAAAATGAATGTCTTTGTGGTGTACAGACCAAACGGGAGTAATCTGATGAAACTGCTCCCAGAGTACATGTCAAAAACAAGCATGGTGGTGTACCCTGGAATCCCAGCATTTGGGGGCCCCAGGCAAGAGGAGTGCAAATCTAAGACCAGACTGGGCTACACATCAAGAGCTAATCTCTTGAAACAAAAATATGCCAACCAAATAAGTAAAATACATGTGTGATAGTTTCAACGAGAACAGCAATCAGACCATGGATGCTTAGTCTCCAGGTGGTGAAACTGTTTGGGAAGGATTAGGAGGTGTGGCCCTGTTAAAGGAGGTGTGTCAATGAAATTGGAGTTTGAGGTATCAAAAACCCATGCCATTCCCAGTTAGCTCTCTGGCTCTTTGTTTTGGTTGTTTTACAGTGTAGTTCTCAGCTACTGTTCCAGTGCAATGCCTACATGCCTGCCTGTCTGTTGCTTTGTTCCCTTTGTGATAGCCATGGACTCACCCCCTGAAACTGTTAAATTCCAATAAATTTTTTCTTCTATAAGTTGCCTTGGTTATGGTATCTCATTACAGCAATAGAAAAGTAACTAAGACAGCACATCAAAGCAAGTGAAAGAAGACAAAAACTGAAAAAAATTAAAAAGATAAATGTTAGAGTTTTCTCATATGTATTTTTTTTTCAAATTCTTCTATAGCTTTGAAATTCTAAATCTTAAAGTACAAAAGTGTATAGTGGCAATCAGAGGCAAGTGAAGGTCTGATCTCACAAAGGTCAAAATCAAAGCTTTAGCATATTTCTCCCAATGTCCTAAGTTTATCAGTTGAAGGACAGTGTGAACTCTTAATCTCTATCATGTCGATTTCTGCAAATATGGGTTTTTTATGTGGCTCTGAATTCTCCATGTTATTTTCTCTTGGTGCCAGTTGAGAAGAACCAGTGGCTGTGGTTTTGTTGTTGTTTTGTTTTGTTTTGTTTTGTTTTGTTTTGTTTTGTTTTAGATAGCACTTATTGACTTTGCTGTTTAGGAGACATAATGTTAGAGAACTATCTTCTGTTGGGTTTGCGGGACCTGTGACGCCAGGTATGTCTTTGGGCTCTTCCTATGTCACTCCATCATGGCTATTGTACTTTATGAGACACCTAATTTAAGATTTAAAATGAGGCTCATAATCTGCTTTTATACAACGCTAGGTAGAGTCTTTCAGAGACCCTCAGTGGTCCCTGTTTTCTCTTTCTTCCAATGTCCATCCCATTTGCCTTTCAGAGAGAGGACTGATCATCTTACCCAGGTCCTCCTTCTAGCTCACCTTCTTTGGGTGTACAGACCTGGAGAGGACAGGAGCACCACAAGGAGAGCAACAGAACCAAAATATCTGGGCACAGGGGTCTTTTCTGAGACTGATACTCTAACCAAGGACCATTCATAGATATAACCTAGAACCCCTGCTCAGATGTAGCCCATGGCAGCTCAGTATCCAAGTGGATACCCTAGTAAGGGGAACATGGGCTGTCTCTGACCTGAACTCAGTGGCTAACTCTTTGACCGCCTCCCTTGGAAGGCAGAGCAGCCTTGCCAGGCCACAGAGGAGGACAATGCAGCCAATTCTGATGAGACCGGACAAGCTAGGGTCAGATGGATGGGGAGGAGGACTTCCCCTATCTGTGGACTTGGAGAAGGGCATAGGAGGAGATGAGGAAGGGAGGGTGGGATTGAAAGGGGAGGAGGGGGGGGCTACAGCTGGGATCCAAAGTGAATAAACTTTAATTAATATAAAAAATAAAAATTTCAAAGTCTCTCTGCGGTAGGCTCCTTCCTGTTACTTGTTTTCTCCTACTTCCAGTGTCCATCTCATTTGTTTTTCTAAGTGAGGATTGATCATCTTATCCCATTAGGTGTAGAGATTTTAGTATGTTTATCCTATCTTATAGGTCTAGTATCCACTTAAAAGTGAGTATATACCATGTGTGTCTTTCTGCTCCTGGGGTACCTCACTCAGGATGATCTTTTCTCTGAAAAACTCTACCTAGCAGTGTATCAAAGCAGATGCTGAGACTCATAACCAAACTTTGGGCAGAGTACAGGGAATCCTATGAAAGAAGGGGGAATTAGTATGACCTGGAGAGGACAGGAGCTCCACAAGGACCAAATTTATCAGGTCACAGGGGTCTTCTATGAGACTTGTTTCTCCAAGCAAGGACCATGTATGGATATAACCTAGAACCCCTGCTTGGATGTAGCTCATGGTACCTCAGTATCCAAGTGGGTTTCCCTAGTAAGCAGAACAGGGACTATTTCTGACATGAACTCAATGGCTAGCTCTTTGACCTCCCTCCTCCCTGAGGGAGGAGCAGCCCTGCTAGGCCACAGAGGAGGACTGTGCAGCCAGTCCTGAAGATACCTGATGAGCTAGGTCAGATGGAAGGGAAGGAGGACCTCCCCTATCAGTGGACTTGGAAAAGGGCAGGAAGGAGATGAGGGAGGGAGGGTAGGATTGGGAGGGAATGAGGGAGAGGGCTATGGCTGAGATACAAAGTATTTTTTATATTAACCTGTGATTAATATAAAAAATAAAAATTATAGTAAAAAAATAAAATAAAAATTTAATTAAAGATTTAAAATGATCTGTTAAAGAAGTACTGTTCCTGTGGCCTGGTAAGGCTGCTGCCCTCTGAGGGGGAGGTGATCAAAGAGCAGACCAATCAGTTCATGTCAAAGACAGTCCCTGTTCCCATTACTATGGAACCCACTTGGACACTAAACTGCCATGGGCTACATCTGTGCAGAGGTTCTAGGTTATCTCTATGCATGGTACTTGATTGGAGTATGAGTCTCTGGGAAGACCCCTGTGTTCAAATATTTTTGGTTCTGTTGCTTTCCTTGTGGAGCTCCTGTCCTCTCCAGATCTTACTATTTCCCACTTCTTTCATAAGATTCCCTGCAATCCCCTCAAAGGTTGGCCACATCTGCTTTGATAGTCTGCAGGGCAGAGCCTTTCAGAGGCCCTCTGTGGCAGGTTCCTAACTTGTTTCCTGTTTTTTTCTTCTTCTGATGTCCATCCTCTTTGCCTTTCGGTATGGGGATTGAGCATTTTAGCCAGAGTCCTCCCTCTTGATTACAGTGTAGCCACTTCTGATGACATCTGATAGACTAGGATCAGAAGGAAGGAGAGGAAGACCTCCCCTGTCAGCGGACTTGGGGAGGGGCATGTGTGGAGAAGGGGGAAGGAAGGTGGGATTAGGAAGGGAGGAGGGAGGGGTTTATGGGGGGATACAAAGTGAATAAAGTGTAATTAATAAAAATTAAAATTAATTAAAAAAGTACTGTTTCTGTTTCTTCCTGTATTTGCTTATTTGAAATATTCTGGAGATAGAAGATGAGAAAGCCATGCTTTTTCTAGACTGGTACTTTATTTCAACAAAGGCTAGATATTAAAGGTTATGCATTACTACAGATATATATCTATATCTATATATGCAAATGTATATATGTTATAAATAAGTTATAGCTTCATATATTGCTTGTTTTGCTTATTTAGCTAAAAGTGAAATATTTTACCACTATGTACTGAATTTGGAAAAAAACAAGATAGGGTTTTTTATGAAATGGTAAAAATATCAGTTCAAAATATTTGAATTAACGAATTTTGTTATATGTACTTGCTCTTCAACTCTTCACACATTACAGTTATCTTAAATCGGTATTATACTTACTTTAGGTTATATTATAGGAGTTCTTAGTAATTTAACTTTAAGCATTGATAAATTTATTCTTACTGTTTTTATTTGCAAGGTCTCTGAAGAAATTATAATGGACTACTATGAGAAACATAAACCTAGAATGAATGAGCTGGAGGCATTTAATATGGTAAGTCATATGTATGTATAATTCATATATATATGTATAATACATATATATGTATATAATTCATAATATATATATGAATTATATGGGTATGTTGCTAGACTAGAAAAGTATCCTATTAAATTTTATCATGGGCCAACCAATCTGTGTTGTTGTTGTGTGTTTGAGAGTTGGTGTGTGCATGTGTGTGTTGTCTCTGTAGGAAAACTATTTGGGATCATTTCCTATTTCAGAACTATATTAGGTGTTAGTAATGTCATAAAATGAGCACATGGTAGATTTCCTTTAAAGTGCATCATAAATGCACAGAGTGATGCTTCAGAGTTCTTTGAACACATGTTGATCTCCAGAGCAGTTATTTCACAAGCTTTCCTTTTAATGAATTGCATTCTTAAGAGTGCTTTAAAAGCTTTCCATCACATGATTGCTTCCTGGATTCCACCTCATGTCTCTTAGAAGGCATTCTTTTCCTATTATTGGTAAAGAAAAGCTTTTGATCTGTAGTATTCATTTTCTGAAGATGTACAGTGGGTATCGGGTACCTGACATATGTGCAGTTTTGTGGATATATTTTGTCAAACATAAATGTTAAGCAAATAAACTTTTAAAGCCCCAATCCCTTTCATGTTCTCTTGCAGTTGAAAGTTGTTCTGGCTCCTTGTATAGAAACCCTGATTCTTCTTGATCGACTTTGTTACCTGAAGGAACAGGTCAATTATGTTATTTTTTCAATACGTAGCAAATATCTTTATTAGGTAGAATAAAACAAGTAAATTCATATAGCTGAGTTAATGTTATTTCATAGAAATGAGTAAGATAATGTCTCTCGTGCTCTAATACCTTTAATATTCACTTATTTCCTACTTCCTAGATGCACATATGTACAGCAGATGTCCTCAGGAAAATTGCTGCAATAAACTTGATGTTCTTTTAATTATGTGATAGTTAATATTCATAGGCAATGAATATAAGCAACCATATATGATTTTAGAGCCAAAATTAATTACAGCCAGACATTAAAGATCCTGTGTATACATTTCACTTTTTAAGACCTGATCTTTTAATGTGCTTTGGACATATGTGTCCTATAACATACAAATGTCTTTCTAGTCAATGAAGAGTATTTCTCCCCCAGAGTAGTATTTCTTCTGTGTTGTGTGGTCTGCTGAGCTGTGATCAGTAAATTGTTTTAAATTGTTAATTCCCCTCAAGAAATCAACTTATTGTCCACTACAAATCCTTTAAGAAATTTATTTTGTCATACAATGCTTTTTCTTTTCAAATGCTTCTTGAAACAAATAGATTTAAATGAATGTCTTTATTTTATATGGTAGTTTTATTACATATTAAGGTAATTTTTGAAGTATTTAAATAACATATTTTCCTTAGCCATCATTTAATTCCAAATCACTACAAAGCCTTGATCCTCAAAGTGAGGGGTAAGATACTCAGCAATTATTTTAATAGGTACTCATATCCATTCTCAAAAAAAACTCCATTGACGTAGGCAAACAGTTAAGTAAAATACCATGCAACAAAATTAATAGGTCCAAATATTTAAATGTCTTATGAAAGTACTCATATTTATTTAAAAAATTACGCTATGTACTATAACAAAAGAAAATTAAAAGGAGTAATATTCCTGCCTTTCAGACTTAATTATTAAATGTTATATACATTTTATAATGATGTCGAACATGAAGATTGTACATGTGTGTGCTAACTCTTTATAGTTTAAAACTATAGTAATTGTTTAGTGTACTTTTTTAATTTAGCATTTTCTTACTATCTGTACAAGGTGAATAATATTTCATCATAAAATTGTTTCTTTAATGTACAGTATTTGTTATTAGCCTTGTCCAGCTTTTCTATATTGAAACAAAGAATACAGTAGTCAGTCTCTATAGGTGTATATTTTTTCAATATAACTTCTTGAAAATGAAATTGTAAATGTTAATCTTCATTCATCAAAAAAATTAGCCTTTGGTTTCTATTTATATTTTCTATTACAGTGTGTAGTTCAATCCATCTATGTAGTCTGACTCATCCTTATTTTATTTACTCAAAAATAGTTCTGTAAATTCTTTTTCAATTTTCAGGAGGATATAGCATGGTCTGCTCTTGTGAAGCTGTTTGATCCTGTACAGTCTCCCAGATGCTATGCTGTCATTGCTCTCAAGAACCAACGTGACCACAGCTGAAGCAGATTGTGAGTCTGCCTGTTTGGGGACTTACCTCAAAGACTACTTTTCTACACATTTATATCCTGTGATGTAAACATTTTTAAATTTCTGTATTTTTGAACAATAAAATAATGGCTAACAACATAAAATCATCCTCAGTTTTTCTTCTCAAAGCATACATTAATAAAATAAGAATTTATGAAAATATGACCAACATTTTTTAGTATATCAATAAATTCAGTTTTAATTTCTGTACAATATTTGGGACCCACATGTCACATTTTAAGCTTTAGTTATTTAATAAAAAAAAATGATAATCCCAAATGTAGGTGTTGTCAAATGCTGAGTATTATATGCATTTTTCACAACACTATGGAATAGTTTTCCACATTGCCATAAAAGGGAGATGTATATTTAAAAAGACTCGTGATCAGGTTTCAAGAAGAGGTCAGTTATAAAATGTGCTTAATATAGGTCATATTTTATGCTGTTTTAATATAAAGTATATGGAGTAATATACTATTTTAAGGAAATGTACATTTTAAGAGTAAGTATTCACTTTAAGCACTTTTTAATTTTATTATTATTATTATTATTTATTACAATTTATTCAATTTTGTGTCCCAGCTGTGTCCCTCTCCCTTGTCTCCTCCCAATCCCACTCCTCCTCCCTCTTTTCCCTTTGTACACCTTTCCCCAATCTACTGATAAGGAAGGTCCTCTTCCCCTTCTATTTAACACTAGCCTTTCAGGTCTCATCAGGACTGGTTGCAGCTCTATTCATAATAGCCAGATGTTGGAAATAACCTAGATGTCCCTCAGTGGAGGAATGGATACAGAAATTGTGGTACATTTACACAATGGAATACTACTCAGTAATTAAAAAGAAGGAAATAATGAAATGTGCAGGCAAATGGCGGGATCTAGAAAAGATCATCTTGAGTGAGGTATCCCAGAAGCAGAAAAATACACATGGTATATACTCACTCATAAGTGGATATTAGCCACATAGTATTGGATAAACATACTAAAATCTATACTCCTAAAAAAGCTAAACAACAAGGAAGACTCTAGAGCAGATGCACAATCCTCATTCAGAATGAGAAGACAGGGAACAGGACAGGAGCCTACCACAGACAGCCTCTGAAAGACTTCACTTTAAGCATTCTTGAGGCTATTTATCCTACTAAAATGAAGTGATAGGGAGATGCTGAGGGGAATTAAGTTGTGATATAACAGCTGAGTGAAGCCAGATTGAATGGGAGACCTCTCCCTGCCCAGTGTAGAACAAGTCCCTTTCTTTAACAAAAGACAAATTTCTCCCGTGTACTAAAGAGATGAACAGCTAGAATAAGGTCTCCTCAATGCTTAGCTGCAGGACTCTCCTAGAGTCTCTAGAAAAGAAAAAGGAACTACTTTTGTAATGAGCATTTCTGTAGATGAGAAGGACTTTGTCTTTGGGATTACATCATGGAATTTGCAACAGATGTGTATACAAATGATCAGGAACTGTTCCCAGGGAGTACTTTCCTGGTGAGCTACTTCAAACTACTTTTTATTTGATAGGAATTCAAGAGTCTGGAGGTGGCAGCTCAATTTTGAGGAGTTCCTATGTACTAGTCACATATTTTAATGATTATCAGTATTTTATCAGTCTTATGTCAACTTTATGAATATTTATATACATGCACTTCCACTAAAACTTCCTCTGCTAAAAAATTGTTAAGAAAATCCCAGAAGGCATGGGATTATTTTTTGTGCTTTTCTTTTTTTTTAATTTTTTTTTATTAATTACACTTTATTTTCTTTGTATTCCCCCTGTAGTTCCCTCCCTCCTCCCCTCCCAATCTCTCCCTTTCTCCTCCTCCATGCATGCCCCTCCCCAAGTCCACTGGTAGGGAAGGTCTTCTTTTCCTTCCTTCTGATCCTAGTCTGTTAGGTCTCATCAGGAGTGACTGCATTGTCTTCCTCTGTGGCCTGGTAAGGCTGTTCCTGCCTCAGGGGGAGGTGATCAAAGAGCAGGCCAATCAGTTCAAGTCAGAGACAGTCCCTGTTCCCATTACTGTGGAACCCACTAGGAGCCTGAACTGTCATGGGCTACATCTGTGCAGGGGTTCTGGGTTATCTCCATGTATGCTACTTGTTTGGACTATCAGTCTCAGGGAACACCCATGTGCTCAGATTTTTTGGATCTGTTACTCTCCTTGTGGAACTCCTGTCCTCTCCAGGTCTTACAAACTCCCACTTCTTTCATAAGATTCCCTGCAATCTCCTCAAAGGTTGGCCATAAGTCTCAGCATCTGCTTTGATAGTCTGCAGGGCAGAGCCTTTCAGAGGCCCTCTGTGGCAGGCTCCTAACTTGTTCCCTGTTTTCTCCTTCTTCTCATGTCCATCCTCTTTGCCTTTTGGGATGGGGATTGAGCATTTTAGTCAGAGTTCTCCCTCTTGATTGGTTTCTTTAGATGTACAGATTTTAGTAGGTTATCCTATATTATATGTCTATATGAGTGAGTATATACAGTGTGTGTCTTTCTGCTTCTGGGGCAGCTCACTGAGGATGATCTTTTCCAGTTCCTGCCATTTACCTGCAAATTTTATGATTTCCTTGTTTTTTATTGCTGAGTAATATTCCATTGTGTAGATGTACCATACTTTCTGTACAATAAGGATATTTGCTCAACCATGTTTGTAGCAGCTTTATTTGTAATAGCCAGAAGCTGGAAACAGCCAAGATGCCCCTCAACTGAGGAATGGATACAGAAAGTATGGTACATCTGCACAATGGAATACTACTCAGCATGGGATTTTTTTGTAATCAATTTATTATCTGTTTCTAAAACCTAGGTGTCTCTCTCTATAATAACATTATGGGGCTTCTCATTTGCATTGTTTTGATTTGCTAAGAACGACCTTTTATCAGTTCAGTTTGAACTTGATTAAGTTCAAGTTATTGTTTAAGGGTTTGAGATTTTTGTTTTTATTACATCTTTTTTGTTGTTTGCTGGGGTATGACAGTTAGTTGGTACATGTATGCCACAGCAGTGTGTGGAGGTCAGAGAATTACTTGTGGGAGTCAGTTCCTTCTTTCTACCATGTGAATTCCAAGGATCATACTGATACCATCAATCAATGGTGAATGCCTTTGCCTTCTGAAGCATCTCACTGATCTTTGTTTATTTATTTGTTGGGTTTTGTTTTCTTAATCGTAGTTAGTAATGTGATCTCTAGTGCATCAGACCCTCTTTGCTGTCCCAAGTTTGGTGCTAATAGGATTGATCAGCTCCTGCCAGTTACAAGCCTAAGGAACTACTAAAAACTTCCTCCTTCAGCCTTCTTAGTGAAGTGGTTATGCCATGTAATAATTCCTGAAAACATACATACAAGTAACATACAGGCTAAATAGGTTATATTTAGAAATATATACGTATATGCATATACACGTGCTGTAACAATTAAAGAGGCCATGAATGTGAAAGGAGAAAAGGGTTATATGAGGTTTGGAGGGAAGAAAGGGGAAAGAGAAATGCTTTAATTATATTATGTCAAAAAAAAAAAAAAACCAAAACAAGAAAGACAAATATATAGTGAATTCATCTCTCATATTAATACTGATTGGCTGCGGAATACTATGCCTTAAAGATGGAGCTGGTTTCCGCCTTCCACCTTCCCGATGGTGAGTGCTCTCTGTCACGAACAACTCCACATTTGGCTAAGGCCAAGGATCTGGCTTGCTTCCATGTATGTGGACCTATCTGCATTGCCCCCGTGGCACGCCTGGGTTGGCTACCCAGAGGCTATTTAAGCTGTGGGCTGGCTTTCCCCAGGGTCCGAGGATTGTTCAATGTTCCTGAATAAACTGCATTGAAAAAAAAAAAAAAAGAAAGACAAATATATAGTGAATTCATCTCTCATATTAATACTGATTGGCTGAGAATCTTCCCAGTTTTAATCTAACAGTTTATTTCGTTACTTATACTAAAGTGCCTTTTATTTCAACATACTGTCCTTTTATTTCCTCACATTATTTGCAATATGTAGCTATCTCAGAAGGTCTAGCTAGCCTTTCCCTTTGTAATTTTACTTCTGTAAAAATTTAACAACTCTCTTTGGCAACCAAGTATGCATTTAACGCTCATCTCTCATTATGATACAAAGACCTCATATGTGAAACCACGATTTGCATACAAACATGAACTACAACTATTAACAATTAAAGTTTACAGTAACCTTTATTTTAAGATATGAGCAGAAGTTAAATATCAGTTTAGACATACAGTAACAAAAGACAATATATGTGATCATATTGAGATAACATTCCGGAGATAACATTTATGTATTTACATACATAAATCTCCGTTGCAGTGATTGTAGATATCCACCTCATAAAAGCTGCCCTTTCAGAGTTAGTTTCACAGTTCACTGAAGAGCATGATACTTTGATAAGAGCATCAATCTGCTAATCACTTTCTGGATGACCTAGAACAAGAGGCTTAACAACTCCAGGTTCATTTGAAAAATGGAGTCTCATTTAATACTCACTTCACAAATAGTTAGTGAACGCCTACCATATGTCTATGATGGACTCTTCGGGTTATTTTTCAGTGAATAAACAAGACTTCAAAAGGGGACTAAGTAATGTCACCAACGCACTGTATTCTAAACAGTGGAGACTTGAGGTTCCATATTGTTTTCTCAGATTTTGGAATATTTGCGTATACATCTGCAATACCTTATGGATATGACCCAAGTATAAGCCTACAATTTCATTTGAGATTCATATGCATTTTATACAACCTTGGAATAAATTTTTTATTTATTCAAATTGAAAATAAATTTTTCTCAATTTTTAATTATTTTGTGCATGAAACATTTACTTGGTACGGGATTTTCTATGTATGACATTTCTACATATGGCATGAAATAGTTTGAATCTGCTCATTTAAGTTTTAGGCTTTTCAGGTTAGGAATGCTTAACCAGAAGTGCCATAGTTTAGATTTTCGTGATGTAAATCATTTAACTCAAAATTATTTAAATTGGGTAAGTAGCTCAGCTCTTCAGCTGTACCTCAGTTTTCATCTATTAATTGTTTCCTTTCATAATGTTGATACGATTTTTATAATCCATTTCTTCAGTAATCATGTTAAAAACTTCAACCCCAACAAAGGGAAATGGAGCCTTTGGAAAGTATTTAGGTCCTAAACACTCTACTGTTATGAATGAATTTATGGGGGTATGTTCCTTCTTTGTTCTTCTGTTTTTCACCACAGAAGACACAATAAAAAGACCCACACCAGTAGGCAACACCATCAGACTGCTCAGCTTCCAGACTGTAAAATAATGAATTTTTATTGTATATAAATAACTCAGTCTCAGATGTGTTTATACCAACTTAAAACAGAAAGACAGCTGTTTTGAGGAATGTACTAAGTGCTACTGAACTCCAAGACAGCCATCAAAAACTGAGATTAAGTTTATTAGAACTAAAAAAAAAAAAAAAAAAAAAAAAAAAAAAAAAAAAAGCTTATTAGAACTCACTGCAGCAACAGAGATGGCCTGCTTGACAGTTGTCAGTCAGTGTTGTTGAAGGGGAAGCTCAGGAGGATATTTATGTAATCAAAGTGTCTGGGCTCCATTGTGAAAAAGCCTGGCCTTTGTAAATGTCTAGAACCATTGTCCAAGTCCAAGATAAATATATATAGCAGTGCAAGGATCTTGAGGAAAGTTTTGATCAGTAAACTTGCTTGATAAGTGAGCTCTTACCCAGGTAAGATTATGTTTCTGAGATAAGCTAATATGTAAGAATTTCCTGAAACAAACAATGAGGTTATTTATTGCTTTACAGCCTTATCTTTCCCAGGCAAAGTTTTCCTGTAACAAACAAATAAATCATGGTGACGCAGGTGGTTTCATTTCTTAGACCCCAGAGCTCCATCACACTGATGCAGGTGGTGCAATTCCAAGTGTAAAGCACTTACTTCCTGGCTCTGACTGCATGGTATTTAATACTTGTATTAGTTAAGTATCCTGGAGGGACAGAAATGCGAACTTGTTCGTGTTTATAGCATTGAATTAATAGGAAAAAGCGTGTTCTAAATTCTAGTCAAACGACTTGCAAAGAAATTATCTACATTTAAAGGTGAAGTACTATCAGATGAAAAGCAAAGTCTTATAGCATTTTTGCTTGCTGAGATAATTCATTCTCTTTTAATTAATCATTTGGAAGGGACTAGGGAATTAAACTCAAATGTACTTTACCAGGTGCTGTATCTGAAGATTAATATTGATTTTATGCTAATTTCTATCTTTTATGGTCTGTATTTTCAATCTCATTTATTTATCTATGGTCATAAACAGAGACTTAACACAAAAAGTTATTTTTTCCATATATTATGCATTAATGATTGTTCTTTGACTTGTGGTTCTAGCCCTAGCACAGATGATGGTGGTGGTGGTGGTAGTGATATACTAATCCCCCTTTTAAGCTTTAAGTAATTTTAAGCTTTAAGTAATTAAGCTGGTATCTCTTTCATGAGGCATGAAGTTTCTTATTTTCCTAAATGGCTGTGAGTTTGGGTTTTGGGCAGGGCTCAAATTTTTGTTATTCTTTATTCTTTTTAGTTTCTTTTCAGAATATAAGAAAATATATTTAGTTCTTCCAAACCTTAGCTCATTGATAGAAAATCACACAAAAATATCATTGCTGTAAATTATTCCACAAAGATTTATAGCCAAGAGGTGTGCTGTTACAAAGAAACACAGGACAGTGTCTAGTCTGTTCACTACTGCTAATCCTGCCTTAACTATTACAGAGGATTAGAACAGATAAGAACACAGGTGAAATGCCTAGAATATGCTCAAGTATAACTTCTAAAAATAAACTGTGCCACCAGCCTGCCATGCTGTCATATTGGGTTATAGTACCCAAAAGTTGGGAAATTTCATTACCAAAAAACAAACACAGGGCCTAAAGCATAATCTGCTCACAGTGACAGTGTGCCAAAAGAACTTACCACTTGCTAAGTATGTTACTGAAAGTAGTATTTGATGGTATCACAATACCAGTACATGAGCTCTGTTTAAACATCTCCAAAGCATTTGTTATACACACACACACATACACACACACAAACTTTGATCCTCTTTAAAGTTCATTACCCCTGTATATAGATGGGAACTGTAAAGTAAATCTTTTAACAAATACAGCATTCTTGGCTTACATTACTCTCATAAACAGTTTTGCAAATAACTGCCTACTAGCAAATGTAACAACATGTAGACTGGCTAAAACAACGTAGGAAGCACAGTCAAAAGCTGTTCTTTGATGTTCTATATATTTAGTGTTTTAACTGTGGTATGACATGGGAAATTTCTTGTCTATCTGATGTTTTGTGTGCTGCTTGTATCTGTATGATTGTGTCTTTTCTTAGTTTAAGGAAGTTTTTATATAAGATCTAGGTGAAGATCTAGTCTAAATAATTGATCTTGGGATTCTTCTTTCTTATCTATGCCTATCATTCAAAGATTTTCTCAGTTTGTTGGTGTTCCAAAATCCCTGCATATTCATAGAAAACTAAATTATTCTTTGCTTGGACTCCTAGTATTCTGTTTTGTAATATAATTATTAGAAAATAAATTCCAGCAATGAAAAGGTTGGTAATCAATAAACAATATCCACATTAATTGTTAACAATTCCAAATGTTAGTTATTAGATAACTAAGATAATTGTTACAACTTTGACAAAACTAATTAGATTTAAAAGGACACTCAAATTGAGTGTCAGGAATGAAAAACAAATGTGCTGCTATAGATCCTACATAGTCAGAAAAAAATTACATGTGAAATTTAAACAATTTTTAGAAATACTTCTTTAAAACGAATTGCTTAAATAAAAGCAAATCATTAATTAGCATATAGCCATTTAATTGAAGCTATAATCCTTTATTGAATCTCTACTCATCAATAAAAGTACTATGTAAATGTTGCATAATTTTTAACAACTATTTGTTTATTGGCAAGGGAGGAATCTAATACTGCTGCTTAGCTGAATTGGCATAGCATCAAATTACCTTCTAATTTTCTATGTTTATTCACACAGACAAAAGCTATTCTCAGCCTTAATCAGAAAAGTTTCTTGAAGTGAATGAGCTGAATGCAATGCAGAGACCCATAGCCACACAAGATACTGAGAATAAAAGATGATTAAGTGCCTAGCCCTAAACAAGACATTTATACCACCCCTGAAGGATCATGGAACATGGCAGAAAAGGGAGAAGAACGTAAGACCCAGAAGATAGGAAGAAGGGCTGGAAAGTGCCAAGTTCTTAGTACAATGGCTGTGGCAATTGTGAAGTCATGCCAGCTCTTCCTACTAATACTGGACCCACAGAAATTGGTTCTTCCTAACAGTTAACTGTAGATTGCGAAGACCCTGCCACATACTTCTGATCTCTTGTCAACTTGCAGATTCTCTGTGAAAGGGAGAGAAGTAGGATTCCAGTTCATATCTACTGGTGAGTCCACCAAGCTCTGATCATTAGTTCCAAACTCAGGGTCACATAAATGGTTCTAATCTTTATGGGATACAAAAGAAAACAAAATGTGATGAGTATAAAAAAGAAATTAGTAAGTAAAAGGGGACTATCAGGAGTGAAGAGAAACAAAGAGGTAGGTGAGGACCAGGATTTGTTATAAACATGTATGGCATTGTCTTAAGAGCAAAATTTATTAAATAAAAGAGACTGAGCTTAACACTAATAGCTGTGGAAAAGATGTGAAATCTGTGATAGTTCCTAATCTTCAAGAGTCAGTAATCTTATTGTAACACATACAATTAGTGCATAAGAGAGTTAAGATAATGGCCTAGTCATTCTATAGTGACCTTGGCAAGTCAAGGGGAAACATGCTTTATAAGCACACAATAATTTACCATGAATGATACACTGGAATGTTTCACTTTACCCTATTTTGACTGTCACTCACTCTCCTCGGGTTATTTTTTAATGTGCTCCATAGAGTAGCTTCTTAGGAGTAATCTGCCATGTGAAGTACTATTCTGTCAGTCTCCACAGATGGTGTGCACTTGGCCACTGAAGCTACTGTCTGCATGTACCAGGGTTTATCAGTTGATACATTGATCTTGGTGGGCTCACTCACTAAATTTGCAGATGTTCTATCAATAAAAAAAAAAACTTTCACAAAATTTGTAGTATTTTTACTGGAATTTTCCAGTGTACAATCCAGCACAAGAGTATTAACAGATTTTAGCATAGAACAAAATAGCACATATTAAAATCTCATGGGAGGAAACACCTTTAACTTGTACTGACTCAATTAAGATTGAACATGCTGACTTTTAGAAGAACAGAGAGTGCAAATTCCAGGCCAAATTTTACTATATCACTTTCCTTTTGGCTGGTATGAAATTCTGTGTCCCCTGAATCATCTTACTGAACTATAAGGGCACCTATATTTACAGTTCACTGCCCTCTCCAGAATAAAAAAAAAAAAAACTTCTAATATTGCTGTAACACTTAGTAAGATTTGAACTGACAGCTAGTTTGTAATCAAGCAAAGTCTTGAAATCATATATTTCAAGGAAAAGATACAACAATATATGATATCATTTGATCATAAAATGTATGGCATTGTGGTTTCAACATACTTTTAATTTTGGTAGATGATGTAAATTTGTATTAGCAGAACCACTGGCATAAAGTAGATAATTATCTTCTCATACAATATATCCTAATTACAGTTTCCCCTCCCTCTGCTCCTCCCAGTTGCTCCCCACCTTCATTCCTATCTAAATCCATTGTGTTCTGACTCTGATTAGAAAAAAGCGGGATTGTAAGAGATAACAACAAAATATAACAAAATAAAATGTGATAAGATAAAACAAAACCCATCACATCAAAGTTGGACAAGGCAAACCAACAGAAAAGAGTCCCAGGAGCAGGCACAAGGAGCAGAAAAACACTCATTCAAACACTTAGGAGTCCCATAAAAATACTCAACTCAAATATATAAAGTATATGGAGAGGACCTGATACAGACCCATGTAGGCACTTTGCTTGCCACCTCATTCAATCTCTGTGAGCTCTTATAAGCTTTGCTCAATTGATTTAGAGGGCATTGTTCTCCAGGTGTCTCCATCCCCTCTAGCTCTTACACTCTTTCCCTCCTCCTTCCAAAGGGTTCCTTAAGTTCCGAGGGGAGGGATTTGATAGAGACATTCCATTTAGGGCTGAGTGGTCCAAGGTCTGTCTATCCACATGTCTGCCTGTGGATTTTTGTACTTGTACATGTCTGCTGCAAGAGGAAGTCTCTCTGGTGATGACAGAATAAGACACTGATCTGGTAGTAGAGCAGAATATCTTTAAGAATCACTTTATCACTACTCTTTTTAATGTGTACATATTTTTATCAAATATCCCTTAAAGCCTTTAAAATATCCCTGAAATACAATAGTCACTTTTTATTACATTGTGCGTGTGCACACACACAGAGTGTATGTAGAAGAGGACATTCTGAGAGTTGGTCCTTTCAACATGTAGGATTGAAGTTAGAACATCAGGTTTGGCAGCAAGCATGTTTGTCCACTGAGCCATCTCTTTGGTGTCATAGTTATTTTTTTTTAAATCTTATGGTTCATATTTGGGCTACCGTGTGTTTTGAAAACCCCAAAGCAAAGACTAAGTCAGTTACATCTTGTGAAAGCAGCTTTGTGTCTATCCAAAACAAGACTATTTTTTCTAAATGTGTTATAATTTCAGTCTTTAAAACCAAAATTTTCTTGTCCCCACTTTTCTAGGAGTCACTACTCTATTTTATAAGGCATTTGTTTTAGGACTCCTCCCTGCAAAACAATGGCAAAATCTGAGGCCATTCAAGTGCTCTGTATCTAGTATCTAGAATGGTATATCAGTATAACCCAAGTGCATTCTTTCATGCAGTTTAAATAATCTCTAGATTACGTACAATACCCAATCCAATGTAACTGCTATACAAATAGTTGTTATGCTGCATTATTTAGGGAACTCTAAAATGTGTACAAGTTCATTGCAGATCTGTTATTCCTACTGCCAAAATGTTCTTTCTTAGTCTGTAATTGGTCGGATGTGCAAATTTCCCATCCCATTTGTCTAGACAATTCCTCTTCTTTTATGTTTATTCAACCTTCTCCAAATAAACTTCTGCATCTACAGGTACAACTCTATCTTTCCGTTACTCAGGGCAGAAATCATGAAATCTTTTTGTTGTTGTTTTCTCTTGGTTTGTTTGTTTTTGTTTCACACAGTTAACAATTTAACTGTCTTCTAAACTGTAAACATCCTCAGGGTTGGGGGAACTATTACCATGTAACCTTTTAAAATATTTTTAACTCTGTTGATTCTTCATGAATTTCACAACATGAAATCTCTCCAAATCTGTCCTCTGCCTTTGCAGCCTCCTTCCACCAAAGGCAAACAAATATAAAACAAAACAAAATCTCTTCGTGGAAGCTGCAGTGTATCACAATGTTCATACAGTATACCCTTTTGCCCAAACAGTTTTATTTGCAAACATTCATTTCAATGAGTCCTTGGTCTGGTTTGAGGCATCTGGCTTGTGCTACACTCTCAATATTGGATCCTCAACAGAACTCCTCTAGGATATTCTGTTGTTTCATGATAGCAGGCTGCCTTCTCCAGGCCAGAAATCTTAGAATCTTTTTTTTTTTTAACTCATATTTTTCTCCTCACCCTTGGGGACTATAATGCTCTGGAGGAACAGAAGGAGAGGGAAAGCCCTACAATCAATTAGTTTACTGGCTGTACTTGCAGGAGTGGCCTGTGGGTTAGCAGGGAGTATCTGCTGGATTTGGGGACAAGTTGAAGAAGGGAGATAAGGAGTAGAAGATGTGTGGGATCCATAGGGGATGGGGGCAGGGAGGCAGGGAAGACTTCAGCAGGTGTGCTGTTGCAAAGTGAAGATCTTCAGTCAGCCTACCTGCTTTCCTAGCAAGAGTGACCTTCAGCAATGTGTAGGCTTGGATTTTTCAACAAACCTACTTTATCTAGGGTTCTTAAACGCTTCTACCTCCCTTCCGACCTACTGACCAGAGGTAGGGGAGAAAGAAAGTTATTAGGAAAGGGGGGTGGTAGACCTTTTTCCTTGGGGTGAGTTCACCCTTCATTGGCCCACATACCAGTAGTCCAATCCAAATGCTAACACCAAATAGCAACACGAATCAGCATAAGTCAGCAGATCAGGACAAGTCAGTGAAAGCTACAAGACTCAGTTGGATTGGCCCGAGAAGTTCTCTGGAATGTTTCTGTCTGTGAAGTGAAGTGTCAAAGCACAAAAATCAGCACAGCAATATCAATATCGATCCAAAAAAGCAATGTCTCACTATGGACGTCTATATATTTCCTCTCCTCAGAGTCCACCCAGGGATATTATCAGCTGGCCAAAGTCATGCCCTAGCACAAAAAGCTCACAGCAAAATATCACATGTCCTCTCACAAGACAACTTCTAGCAAAATATCACATGACTCAACTGAGTCTTCAAAGAAACCAGAAATTTCCACTTTAACAAGAAGCCCCTTTTGGAGTTCAGGGCTGGCTTAAAGCAACAAATGGATGGAAAGGGATTAGGAGCAGAAGATCTGCAGGATCTAACAGAGATGAAGTTGGGGAGAGGTTGCCTCAGCTGTTCTGCAGAGCTGGGGATGAAACCAGGGGATTGAACCTGGGGAAAAGAATCATAAGTGAAGATCTAAGGTCAGCCTTCCTGCTTTACTGGCTGGTGTCTGGAGAAAAGATTTTTAAATCAAAGAAGTATCAGTGTTCTATTCCACTTTAACGCAGGAAGACAGAACTCAAAGTTAGAGCCAACTTAGGATCTCTTATTACACAGAATAGTGTTGAATGTGTTTTTGTAAACAAAAGCAGCCCTCCAGGGAATCTATGCCTGCATTCACATGATCAGGACACTTTTTTCTGAGAGCAGATTATACTGCACTGGAGGGATTTTTTATTCATTTATTTTTGAGACAGAACAGTCTTCAAACATTCTATGTTGTTGAGGTTGACCTTGAACTCCTGATCCTCTTGCCTCCCAAGTGCTAGGATGATGGCTTCAAAACCACAAGTGATCTGAAGAATAAATTTTAATATTTTGAAGTTAAATATTTTTAATATTTAGGGCCAGAATTTTGAATAGGAAAGTATAAACTTTTACAAGAAATTATTAGATAATGTTGGTCTCACTAATAACAAATTCTGTATATCTTGCAGATAAACATATTTGAAATTATTTTTTTTAAATATGCTTCATTTTGTTGATATCTAGCACAGTTACTATTTACTTTTGTTAACAAGATTACTAAGATCAACAATCAATAAATGGGACCTCATGAAACTGAAAAGCTTCTGTAAAGCAAAGGACACCGTCATCAGAACAAAACGACAACCTACAGACTGGGAAAGGATCTTCACCAACCCTATATCTGACAGAGGGCTAATATCCAAAGTATATAAAGAACTAAAGGAGTTAAAAATCAAGAAATCAAGTAATCCAACTAAAAAATGGGGTACAGAGCTAAACAGGAAAATCTCTATAGAGGAATGTAGAATGACAGAGAAACACTTAAAAGAAATGTTCAACGTCCTTGTCCTTAGTCATCAGACAGATTCAAATCAACATGACCCTGAGATTTCACCTTACACCCATCAGAATGACCAAGATCAAAAACTCAAGTGACAATACATGTTGGAGAGGATGTGGAGAAAGGGGAACCTTCCTCCATTGCTGGTGGGAATGTAAACTTATACAGCCACTTTGGAAATCAATCCGGTGCTTTCTCAGACAATTAGGAATAGTGCTTCCTCAAGATCCAGCTATACCACTCCTAGGCATATATCCAAAATATGCTCAAGTATACAACAAGGACATTTGTTTAACCATGTTTGTAGCAGCTTTATTCATAATAGCTAGAACTTGAAAACACCCAGATGTCCCTCAAAAGAGGAATGGATACAGAAATTGTTGTATATTTACACAATGGAATACTACTCAGCATTAAAAAAAAAAAAAAGGAAATCATGATTTTCATGATTTTGCAAGCAAATGGTTGGAACTAGGAAAAAATCATCCTGCATGATTTATCCCAGAAGTAGAAAGACACACAAGGTATATACTCACTTATAAGTGGATATTAGGCATATGATAAAGGATAAACATACTAAAATCTGTACACTTAAAAAGCTAAGCAAGAAGGAGAACCCTGAGTAAGATGATCAATCCTCACTCAGAAAGACAAATGGGATGGACATCAGAAGAAGAAGAAAGCAGGAAACAAGACAGAAACCTACTACAGAGGGCCTCTGAAAGACTCTATACTGAGCAGTGTATCAAAGCAGATGCTGAGAATCATAACCAAACCTTGGGCAGAGTGCAGGTAATCTTATGAAAGAAGGGGGAGATAATAAGACCTGGAGAGGATGGACAGGAGCTCCACAAGAAGAGCAACAGAACCAAAAAAATCTGGGCCCAAGGTTCTTTTCTGAGACTGATACTACAACCAAGGACCATTGATGGATATAACCTAGAACCCCTGCTCAGATGTAGCCCAGGGCAGCTCAGTATCCAAGTGGATACCCTAGTAAGGGAAACAGGGACTGTCTCTGTCATGAACTCAGTGGCTGGTTCTTTGATCACCTCCCCCTGATGGGGCAGCCAGTTCTGATGTGACCTGATAAGCTAGAGTCAGATGGAAGGGAAGGAGGACCTCCCCTATCAGTGGACTTGGAGAGCGGTATGAGAGGAGATGAGAGAAAGAGGGTGGGATTGGGAGGGAATGAGGAAGGAGGCCACAGCTGGAATACAAAGTGAATAAACTAATTAATAAAAAAATAAAAATTTAATTAAAAAACAAGATTACTTGTTTCATGTTTCAGTTATAATACATTGGTTGTAAGTGTTGGCAAAGAAATTTGGTCTTCTTACTAGAATAGCTATTTACTTTAAAGATAACAAAACAAGGATGAATCAATCAGTTTTCCTTTGATTTCTTTTATTACAAAAATTAAAACTCATTATCATGAAGCTTTATTCAGTTAAGTAAGCAAAGTAGTGACACAAAATTCAGGAGTCAGAGAAACCTCATGGAATCACAACGTGAACATTTAATGTGTACCCTAATTTTTAGATCCTATCTTCCCTGCAAGATGCCATTGGGAAAGAAAGATTAATAAGGCTATTGGAACCAAAACAGAATTATCATCATAAAAACATAGGAGATGGGAAGTCTGGGCAGGTCTTTAAAACCTTTCAAAGAACAGGTGACAACCCTGGGGGACCTGCAGAGACTGATACCCCAACCAAGGACCATGCATGGAGAGGACCTAAAACCCCAGATCAGGCCTAGCCCATTGACCCAGTATCCAAATGGAGTCCACAGTAAGATGAGCAAGGGCTGTCTCTGACATGAATTTAGTGGCAGGCTCTTTGATCACCTCCCCCTGTGGGGAGTGAGGGATGAAGCCTTGCCAGGCCACAGAGGAAGACAATGCAGCCATTCCTGATGAGACCTGATAGGCTAGGGTCAAATAAAAGGGGAGGAGGACCTCCCCTATCAGTGGACTAGGGGAGGGGCATAGGGGGAGAAGAGGAAAGGAGAGTGGGATTGGGAGGAGATGTGTTAGGGGGCCACAGCCAGGATACAAACTGAATAAATTGTAATAAATTATAATAATAAAAAATATTTAAAGAAAGAAGAAGAAAAAAAAGAACATGTGACAAATATTGAAATCCAGCATACGTTCCATAGCTTTGAGCTGGGCATTGTGACAGGTGATAGACTTACCACAATACCTCAATCTCCAGAAAAACTGATGCTGTAATGTGTACTCAGGGTACGGATCCTTAAAATCAGAGCACTAGTCTCCCTCCATCCAGGAAGCATGCCATAATATTGTAGAATGTTCCATTGCTTCCCTATTCACTCTAAGGGTTTCATTACCTTGAAAGCAGTACTTGAATGCTCAGTATCGATCTGCATGTGATTTCTCATTTGTTCTTTCAGCTTTTCCCCCAATTCCCTGATATCTAAACAGGTAAGACAGGTAACTAAAGTATAATAGTATATCCAAAACATGGAGACAAAATCATAGAAATGTGTTTCCCATGGAAATTTGATAGTATAAGAAATATGCTTCTAACTCTTTCTGTTCAATGCTCATGAGCGTAAAAATAGGATTTAGGGATATGAATGCCATTGGTTCCAAATACAGCATTTTGAGTTTACCACAGTGAGTAACATATTTCCTGTTTAGCTTTTAATATCTCAAAAGTATGTAAGTTATTATTAGAACTTTTTCCTTCAGAGATAAAAGCTATAGCCTGAGGCTACTTTTTTTTTAGGTGTTTGGAATTTTTTTTCTTTATTAATTACACTTTATTCACTTTGTATCCCCCCTGTGGTTCCCTTACTCCTCCCGTCCCAATCCCTCCCTTCCTCCACCCTCTGTATGCATGTCCCTCCCCAAGTCCACTGATAGGGGAGGTCTTCTTTTCCTTCCTTCTGACTTTTGAATGAATTGAATACTAACAACAGTGGTAATCATAACTTACTTTGGAAAACTATGGAAACCAAGAAATTTCCTATCCGAAACAGTAAACTTCATTTTAAAATAATTCTTAAAATGCTTATTGAGAATAAACCTAACATACATTCTCAAGAGTGACCAAAATAATGTGAAAGGCTTTGTGAAGAGTTCTAGTTATTAATGAAGCTTGAAAAGTCCAAGGCTTTGACTTGTCTATGGCTTCCACTTTAATGTTCTGTGTTATGACCTCAGCTTCAGTTCCATACTATGACCCCCAATTCAGTGTTAGATACTATATTACCTGGCTATCAATACTACTTTGTATTCCATGGACCAAAAGTATCAGTATGTCTAGAGGATTATTAAAAATGTGGAGTCAGAGGCCTTACTTCAGAATCTACTCAGTCAGAATCATCACTTCAAGGAGAGCCCCATGTGTTCAGTATTTGAGAAACACAGACTGAAAGTTATCTCTAAGAAAGCTTTAAGCTCAGCAGAGTCCAATCTGGCTCTGTAATATCTATGTATTCCAAACCTAGAGTTCAAATCTAGAATTCAAAATTCAAACCTCATTGACTCAAGACTCATCCTTGCCCTAAAAGGATTCATAACTTGACTCATGCTCAGGAATATTTCATCTAAAAAGGCAGGACTTCCCTTCTTTAGGTGCTGCCAAGAACAGATTTAAAATATATATATATATATATATAGCCAGGATTAGTTAGACACCATTTATCTCCAGCTGACACACTTGGCAAACATTGCTCAAGATTTTGGACTTAATGCTAGATGGTGCTGGTGTACACCTTTAATCCCAGCACTTGGGAGGCAGAGATCTCTGTGGGCTCGAGGCCAGCCTAGTCTACAAAGTGAGTACTAGGACAGCCAAGGCTGTTACACAGAGAAACCCTGTCTCAAAAAACAGAAAGCAAACAAAAACAAAACAAAATACAAAAAATGAACAAACAAAAATCAACCAAAAAAGCCAAAAGATTTTGGATTCAGAACTGTATTTTATAACCATTGCTCCTAATTGACTGTAGAGCAATCTTTTTACAGTAAAGGAAAAAATTTTAAAATAAAATTTAATAATTGGCTGTAGTTGCTTCTTTTAAAAAGTAAGTATTGCCACTTGGAAAACATAATTTATTATTAGGTGTTGATATCTTTTGGTGAGCTCTACACACCACATTTTGGGCTTTTCCTGTTTATGTTTTCATAGTCACAAGAATAGCAAATCAGTTGTCTCTGAAATTTGCACAAAATTTAAGAAAATTGAAAGACAAAATTCAAATTACCTTAACATATGAGGTGCCACTTTTTAAAATTTTTATTTTTATTAATAACAGTTTATTCACTTTGTATCCCAGCTGTAACCCCCTCCCTCGTCCCCTTCCAATCCCACCTGCCCTTCCTCTTGTTCTCCTATGCCCCTCCCCGAGTCCAATGACAGGGGAGGTCTTTCTCCCCCTCCATCTGACTCTAGCATATCAGGTCTCATTAGGACTGGCTTCTTTGTCTTCCTTTGTGGACTACTGCCCCCTCAGGTGAAGGTGATCAAAGAGCCAGACACTGAGTTCATGTCAGAGACAGTCCCTGCTGTCATTACTAGGATTTCCACTTGGAGACTGAGCTGCCATCGTCTACATCTGTATGGGGGTTCTAGGTTATCTCCATGCATGGTCCTTGTTTGGAGTATCATTCTCAGAAAAGACTCCTTTATCCAAAGGTTCTGTTGCTCTTCTCATGGAGCTCCTTTCCCCTCCAGGTCTTTCTATCTCCCCCTTCTTTCATAAGATTCCCTGCACTCTGTCCAAAGTTTGGCTATGAGTCTCAGCATATGTTTTGATACCCTGCTGGGCTACTTAGCAATTAAAAACAAGGAAATCATGAAATTTGCAGGTAAATGGTGGAATCTAGAAAAGATCATCCTAAGTGAGGTATCCCAGAAGCAAAAAGACACACATGATATATACTCACTTATAAGTGGATATTATACATATAGGATAATCATACTAAAATCTATACACCTAAAGAAGCTAATCAAGAAGGAGGACACTGGGTAAGATAGTTAATCTTCATTCAGAAAAGCAAACAGGATGGACATCAGAAGAGGGAGATAACAGGGACTAGGAGAGGATCCTACCACAGAGGGCCTCTCAAAGAGGTGCTGCTTTTACAGGTCTAGGAAAAATGAGTAAGAAAATTAGCTTTTGCAATATAAATAAAAATTTAAAAAGCTTTTTAAAAATATGATCATAACATTTTAAACTGCACACTTGTCTTTTCATTTTAAAACAGTGGTTCTCAACCTTCCTAATGCTGCAACCCTTCAATACGGTTCCTCATGTTGTGGTGACCTCCAACCATAAAATTATTTTTGTTACTACTTCATAATTATAATTTTGCTATTGTTATGAGTAATAATGTAAATATTTGTTATGTGTGAGATCTATTATGCAACCACTATAAAGTGTTTTTTTAATCCCCGAAGGGGACATGACCTACAGGTTAAAAACTGCTGCTTTAAAAAAAAAATGTATATATATATATATATATATATATATATATATATATATATCTTCCTATTCTTACTATGGAGCAAAATACTTTTATTTGCTGTTAGGTATACATTTTTTATATTTGCCTTAGCACTGAACATATAATTTTGTTTATATTCATTATTATCTGGAAGGACCATGTACCACTGCTGCTTGTACAAGGTCCTTGCTGAAAGGGCAACTTTTTTTAATTGGTTCTCTTCTTTCCCTTTTGTGTGTCCCAGGAATCACACTCATGTCGCTTGATTTGCATCTTCTGGATGGGGTGGCAAGCACCTTTACCCACTCAGCCATTCCACTAATCCACCTTCCATGTCTTTCATTTAACATTATCTAAAAATCACTGAATATAACCTTGTGCAGCCATATGATTAAAATCTTAATGAATTCATAAGGGTCCATGTTGGGGGTTGGACTGGTACTCTGTGTATTCAAATGCTGCATTCTGGGCCCCCAAGGTCTCAATGCAGTCTGGCTGAAGACATTGCCACATACACTGATCATTGTTGTGTAAACTTTGCTCCCCAGTTACCTCTGATTGGTTAATAAAGAAGCTGGACAGCCAATTTTGGACAAAAGAAATGGGAAAAGTGGAGCTTCCATTCCTTGTGTTCTGGTCTCATGGAGGGACCACAAGGAAGATGAGAGGGAGGGAGGAGAGGGACAGAAAGAAGAATATGTAGATAAAGTTTGCACATGTCCTGATGGAGAAGAAACAGCCCAGGTGAAACCAATATGGCAAGTGACTTGGAGTGTGTGGCTGGGAAGCAGCCAGACTAGCTTAGAAGATTAGTATAAAACGATATCTGCCCAGTTATTAAGCTTGTTAATAAATCTAATAAGTCTATGTCTCATTTACTTGTGAACTAAAGCAGGTGATTAGAAAAGGCCCCCAGAATATAAATTATCTTCACAGATCCATCCTAACGAAATATATTCTCCTTACCAAGCATTTTATTTTCAGACTTTTAAGTTGCTTTAAATTTCTTTATGTCAATACCTAAGATTTCTATGAATACTTTTTAGGTAAAACATTATTTTTCTTCTGCCATTTGGGCTCGCAGCAGATACATTCCCATGAGCTGCATTTTCTAGATTATTAATTAGGAGCTTTTTTCCTCAAAAAAAAAATAACACTTTTGAAATTGAAACTTATTTATTGGCTCTGTTCATGTTGAGAAGATGTTGGTGGTTGAAAACAAGATCCAACAAGATTAGAGTCTCACAACAGTGTGATGCAGCCATGATCATTCAGGCCTTTACAGCCATTGAAGCAGGACATTCTCCCCAAGCATGGTTGGATACCATAAAAAGCTAAAATGTTACGCTCAGGATGTGAGGCTAAGCACTGCACTCAGGGTCAGCCACTTTGGACCCAGAGAAGAGCATGTCTGGTTGCATGCGGGTTGATGCCCCAGGTCCCGCCTCTGAGAAAAAGGTATCGGACGGGTCTGATGCTCTTTGGGTGGATGACACCTAAATGAACATCGGCACAAAGTCCCAATTTATTTCTAATATCAGAGATCAGACCTCTACTCTTGCCTGATGCGTCCAAAACAAAAAGGGGGAACTGTAGAGAGCTGCGTAATGCGTAATGCCGCGCCTTAAAGATGGAGCTGGTTTCTGCCTTCCACCTTCCCGATGGTGAGTGCTCTCTGTCATGAACAATTCCACATTTGGCTAAGGCTGAGGATCTGGCTTGCTTCCATGTATGTGGACCTATCTGCATTGCCCACGTGGCACGCCTGGGTTGGATACCCAGAGGCTATTTAAGCTGTGGGCTGGCTTTCCCCAGGGTCCGAGGATTGTTCAAGGTTCCTGAATAAACTGCATTGAAAAAAAAAAATGGTGGGGTAGGTAAAGAGTTGTTGGGGAAAAGATGAATATTATCAAACTATGTTGTACAAAGGTCTCAAGGAATTAATAAAGTTATTTCTTTTTTCAAAATCAAAAAAAAAAAGAAAGAAAACAAGATCCAAACCCTTAGTAGCCTCCTGACTAGTTATTTGTGCATAAAATATCAGGAAACTTAAAGAACCAATATATTATTGGTTTAAGGAGCAATCACTTTAGATTACTAAACTCTTCTACATAACTGGGCCAGGAAATTTATTTCAAATATCTTCTATAGATGCACAAATGAACAGGTATGTGTATGTGCCCTATACAACTAACAGAAAAACATAATGTAACATATTGTAAATTGTCTTCCCGTCCCAAAAAAAACTAACTCTGAGCTAGAATATGCAAAATGTATACAGTCCAATTGAAATTTTTAATAATTCAGAAGCATAATTTAAACAGATAGCATAATAAAGAATTATCTTACTCACTTGTATATACTAACAGATGTCAAAATGAACATCTTGACAGCAATAGAAAAATGTGTCCACTTTAGTCACAGATTTCACAGAGCCCCTCAGAATTTCTATTTTATTGACCTTATATGCAGCCATAAGGTGTTATACAAGCTCTTCCTGGCAAGCAGGAACATGTCATTTTTTGTCAGTTTCAAAAGTCTCTTACTCTAACTGACTTTTGCCATCCCAATTACCATAGAAGCATATTGTATGTTAACTTAATTTCATAAGCAACTCTTTCTGAAGCAATCTTCTTTAATGATCCAAGCCGTTTAAAAATTTTTAGAGGTGACTGTAATTGTAGATTTTTGTTACATACATGCATACCATTCATACACAATGTCCTTGGCAACAACTCAATATTTAAAAGCTTTTGAATGTTCAAAATGGCATGCTGAATAAGGCCAACTGCATTTTATTGGGTACCTTCTCTGTGATAGGAACTACTCTAAGCACTCTAATTTTTTTTTAATTTTATGATCCTTAAAACAATCCTAAGAGAAAAGGACTATATTATTTCTATTGCCTTACTGAAGAGGGGGTTGAGCTACACAAATGTCAAACAACTTGCTTCAAATAAATAAAGGCAGAGAAAGCTTTAAAATTTAAAAAAAAAATGTCAAAGTCAAGTCTTCTGACATTATAATCTAAGCATTTAACTCTAAGAAATGCTGTCTTCATCCTTAGTTACTTGAGTGCTTTCTGTGCTGTTCTTCCAACCTTTTCAACACATAGCCCTACAGATTGTAAACAACTCATGCTCTTGTATCCTACCTCTAAATAAACACAACGCACGATTTTCCTATGAGATAGAACTGTTTTTGTAGGTGAGTAGAATATTTGACTTTATTTTTTATGTGAACCACTAAAACATACCACTAAAATGAAGGGAAAGATATGTACAAATAAATCTCATTGCTCTGGCTGTTTTTGTGTTAACTTGACACAAGTTAGAGTCATCAGAGAGGAAAGAGTCTCAGCTGAGGAAATACCTCCATAATACTCAGCGATAAGGCATTCTTTTTTTATTAGTGAGCAGTGGTGGTGGTAGTGGGCACTAACCCATTGTGCGTGGTTCCATCCCTAGGAGGATGGTCCCGAGTCCTGTAAGAAAGCAGACTGAGCAAGGCAGTAAGCAGCACCTCTTCAGAGCCTCTGCATCAGCTCTTTCCTCCAGCTTCCTATTGTGTTTGAGTTTCTGTCCTGACTTCCTTTGATGATGAACAGCAATGTGGAAGAATAAGCTGCATAAACCCTTTTCTTCCCAACTTGCATTTTGGTCACGGTGTTTCATTGCAGCAGTAGAAACCTTAACTAAGACACACATGTAAATAAATTTGGAATTTCTGATATGATAAATATTTGCTTTGATTTTGCGTTAGAAAAGTAAGAGTTAAAATAATTTCTCCCAAAATTCGATGAAACTTGAAGATTCTAAAACTCAAAATAAATAATAATAACTGTGTTAAGAAAGGCTACTCAGTGAGCTAATTGATAAAATGAAAAATCCATTCTCATCCACCCTTTTATTAGCAGGTGTGACTGCTACTTCTAATCTGTAAGTACTCTCACCTCACTGTCAATACTCTTGGTGATCAGATTTATAGATTAGGATTAAGCTTTGGATCTTTTCAGATTCTTCTTAACATCTTCTCCAGAAGAGGACTCCAGGACTCCATGTACCGCCATGTACATGCCCAAATCCTGTGAGAAGCTCCCATGAATTCCCCTTTGTAGGATCAATTTCTAGTTTCTCTGGAGTATTTTTTTTCCAGCCTTCAGGTAAATAAGTAAATAGGTAAATAAGTCTAATACAAGCCACTGCTATGTTTCTAGTGTCCTTTGTTAGATGAGCAATGTGCACATCTAGTTTATTTTATGTAGAATACTACTAAGTCTCAATAAAAAGCAATATTTGCAGGAGGAAGAGACCTCCAGAAAGAGGAGACTTCCAGATAATACTCTGGATATATTTAATTTAGCAAAGTATTTAGGTATTCAAATGTACTAGTCAGGAAGATCATAGCACACAAGTTATAATTCCTTACAAAATTTAAAAATCATTAACATGGAAATAGAAATTAAAACTTGTCTATGAAGACCACTCATCATAAAGTATGATAAAGGAGAATGAGAAAACAAGTCCTGACTGCTGAAGACCTTCAACGGAAGAACCTACAGAGACAGTCAAATAACAAGGAAGGTAGAGAAAGCACAAATAGGAGAGAAGCACAGAGACCTGGTGTACATCAGCACGTAAAACCAGAAGGACACTGTTCCAAAGCCTGGGAAGTGGCCAAATGGTTGAAGTATCCAAAAGACTGAAAACAACTGAAAAAAAAATCCATCTGAAGCTCTTCACTGCTGCTTTCTTTCATATTTTTAGAAGCAGAAGCCAGATTAAGTTGATGAGGAGTCAAGTATGAAATCAGCTGCTTCAAAAGGGAGATAGAATCAACCAGAAGAGACAGTGTAAAGATTCTATAATAATTATTAGAAGTTACAGTTTCAAGGATGAAACTGTTATATCTTGAATTCTAATTTGGTCTCTTATTAGATATGTGACATTAGTCAAGTTTCTCAACCTGTTTATAACTAGTTCACACTTACCGACTAGTAGAAACATAGGTCTATGAAAGAGAGAGATCAATTATTAAAATTCTTGCACATAGAAATCTCTAAATATTAAATAAGTAAACAGTAGAAACAACTTCATATAATCATGAAACAGTATGGCAGCGACATGGGTTTGGAAGTTTACTAATTCAAATACTGTGGAAATAAAACCAGAGTGGTTGGAGAGATGGCTCAGAGGATAAGAACACTGGCAGTTCTTCCAAAGGTCCTGAGTTCATTTCCCAGTAACCACATAGTGGCTCATAATCATCTATAGTGAGATCCAGTGCCCCCTTCTCATGCAGGGGCACACATGCAGGCAGAATGGTGCATAAATTATAAATAAATCTAAACAAACAAACAACAACAACAAACCAAAACAGAGGTTAATAAGTTCTAGAGAATGAATGTCCTTGCTAAAGAGCTGGATTTCTTTTCAAGCCGTGAGGTTTCATTAGAAAGAATAGGATTATAGTTCTAAAATAAACATGTTTAAAATGGAATTTTAAATTTAAAATTCCTGTTAATCCTACCATCCCTGTCTTTCTTTATATGAAAGGACATTTCCTCTGTAGCCCAAATATCATTCTAGAATTCACCCTTAAAACATTAAATCAGATTTATTCTAGTTTTTTCATTTCTCTTGATTGCCACTCCCTTCTAATCCCATGCTTGTGTCTAAATTCAGGTAATCCCAACTACTCTTTTGTGTTCTTTAGCAGCTGGCCCCAGGTATTGCCTCTTTACTGATATCCCACTTCCTTGAATAGAGACCCCAAAAGTACATTTAATATTTTAGTGTACAAAATTATTCATTTAATTATGGTATTTTCATTCTTAGATAATCATCATGATTTTTCTCCAACTGATTCTTTTCCTTCCTGAAATAGAAAACCTCCCCAACTGTGCTTTTAGATAGACAAGAGATGATAGATAGATAGATAGATAGATAGATAGATAGATAGATAGATAATAGGTAAATAAATAGATGATTGATTGATAGATGCTAGATAGATAGATAAAAAGTACATAGATAAATACATGATAGATCAGATAGATAGAAAGAGAGAGATAGATGACAGATGCTTTAAATCTAGATTACTCATATGAGAAAAATATGTGAAAGCCTTAAGTGTAACATTTAAGTCCCCTCCAGTTCTTCCTCTGGTTACCTCATCAGCATAATCTTTTGCTGCATTCTATCTAACAAGATTTTTCAAATTACCCAGAAAATTTTAATCATTGCTACCTCCATCTGGATATTGTTCCCTGATTTCTGTTCCAAAAGGCTAACTTCCCTTTCTCTTGCTGTCAACACTTTTCTATGCTATCCTCCATATTTATTACTCTGCCTCACATTTGGATAGCTTTGTTTTTATTATGTCCGCAGGACACTTTATACAATGCACTTTCGTGCACTTAATTTAAAAACCTTTGTGTTAAACCTGAAAGGCCATAAAATATGTGATGTTATCTGTTTGTCCCCTGCATGGTAGCGAAGGTGTTCCGATTATGCTCATGAGAAAGGGAGGAAGAGAACAAACTGGACGCTTTGTGGAAATGAAAAATTAGCTTGTCCTCTGAAAGATAAGAATGTCAGGTAAGTTACATCATGGCATTTAATGTAAGTTTCCATTTTATTTACATTTTAATGCCCCCTCAAGTCTTCTAACTAGGTATAGGAAAGGAAATATCCTCTTTCTCAGAAGCTATAATGTTCTGTCAGCAATCAGAAGCAGAAACAGAAATGCAAGCCACTTCCTGAGGCTTCCCTCAGGATGCCTAAGAAAAGGCTACAAGTCCTGAACTAAATAGAGACCTCCTCAGCTACAAGACTTCCTGTCACGCTCACATAATTCACACAGCATTAGAAAATGGGCTGTTAGGATTTATTCTATTGAGATAAAGGAAGGTTGCCCTGTCACAGAGGTATGGTCCCAGGTACTGCAGCAGACAAGAGGCAGAGAAGGCTGTCACAGCTTTTAAAAGAGTGGAGGAGTCAATTAGTCCCTAATTAGCTGAGGACACATTCTAGTGGGAGTTTTGGTTTCTTTAAAAACCTACTTGTGTTGTGTGAATATGTTTTTGTTTGGGGATAAGAGGCTGCTTCATAGCAGGTGATTATGATTTGCCTCTTGCACTAGCACGGTTGTGATCTTTGCCAACTGCAGACAGTTTAATTTATTGGACTCTGGAGAGAGCCCTGGGAGGCCCATGGCATCTGCTGCTCTCCCTGTTGCTGCCCCTGCTGCTGCTGATTTGTCCTGATGCTACATTTGCTATTGCTGGATTGTTGGTTTGCTGATTTGCTGGACTGCTGGATATTCTTACTATGAAGGTTGGACTTGCCTCAAGGAACTCTAAGTCCCTAATCAGCAGGAAGTAGCCTATAGAAGTCTATGCCTCCTTTCCCTGCTAATCTTCTTTTTCTCCTAGTTAGTGTTGGGAAGTGGAGGTTGGAAGAGATTAGGGTAGAATAAGGGTTGGAAGAGAGGTAGAGATACAAGAACCCAACAGGCACACTGCTGCTGCTGGCCTGATGGCAATATTATAGTTGCACTGTTAGAAGAAATATGTCTAACTAATCATTTCTGTTTGGATATAACTAATGGCTTATTTTCTTTATGAGAAGAAAGGACTCCTCTGTTCTTTCTGGGCTGTTTCCATGTGGGTGACTAATGGAGAAATCGGTTTGTTCATAATCACCCATGTTTTCCAACTATTTGTACCTTTGGAAGTAAGTGAACAATCTCATGCCACCCTTAGTATGTAGGTGAAGGCAATGGGCTCAAGCCACAGGCTGAGGAAGGACACAGGACAAAGAAAGAGCCTTCTGAGAAAGGCCTCTTTGGCTAATGGCTCTGCAACTCCAGATTCTTTCTTGGTTAAAGTTGCTGAGAGAAAAACTTCTGCATGCCACAGTAGACCGGTAAATGGAAGGTGGGTATTCCAGTCAAGCAGGCCTGGGCTTTGGCTTGTGCATCTTGAGAATTTTTTTTTCTCTTCAGTGCACTTTAGAGGAGGTAGAAAAAGCAAAGTAAAATTCCTATTTTTAATGGGTTGATGTCTCAGTCCCTCCACTTGAGGGAGATGGTGGATTCAGGCTTCCTGTGCCCCATTACTAAAGGTTTTGGTATGGTTACTCATAGATTTCATGGAGTTTCCATTGCACCAGGAAGTGCTCTTTTGGGATTCCTAAAAGTGGGGGCGAGGGCTGCCTCTTGTTTGCAGGGGGGGACCCTTATCCTCCTACTGGGTTGTCTCATCCAGCCTTGATGTGCCTGGTCTTATTGTAGCTTGTTATGCCATATTTGGTTGATGTCCTTTGGAGGCCTACTCTTTTCTGAGGGGAGGCAGAGTCGGGGGAAGTAGATGGGAAGAAAAGAGGTAGCGGGGAGATACTAGGGGAAGAGGGAAGAGAGGGGACTGTAGCCTGGATGCAATATATGAAGGAAGAATTTTGAATGTTTAAAGTAAAATTACATAAAAAGATGCTAACTTTGGTCAGTCTTTGTCCCTGTGCTTCAGGCAGAGTTGTTTGATGCAGGAATATCTCCTCTGTGTGAAACAGTCTCTACTTAATACCTTCGCAGTCTCCAGGATAATGGACCTCAAGTCCTGTGCAAAGCCATTCCTGATGTTCCGCTGTCACACCAGCCACCACACCAGAGGAGGAAGAACATCATCTGTCATGTTCCACAATAGGTTGGGGATTGATGGTTCCTCACAGGCCTATGCCGTGATCAAGTAGCCACTGTGATTCTGTCAACAGGTAGTTAAACTTACAAGAGGTATAGCTAAGCATAAAATCTTTGGATGACTTGGAGTGTGCCCTTGCAAGATCATGGAACCATGGTCACTGTTCTTGCTTTTTGTTTTGTGGTCATGAATTGAATGCTTTCTCTTATCCAAAGCTGAAAGCACTGGTGACATTTAATCATGCCCAGGAACTCCAAAACTGTGAGCTTAAATAAATATTTTTATCTGTATACATAATTTAGTTAGGGTATTTTGTTAGAGCAATGAAAACTACTACTTTGTTTGTTTTTGGAGACAGGGTTTCTCTGTGTAGCCTTGGCTGTCCTGGAACTCGCTTTGTAAACCTGGCTGGCCTGTCACTCACGAAGATCTGTCTGCCTCTGCCTCCCAAGTGCTGAGAGTTAAAGGCATGCACCACCACCACCCAGCTCTGTAAGTACTCACTGCCTCAAGGCATAGCATTCCACAGCTCTCTACAATTTCTCCTTTTTGTTTTAGACGCATCAGGCAAGAGTAGAGGTCTGATCTCTGATATTAGAAATAAATTGGGACTTTGTACCGATGTTCATTTAGGTGTCATCCACCCAAAGAGCATCAGACCCGTCCAATACCTTTTTCTCAGAGGCGGGACCTGGGGCATCAACCCGCATGCAATCAGACATGCTCTTCTCTAGGTCCAAAGAGATGGAGCTGGTTTCCGCCTTCCACCTTCCCAATGGTGAGTGCTCTCTGTCACGAACAATTCCACATTTGGCTAAGGCTGAGGATCTGGCTTGCTTCCATGTATGTGGACCTATCTGCATTGCCTACGTGGCACGCCTGGGTTGGCTACCCAGAGGCTATTTAAGCTGTGGGCTGGCTTTCCCCAGGGTCCGAGGATTGTTCAAGGTTCCTGAATAAACTGCATTGAAAAAAAAAAAAAGAAAGAAAAAAAGAAGATATATTGGAGGTAAAATAGCTGATGTTATTTATGAACATAAAATTATCCAATCAAGTGCACTGAGTACCTGTTATGTGTCATGTTTTGGAACACAGGATGTATATGTTAAGTATTGTGTATACCCTTAAGGAAATATGCAGTTTAAGGATTCTTTAAAGTTATATGTGGGCAAGCACCCAAATTTATATAAAATAAAACTTCATTGAGCATTAAAAAAAAAAAAAAAAAAAAAAAAAGTACTCACTGCCTCAGAGAAAACTCAAAGCTCACTTTCATATCATGTTTACATCTCCAGATTTTGGCAGTCCCACACATTTATTTAACATTTATTGATCTAAGCTAAGATTGAAATAAAGCCAAACCACTTTTATGATTAAAATCATTTTAGTGTACTTCCCAGAGTGGGGAACTAGCTAGGCAGCTGATCTGGGAGATGGGCATGCTGATGTATAGAAAAACTGCTTCTGTGCCATGGACTTTGAACCATCTGTCAACACCTTTGTATCTCTTTTCAAGCAATGTTTCATAATTATGTTATATCGAAAGGATACGAAAATGTGTCTAGAAGAAAAATGTAAGAGAAAACCTTTTGTGTCTTTCAATTTAAAAATATTTATTAGACTATAAAAATCATAATGAAAATCTGAAAGTGGCTGGACATGGAAACACCTTTAATCTCAGCACTGGAAAGACAGAAGCAAGTAGATCTTTTTGAGTTCAAGGCTAAACTGGTCTACATAATGAGTTCAAGGCCAACCAGGGCCACATATTGAAAAAAATACGCCTAGTTTACTTTTTTAAGAATATTGCAAAACAAATAAAGCTGCTACAAACATGGCTGAGCAAATGTCCTTTTTGTGTACTTGAGCCTCTTTTGGATATATGCCTAGGAGTGGTATGGCTGGATCTTGAGGAAGCGCTATTCCTAGTTGTCTAAGAAAGCACCAGATTGATTTCCAGAGTGGTTATACCAGTTTACATTCCCACCAGCAGTGGAGGAGAGTTCCCCTTTCTGCACATCCTCTCCAGCATGTGTTGTCACTTGAGTTTTTGATCTTGTCCATTCTCATGGGTGTAAGGTGAAATCTCAGGGTTGTTTTGATTTCCCTAATGGCTAATGAGGTTGAGCATTTCTTTAAATGCTTCTCTGCCATTTGATATTCCTCTGCAGAGAGTTCTCTGTTTAGCTCTGTTCCCCATTTTTTAATGGGATTACTTGGTTTGCTGCTTTTCAGCTTCTTTAGTTCTTTATATATACTGGATATGAGTCCTCTGTCAGATAAAGGGTTGGTGAAGATTCTTTCCCAATCTGTAGGCAGTCACTTTGTTTTGATGACTGTGTCCTTTGCTTTACAGAAGCTTTTCAGTTTCATGAGGTCCCATTTATTGATTGTTGCTTTTAGAGCCTGTGCTGTTGGTGTTCTGTTCAGGAAGTTTTCTCTTGTACCAATGTGCAGATGCCCCTCAACTGAAGAATGGATGCAGAAATTGTGGTACATCTATACAATGGAGTATTACTCAGCAATGAAAAATAAGAAAATCATGAAATTTGCAGGTAAATGGTGGGACCTGGAAAGGATCATCCTGAGTGAGTTGTCCCAGAAGCAAAAAGACACACACGGTATATACTCACTCATATAAACATACAACATAGGATAAACCCACTAAATTCTGTACATCTAAACAAACTAAGCAAAAGAGAGGACCCTAACTAAAATGCTCAATCCCCATCCTGAAAGGCAAAGAGAATGGACATCAGAAGAAGAAAACAGGAAACAACCTAGGAACCTGCTACAGAGGGCCTCTGAAAGCCAGAAGAAGAAAACAGGAAACAACCTAGGAACCTGTCACAGAGGGCCTCTGAAAGCCTCTGCGCTGCAGACTATCAAAGCAGATGCTGAGCCTGATGGCCAACTGTCGGGCAGAGTGAATGGAATTTTAGGTAAGAAGTGGGAAATAGCAAGAGCTGGAGAGGACAGGAACCCCACAAGGAGAGCAACAGAACAAGAAAAATTTGAACACAGGGAACTTCCCAGAGACTCATACTCCAACCAAGGACTATTCATGGAGATAACCTAGAACCCCTGCACAGATGTAGCCCAGGGCAGTTCAGAGTCCAAGTGGGTTACATAATAATGGGAAGAGGGACTGCCTCTGACATAATCTGATTGGCCTGCTCTTTGATCACCTCCACCTGAGGGGGGAGCAGCCTTACCAGGCCACAGAAGATGACAATGCAGCCACTTCTGATGAGAACTGATAGACTAAGATCAGAAGGAAGGAGAGGAGGACCTCCCCTATCAGTGGACCTGGGGGGAGGGGCATGCATGCAGAAAGGAGAGGGAGGGTGGGATCAGGAGGTGAGGAGGGAGGGGCTTATGGGGGGATACAAAATGAATAAAGTATAATTAATAAAAGTTAAATAAAAAATAAAAAAAAGAATATTGCAAAACCAGACTTGAGAGATGGCTCAGTGGCTAGGAGCCTTGTTACTATTACAGAAAAAACAGTTCAGTTCCTGACACCCACATGGTGGTTTGCAACCATCCACTACTCCAGTTCCAGGGTATCTGACATCCTTTTCTGGCCTCTGTCTGCACCAGGCATGCACATGGTACACATACATATATGCAGACAAAACATTCATATACAAAAAAATCCAAAATATGTTAAATAGTTTAAAGCACACACGAAAGAAATTATAAGTAATATTTTGTCACTAATGCTAAATACCCTACTCAAGAATCAACCTTAGAATTGGGTTCCCCAACCCCAAGTAAAAGATGTTCGTATACAGTCTAAATACAGAAGGAACAGATGCATTGGCTCACTGTCTTACAGGATTTGTGTGCTATTTGGAAATTGGATTGCTTTGAGAAATCACTTGTTAGCCAGCAAAAGCATTAAGAGATTATTTGTCCACCACGATTTTCAAGTTTTCCCTAATGATAAACTCATTTTGAAATAAGAAGGCAGCCAAAGTAGTTTTACTTGGAGAGATATTATTTCATCCATGTCAGAAACACCAAAAGCATGTAAAGCAAGTACACTCCAGCTTTGAGTTTTGTTATTTAAGACTTATGAATAACAGAACCAAACAATTTTAGTCCTAAATAATACATATTTCACAATTCCCTTGAAATGCCTGTCACTTTAAAGTCTTACAGTCTGTTAAGCGGGGGTGGGGGGGTAGGGGGTGGGGGGGTGGAGGGGTGGAGCATTGTAAACCCCACTCCGGATTTTGAATCTTCACTTCCCATTACACTCTAATACCTACTTCAGTACTGTTTGAGACTGTTGCCAAATGCTGCTTGCCTAGTTACTTGTTCAGGTATTCCATGTTTTCCTACCGTGCAACAGCACACTTTGCTCTGAGGGCTAACTAGGTTATTTCAAAAAGTTCCTTCTTTGCAAGTAAGTGGGATTCAAAAATACAAAAAAAGGACTTAAATATCTTCAGGTGATTTTTTTTTCAATTGTCAACAGAACCAATGTATTTTCAATGAGTTTCTGTGTAACTATCAAATTGAATGAATTAACTCCTGCTTTTATGCTTTCTTAGAGTATTGGCATTATTACAATGGTTTCCATGAACTGATGAATTTAATTCACATATAAAGGTATATACATAAATATGTGTATAAATATATATATAAATCCTTAAAGACCAATAAACTGAATGTATGTTTTAGCACATATTTTTCCAATTTTCTTGGATATGTGTAATTACCTTCTATTTCTTCATAAGGGCTGTTAAATTGTTTATTTTGAGCTCCTGATGTCCAACATACTCATTGCTGCCCCATATCAGAGTATTTAAATCAATTATATTACTTTACATAGAAAATGCAGTACCTTAGACACACTAGACATACCTCTTGGACTCAATGTCCACACAGTTCATAGTTGTCATGTTGCATAGCACGGATTTCAGCGTCCGGAACACTGCTAATTCACAATGCTGTAGATCAAAGGCAGAAAACTTCTTTCTCAAAGGACTTCATAATAATTAGTGTTTATAGTCCAACAGGTGAAACTGAGACTATTATAGGATACATTTACTTGCATCTCAAAAATAGACCCATCCAAAGTTGGAAGCAGATAGTTGACTGAGTTTGAGTTCTAATTTGAGCAGCGCTTAGATCACTTCTTCACTGTATGTTCAGTGTGTCTTTACTTACTAAGAAATGGCCACCTTCAAAATGCTGCCATAATTATTAACGGTGGAGTTACTAAGAAGAAACCACAGTCCAATCCGCCTAGAGTTAGAAACTGAACAAAAAGGACATGCCAAAAGTTAGGCAATGAAGCAATTGTAATTTCATGGATAAAATGAGGGAATGTACTGAGTGTTGTGAAAAAGAAGTAAGGGAACCTAAACTGACCTAAAAGGTAATTTGGTGCTAAAAATAATTTTCAACGACTGTTGCTTGAATATTTGGCCATTTCAATTTCTTATTATTTGTAGCTGGCCTATGTAAAAAAACATTATAAATTTAGAGTCTAGATAATTTTTCTAAGCATATTCATGTTCAAATACATGGCATTCTTATAATCCATATCAGTTACTTATCATAAATATATACTTAACACTATAACTAATTAAAAATATTTTCATATTTTTCCATTTTCCTCTGCCTATAATTTTTCTTAAATATATATATATAATAAATTTTTTTGTAACCAGAAAATCTTGCCACCAATTAGTGCTAAAATAACCCCAATTTCCTATAAAATTGCTTACATCAAACTCCAAATTCAGATCTTCATTAAGTAAAATAGTGTGACTATAAATACAGCTACCTAACTGACATATTCTTTTTTGAAACCATGGCTTTCTTTTAATTATTAAGTCTCAGTAGGCATATTGAACATGGCAAAGGAAAATAGAAATGTGCCCTAATTTTTCTATATACGGGCAATGTGCCTCAAGATTCTAATTTCTTTCTCTTTAAAAAAATAATTTTAATGTTTGCTGGTGTTTGGCCTACATGTCTATGTGAGAAAACTTGAGTTACAGACAGTTATGATTTGCCAGGTGGGTGCTAGAAATGGAACCCAGGTCCTTTGGGTGATTCATCTCTCTAGCCACCTCTAAATTATTCTGAAACCTATCTTGCACTTTGCATTTAATTTTACTGGTTTGCTATTGTTGTTGTTATTATTGTTGTTATCATTATTGGTTCCAAAACACATCACACATTTTAAATGTGTGAACACTGGTTTTATGAGGTCCCACACCAAGTGACAGAGCACCAGGAAGCAGTTGTTTAGTGACTATCTCATGCATTATCTCACTGCTTATCCTGATAAACCTAAATTGTTTAATATGGCTGATTATACCTTGGAATGAAGGCAAGATAGAGAGGATAAAATATTCCCCAAGGTCTTGACATTGGATTTCAATTCCTTAGTTTCACTAAAATTGGTCCTGCTGACTCCAGCTTACTTTGCTTTTTTATGGTGACAAATTAAGTGTACCAAGAAATTAGAATCTGACGTGCCTTTCTTGGCTTCTCAGAACAATGAATATTGGGACAGTGCCAAGAATATTGGAATTTAAAACCCAAGAGGGAAAAATGATGACTGAGTATCCCACTTCTGAATCCTTGGCCACAGTGCTGTTTTTCTTCTCATCTGCAGGATTCACAGTCCACAGCTGGTACTGTTCATTAATGTAACACTGTGTATACACTATAGTTTCTGGAACTTTCAAGGCAAATGTCCTCTGTCCATTTTAGTTGAGAAAGGAAAAAAAGTTACACTCCCCTGGCTCTCATAGTTTCTCCATAGTTAGAAGCTCTTAATGTCTCTGGAGTGCAGTCGTGAAGGATATTAGTAGCTGCATACATTTTCCTTGTGGTCACAGACTGTCTAAGTACCCAGTGGAGATCTGTGGATGAGCTCATCCGAGGATTCTTCTCAGGAGGGTCCTCTCCATATTCAGGAAGGGTTTTGGCTCTGGCGTGTTCACACAATGCCATCACCACCTTTCTAGAAGTTTCCATTTGTCAGAACTGGCCTTAGGGATTCACACCATTTTCAAATAGAAGGAGGACTTGTCTGCTTCTACGATTGAGGGATAGAAGGTACCTCAAAAATATAAATGGACATTTAAATACATCAATACATACAACAATATAAGTTCTAAATTTTTTATATATAACTAAGAAATGACTTAAATGACTTTTTAAATATAGTGTTAAGGAGAAGAATATGCATAAATATATTTGTAGATAGCATATTACAACATTATATAATATATATTTTGTACAACATATATTATAAATAGCATAGTTTATATAAAATATATAATATATGCCATATGTGTATTAGATACATAGATATATATAGTATATAATAGTTATATACGTAATATATTATACACATTACATGTGTGCTATAGATACATTTCTGCTTTGTTTTTGGTTTGTTTGTCACAGTTTCTCATGGAGCTCAGGATGGTCTTACACTTGTTATGTAGCTGAAGCAATCCTCAGGTTTCCAGTACTAGGACCGTGGGTGAGTGCTACTGCACTGGCTGCATCCCTACATATATTAAACAGAATGTCTAAATACTTGAACGAATTAAAGCTAGTCCTGCCGTGGTGGTGTGCGGGCTGGCCTCAGACTCACTGTGCCCTTGCTCACCTCTGAGTGTTGGAGTCACAGGCATGCATCGGTATGCCTGGCTTTAGTATTTTTAACCAACTGAACGTTTGTGAACTCACTTTCCACACTTAGTTTTGTCCTTTTAAAAGATGAATGCAGGTTTATCAGTTGAAGAGAAGATCTAAAGAGGTAAACTATGTTCATATATCCATACAGGAGGAAAAGCACTTAATGACATGTTAATTTTTTTGCTTTGGCCCGACTGTATTGGATGTTAATTTGGGAATGACTGCGGACTTACAGAAAAGCAGAAGAACCGCCACATATGCCTTATCTCTGTTTCCTCCTCTTAGATCTCACATTCCTTGGATGCCTTTGCCAATGTTAGGAAAGCTGCGTTGGAATATTAATGTTAACTTAGCTCAAGACTTTGGTTTTGTTTCACTAGTTTCCCAATGTTGCTGTGTTACAGTCTAATCAAGAATCCCAGACTGTATATAGTTTGGCAGTGTTTTGTGTTTTTTTTTTAATTAATCCTTTATAACGTTCTACATTTCTTAATTCACAGTCCTGTTTTTTTTGCTTCCATCTAAGCAGTTTAACGCAGCGGTGGTGTCTGGAGAACTGCTTCTGAGTGCCAATGTGCCGTGTTTCTCACACTCCTGACTCCCGGGCCGATCTCTGAAGACAACTTGCTTCTTATTTATGACACTATACGTTAAAGAACTGAAAATATTCAATTTAGTGCCTACTTTGTGCAGAGTCTATGAATTCCAACCAGAGCACATAAATGTCAAACCTGAGAAATAAATTATGATTGATTTAAGATTTCCACCCAAAGTACTATTTTTCTAAATAGATGTTCATGGAAAATACAAAATATTGGTTTTTTAAAAATGTTTCTTATGGGATCTGAAAGCTCTTTAGCTCTATTTTCAGGAAGATGCCTGAATAACTTAAAATTTTGAAATTGTCAGGACGATCAATTTTTTAAAATATTTTATTACAGTGATTTATCACTCAGAATTGCAGTACTCCAAACACTGTATTTTACAATTCAAATAAACAAGTGGCATTTTTATCTTTTTTTTCCTTTTTGTGTATTTTGCTGTAAAATGTTTTCAATTTTTAAAAAATTTTATTTTTTTATTTTGGGGCCACTAGTAAATGTGCACGGGCTATTATATTCACGAAACAACCATTATATGATTGAAGATTAAATAAGGACATGGATGATAGTTCCATTAAACACATCAACATCTTCCTGGAAAAGCTCCAAAATTAAAAAAAAAGGCTTTTAAGTTAAGAGAAAGCACTTATCATTGCTGCGGGTCCCAGCAAGATTGTCCACAGTAATAGAAAGCAGGCGTGTTTTATAGCAAACACGAGGGTAGCATTAGGCTGGTGAGACCCTGTCTTCCAGGTGAGACGGCTTCTGAAAGTAACTTTAGAGCCAAAGATGATTGCAAAGCTCAGCATCAGTTCACAGGACATCCGTGCTTCCGATTAAAGTGAGCCGCAGTAAAGGAGTGCAATTAAAATAACTCTACTTAGGACGACAATACTGGAGCACAGATAGTACCCCAGTGGCCTGTAGTCTTTGGATGTTCTGCCAACAGAGTGAGTTTACTTGGTTTTTTGTTTGTTTGTTTGTTTGTTTGTTTGTTTGTTTTTGGTTTTTTTTTTATATTTGAATTAACTGCTGAGCTCATAAGTATTTGTAGATCGTATTACAGATATCAAACCTCTCTTTACTTATACATGTCGGCCAAAGTAGAGATGAGTCCCTGCCACAGCCAGAGGACTCCAGCAACCCAGCTGCACATGGTGCTCGCTCATTACGCCGCGGCTTTCTCAGATGAAGGAACTCTGTGCCCACGGTGCAGTAAGAAAGAGAGGCTGACAGGACGGCTTGACAAGTCCGGGTGTGTACTGAAAAGCCTGGTAACCCCAGTTTGATGCCTGGGCATCGTGTGGTGGAAGGAGGTGATTTTTTTTTTTTTTTAATTGTTATCATCTTCACAATACCCAGCTCTGTGTCGTAAAGAGCAGGGTTTAGTCAGAGATTATCATCACTTGGGAATTTTTGATGAAGTGAAGTGAGCTGGGCTGTACTGAGTGTATTGAAAGAGAATCTCTTGGGTGGTAGGGCACTGGAACCTGAACAGTGAAAACACATGCACCCTCTTGGTAGGTTTCTAGGGACCACACTTTGAGAAACACCCACCAGGCCTTCAAGTGTATGGACACTTTGTCTCCTTTGACAGATCTAGAAATGATCTATGAAGGTTAAATAGAGTGAGCCCATACTGCAAAAGTGAATTGGAACACTTTTGACATAAATAATTTACCTTTGATTTATACCGTCTTTCATTGCTATCACCAAAACTTCCTGTCTATGAATGCCATTCATTTCTTCTCATCTCTTTGAGCAATTTGGTAGCAGTCTGAAATTACCCTAAAGTAGCTGAACACTGAAGAAATCTCATTTTAGGATTTCGTAAATGTAGTAACATGTCCATGTTTAGTGGCACATTTTTTGTGATAATCAAAAAATAAAATAAAAGCCTGAAACAGCTTCCATGTCTTATGAACAATACTGACGCATCTTTACTTAATGAATGATGCTTCTCTTGAAATACAGTGCTCCTGTGTGAACAGTGGGTGTGAGCTACAGGCCTGAGCTGGAAGGGAATTAACAGATCCTGACAGCAATTAACAACAGAAGCAAAATGCGAACTGATAAGTATAATATCTTTAAAAAGGAAACATGGGATGGAGAAACGGCTTAGCACTTAAGAGCACTGGTTACACTTCCAAAGGCCAGAAGTTAAATTCCCGACACCCATGTAGCGTGCCTTATGACTATCTGTTAATGCTAGTCCTAGGGTATCAGACCCGCTTTTGACTGCCTCCAGCAGAAGGCATAGCCATGGCTGTACACACACATACATGTAGGCAAAACTCCCATCCACACAAAATGAATAAATTAGTAATAACAAATTTAGAAGAAAACACACTGATAATATTCATTATTTCAGAAAAATAAGACTGAAGATGGGGAAAAAAAAAGAGTATTTAACTTTCTTTTTAAATGTATCCTCTTTTTCTTTCAGTGTGTGTATCTGTGTGTGTTTGTGTCTGTGTGTTTGCGTGTGTTTCGCTATCTTAGCTTCCAAAGCTTTCAGACCCAAGCCAAAGGGATTTAATGTTTTAAAAATTATTTTTAAGATTTAATTTATAATTATAATCCTGCTGTAAAATAACATAATAAGTATCATGTTTCTTTCCCAACCCAAGTCAGCAATTCAAGATTCTGAAGGAGCATTATATTCTTAGAAATTTCATCTAAAGTTAGGTAGAACCTTGACTCTGAATCAGGGCCTGCTTTAACAACATAAGCCAGTCAGAACTCCTTTGCACTGTCTGGCCCTAATTTTCAACATGAAGAGTATAATTTTACCAGGCAGGATACTGTTTGTTCCATTACAGAAAGTTTCTTGGAAATGTAATCCATTTAAATAATTGCTAATTACACGGTTTCTGTTAGACTTCCACTTTGGCCTACTATTTTTTTTTCAGCAACAGATTTTAAAAGAATTACAGAAAATACTATTATCAAATCTTGTCTAAATTATTCTATCTCATTTTGGGTGCAACTGTCCTTCTCATGTAATTGTGTTTGAGCACTGTAGAACTGAATAAGGGAGAAAAACAGAATAGTCTAATAAATGCATGAAATAATCCAAAATTAGATATACTCAAGAACAAAGTGAACATTTCAAGACAAAAAGGGACTGCATTCTATAACTGCAATTTTTCTCTTCATTCACATACCATTTATTATTTACTGTGTCAGAACCCATGCTAGTTAATTTACACGCAGCTTCCCCTGAGACAATCACCCTCTTTTTACTCATTTGGAATAAACAAGCTTGGAAAAAAAGTCAGCTAACATGTCACTTCCTTATAATCACATGACCAATAAACTCAGGTCTAGTCAACAAATGCAATAACAAAATTCCAGGCTCTTGACAAATACTAATACATCAAATCTGTGTAACTGCTGGGGTCCAGGCTTTTGTATGTAAATCTTATAGGTGACTGCATTCAGAGAGAAGGTTAAGTCTCTTAACCTTCATTAAGAGAAGGTTCATTCCATTTGAACCATGCCCTGGATAATCTTGCCCATCTCTGTGTGTATATGTTCATGTATGTACATGTGCACATGGAAGAGGAGCCATCCATCTTGGCTTTTGATCCAGGATATGTCATTGGCCAAGAGCTCACTGATTAGGCTTGAGCTAGTAGCGAACAAGCCCCAGGGTCCCACTTGTCTCTGCCTTCCCAATGCTGTGAGTATAAGCATGTGCTGCAGCACCAGGTTTCTCTGTGTGGATTCAGAGAGTTAAGCACAGATTCTCATGCCCGGAAGACAAGTCTCAAGCCCCGGGTCTTTTCCATCCTAGTTGCCTGGTGGTTTTAATGATCGGGTCGACTGGGGAAGGCAACACAGATCCCTAAGGACAGACAGAGAAGGAAGAGCCAGCAATGGTAGCTGTTGCATTTGGAACCCTGTCATGTTGGAGAGACTTACAATGCACCCTAAAGCTTTCAAGGGAATTACTGAAGGCTATCATGATAAAAACAAACAAACAAACAACAAAAAAACCCGAGTTACATTCCTCCTAAATTCATGTCTTAAATCCCTATTCTCAAAAGTAGCTGCATTTGGAGATATTATAAGATGTTAAGACAAAATAAGGTCATAAAGGTGGGACCCATACAATGTAAAATTAGTATTCTTATAAGAAGTGACATATCATTAATAGTGTCAGGGGTTGGATCTTTCCCATGGGGTGGGTCTCAAGTTAGACCACTCATTGCTTGACCATTCCCTCAACCTCTGCTCCATCTTTATCCCTGCACTACTTGTAGGCAGGACAAATTTTGAGTAGTATCCCATCCCACAGTTTCTTTATGCGTTCTTCAGTTGAGAAACATCTAGATTGTTTGAGTTTCTGGCTATTACATATAAAGCTGCAATGAACAAAGATGAGCAAGTATTCTTGAGTTATGGTGGAGCATCTTTTGGGTATTGGCCCAATGGTTGTTATTGCTAGTAGAATTATTGAGGTAGAACTATTCCCAATTTCTGAGAAACTACCAGATTGCTAGTTTTGCAGACAGGAGCCTAGCATAACTGTCTTCTGAGAGGCTTCATCCAGCAGCTGATGGAAACAGAGGTAGACCCATAGATAAACAATAGGCAGAACTTGGGGAGTCATGTGGAAAGGTAGGATAAGGATTGAGGGAGCCAGAGAGGGTCAAGGACACCACAAGAAGACCTATAGAGTAAACTAACCTGAACCCATGGGGGCTCACAGAGACTGAACCACCAACCAAAGAGCATGCATGGGCTGGACCGAGGCCCCCTACACACGTGTAGCAGATGTATAGCTTGTTCTTCATGTGGTTCCTCTAACAATTAGAGCAGGGCTGTGTCTGTTGCCTTTGGATCCCTTTAACACAGTGGGATGCCTTATCTGGCTGCAATGGGAGAGGAAGTGCCTAGTCCTGCTGCAGCTTGAGGTGCCCTTGGGGGTGGGGGAGGGCGTCCCTTTTTCTGTGTATAAGGTGATGGGGTAGGGGGGTGGTAGGGGTGTGAGGGTGGGACTGGGAGGAGAGAAGGGAGTAGTCCTCAATCAGGCTGTAAGTGAATACAAAATAGATTCATTAAAATAAAAAAGAAGTAACCTAGCCTTTGGAATGCTCAATCACAATTGAGATAGCACTATCACACCCCTCACCTCAAAGGCTCAGAGAAAGTTGTAAAAGAGGGGACAGAAAGCTTAAAAGAGCCAGAGTTTGGGAAGAAGCGGAGCCAAATGCTGTCTTTCGTACGTGACAAGACCACTGTGCTCATGAACTCACAGTAGCTAGGGTTGCCTGCATAACACCTACACAAGATCAAGCTAGCCAACATCACAGAATGAAGTGGGGAGGGGCTAGGGTGTTCCTATCCCAAGTTTAGGCATTGTTGAATTTGGTGACTTCTGGGGTAGGGAAGTCAGTGTTTTGCAGGTTATATCCCCTGGTGAGTCAGTCAACACACTCCAGTGAAGGGCTCCATTCTCATGAGTAAATACATGAGCAACATATATTGGACTTTACAGGCTACTGAAAAAAAAAAAGACACATAATTGCAAGGAGATGGGGAGTAGATCTGGGAGGAGTTAGAGTGAGGGAAAAATATGGTGAAAATGCATTGTGTGCATGTATGAAACACACAAAAATAATAAAAATACTGTCTTTTTAAAATCAAAAAAAGAAGTGACACCACCGATTTCTTGTTTATTCTCTTTCACCCCTCTTCAAACACCATGTGAGTATAATGTGAGATGGCAGCTATTTGCAAGCCAGGAGGCCTCAGAATAAAATCTAATGTCAGGTTCTAATTAAGTTTATTGACCTCTTTGAGGTCAGGCACTTATCCTTGAACTAATTACCACGGTCAAAGCAATGAATAATGGGTAAGCCTGCTTATTTACCCAAGGCCACAGCCTGGGATCAGTCCTTGCTGAAGTGTAGGCTGCAAGTTGGAGCAGAGATTGTCCACCTAAAGGAAGGCAGAACAGCATCAGAAGAAAGAAGGAAGTACATCAGTCGAGCCCAGCTAGAGAATCTGCCATGACTCATATACCAGTGTTACATGAGTACACCACCAGTTCCAGTTGTAAGTTACTCTAGAGGAGTTTGTAAATATTACAAAGGTCAGATGCGTACTTCCAGACACTTGAGTTGGTATATTTTCCTAGAACTCTTCCTAGGATGTAGGAACTGAGAACTCTAGTTTTAGATACTGGTTTTGTATTTGTTAACTTAATACTGGCATTCGGTTCTTTACAACAATAGGTTACTAGAAATGGGAAGAGATTCCTAGTTCAACTTTTTTTTTCAAAATTACATTTATTTATTCCCTTATGGGGGCAGGCATGGCACAGAAGTTGTGTAGCGATCAGAGGACAGTTTGCAGGAGTCGGTTCTCTTCTTCTACCGTAAGGTCCTAAGGCTTGGCAGTAGCTGACTTTATGCACTGCCATTTCAACCAATGCTGTTCAACTACATTTTTTTATATTTATATTTTATAAAATACTCTGTATACACACACACACACACACACACAAAACATTTACACAATCCCTTCTTTTAAAGCAAAACAAAACAAAAAAAACCTTTTCAGTAAAAGAAATAATGTTCTCTCCCAAGAAGCAAATGATAAGCCCTGCAATCAGCAGACTACAGTAGAGACATGCAAAGCAAATCAAAGGAACTGGGCTGTTGCTCAAGGCCACGGGACTGCAAGCCTATGATGGTTACACACTGGTTTATCTTTGTGAGTGATTACGTATACATAAACAGGCTCTGGTGTAAATAATGAGCACTTCCACTAGGAAAAGATTGCCAGTGTGTTTTACATGAGTTTGAAGATTTCCTGTAACTCCTGATTACTGCTAGACATTCAGAGAAAGGAAAGTTGAATGCCTCTCCTATGGGACAATAGTCATCAGCTTGCAGGAATGCAGATACATCTATGAATATAGGTGTTAACAAGGGTTGTGAAGTCTTGCTGTAAAAGTGTTAGGGCAGGAAATAGAAATTGCAAATTAAGTAGCACTAGGAAAATTGTTGTGATGTTCCCTATAAGCAACAGGGGAGGTGGGGAGGAGGCTTAGGATTTGAACAGAAATGGAATCCGTTCAAAGAATAAATGTTAGGACCAAAGAATAAATGAGAAGGACCATGGAACAGGACAAGTGAGCTTAGAAAGTGGGCAGAAAGAAGTTCAGGCCAGAATCCAAATCTAACCAGAAGCCAGACTAATTATACCATTGCTGCTACCCTGGGAATCTGGACCTGAGGTATGTACTTCAACACTGCCTTATTCTGCATGGCTTTCTTTGTTATTCTCCATGTAAATAATGCTTTCAGAATAGCAATACCTTGATCCTAATTGTCATCAGAGCACTTACTTTTAACATGTTTTTTAAAATATTCAATTTATCAATATCTAGTACTAATGAGTCAGTTTCTGGTAAGACTCAGTGAGCACACATTTGGATGCATGCCTTGGAGATACCTCAAGAAGCTCTACATATCCAGAGTTGGCCCCTGAAGAACTTTCCTATTCAATTCTTTCAGCCTTGGATTAAGCAAAGAATATACTCTAAGATAGATAGATAGATAGATAGATAGATAGATAGATAGATAGATAGATTAATAAACCACCAAAGTCCAAAGCTAGAATACAAGACAATGTAGTTTTTAAAAATCCGTTTTTCTGAATAAGAAGAGAGACTCTGAGTTTGTGTCAGAGACTGTCTTTTCTCCCCTTACTGGGGAACCCACATGGAGACTGAGCTGTCTATGGGCTACACCTGACCAGGGCATCTAGGTCCTCTCTATGCATGGTCTTTGGTTGATTCATTAGTCTCTACAGTCCCCTCTGGATCCAGTATTTTTTTTTTTTTACTTTGCTGTGTGGCTCCTGTCCCCTCCAGGTTCTTCTATATCCCCCTTCTTCCATAAAACTCCCTGCACTATGTCCAAAGTTTGGCTGTGAGTCTCTGCATCTGCTTTGATCCCCTGCTGGTGGAGTCTTTTAGAGGACATCTGTGGTAGGCTCCTGTCCTATTCCCTCTCATCTATCTACTACTTCTGCTATCTATCCTGTTTTCCCTTCTGAATGAGAATTAAGTATCTTCCCTAGAGTCCTCCTTGTTGTTTAGCTTCTTTAAGCCTGTAGATTTTAGTATGATCACTTCTCCCTGGTGGAGTGATCTAGCCAGCACACAGAGGAAGAGTATCTAGGCAGTCCTGATGGGACCTGATAGGCTAGGGTCAGATGGTAGGGTAGGAGGATTTTCCCTATCAGTGGACTAGGGAAGAGGAACAGGGGAAGAAAAGAGAAAGAGGATGGAACCCAGAGGAGATGAGGAAGGGGGATACAACCAGGATACAAAGTTAATTATAATTAATAATAATAATAATAATAATAATAATAATAATAATAGATGAGAGACTCCAGGTATATCCAAAAGGCATGGGGCAAAATGAGCAGAACAGAGTCTAATGTGTTAAATTTTCTTCAGTTTTTTTGGGCACCCATGTGCAAGCACAGGTTGGAACAGAGCTGGCTTCTGCATAGATTTCCTATGAAAATCCCTGGAGAGTTTGAGCTGACCACAAGCCTAATATGCATGCTATATGACAGCGGAATGAACTCTGCTCTTAGGTTACATCTGGGCTTGGTGTTCAGAGTAAAGAAGACATAACTGTCTTCCACCATTAAGTGAGGAGAGAAAAATCTTAAAAGCATGGAATTCCAGCTGAGCATGAGCTGTATTCCTTTAGGAGATAAAACATGAACAAATGGCTAGAAACCCCATGAATATGGATTTTGTTTAAGTTTGAGAAAGGGCTTTTCGACATCTGTAGGTTTCGGATAGTTTAACGAGCTAGTGAGTTATTGCTGGAAGTAATCAAGAAGAAATCGACAGCCTTCTTGTTACTTGCTATTGGGTGAGAGATTTTAAAAAGCTTAAATTTTTCTTGATGTTCTTTTGCATTAATTTTTTTTTATTTCTCTAATAAGAAAATAGACCTGCGGAAAGAACACTAAGAGCATTGAGAGCGTAATATATTCAAGGTTCTCTAACTGACCTTAGTTGGAAGGCATGGGAAACGGGGAACAGAATAGCCCCACTGAGCAGTGTGAAGCAGGAAAGAGAGAGAGACAAAGACAAGGTTATTTTAAAATTATACCCCTTCCTGTGTAAGTACAGGATGAGGTAGATCTGACATGGGAGGGTATTTCCTATGAAAATAACTTGAGGGTTTCGGTTAATGACAAACCCAATCTGCCCGTTCTAGAATAACGTGCATTATACAAAATTACTATAAAAATTGCCTTCTGCCTCTTCATTCAGTGCTGCTCAGTGGGGTTATCCCTTTCCTTTTTGGATGAAACTTGGCCCGCCCGTGACTTCAACTTTGTACACTTCTATGATAGTCTATAGTCACTTTAAACTGCCAGGGCTATCTAATTCATCACAGAAGGAAGCATCCATTATTGTTTGACAGCCAAAAGTCTGAGCCTGATCAAAAATGAAAATGCTTCCTCTTTCCTATTGTCTGTGTCCTGACTTTGCACATACAAGAGAAATAGTAATAGAAAAACCCCAGGGAAAGGGCAGTATATGCAGAGGTTTTCTTCCATGTTCTCTTGTGTAAGGTGGCAGTGGGTTTTCTGGAGGAAGAACGCAGGGGTGGACTGGGTGACAGCCATTGCTCTCCATTGGGAACCTTTTGATTGTTGGAAACTACTGGTTGTGGGCAAGGCCTCAGATTTAGCTCTCCTCTTTCTCAGCTGACAATACACCTTCTCACCCACTTAGGCAGTTCTGGAGACTGAACCCAGAACCTTACATAGGCTAGGCAGTCACTCTACCACGGACCCACAGCACCCCACCCCCAACAAGCCCCTGGAAGCTTGTGTTTTTTGCTTTTCCCTGGTAGGTCATGTACTTGTACAGAATCCCTTTAGCAAACAATCCCAAGTCAGGTGGGACTGTACCCGGAATTCTAACTTGTGAGGTTGAGGCAGGAGGATAAGAAGATCACACTCAACCTTGGCTACATAGAAAGTTCAAAGCCAGCCAGGGCTACATAAGATTCTGCCTTGGAGAGGGAAAGAGGGAGAGAAAAGGAGAAGAAGGAGAGGGAGAAGAAGACAGAGGGAGAGGGACATACATACACACAGACACAGAGACACAAAAACACAAAGACACAGAGAAACAGAGAGAGAGAAAGAGAGAGATATACAATACAACAATAAAAACAGGTTGATGGCTGACATGATATGACAGTAAGATTCCATGTGTTGCCCTGGAGCTAGGTATATTTAATGTGCCAGTGGGCCAAAGGGTGGTCCCTCTCCAGGGGCAGATACACTCTTTGTCATCCACTGCTTTTTCTTTTTTGCCTAAAAAAGGCGTGTGTAGGCCAATCTCCCAAACCTAGGAGTAACTAGACTACTCTGAATGGTCTCAATCAAGTTTCCTCGGTCACATCATCTAGCATGAGAAGCAGCGCCTCCATATTCTTATCTCAAAGGACAGCAAGAGTACAGCTGTCACCTGAGAGTCCTTACACGCCCTCCCCAATTTGAGACTCCATTAGGTTTTTATGACCATTCTCTAGGCATACTAATACTTTCCCTTAGATTCACATTTGGGGCCAGACCAGGTATAGTAGAACACATTTATAATTCAAAAATGTGGGAATATGAAACAGGAGGATTGCTACAAGTTTGAGGCCAGGTTGGGCTAAAGAGTGAGACCCCCATCACCAAAAACAAAGAGCAGTGGTTAAGAGCACTTATTGTTAGGTCTCATCAGGATTGGCTGCATTGTCTTCCTCTGTAGCCTGGTAAGGCTGTTCCCCCCTCAGGGGGAGGTGAACAAAGAGCAGGCCAATCAGTTTATGTCAGAAGCAGTCTCTGTTCCCATTACTATGGAACCCACTTGGACACTGAACTGCCATGGGCTACAGCTGTGCAGGGGTTCTAGGTTATCTCAACAGACTAGGATCAGAAGGAAAAAAAAAAAGAAACCCTCCCCTACCTGTGGACTAGGGGAGGGGCATACATGGAGAAGGGGGAGGAAGGGAGGGATTGGAAGGGAGGAGGAAGGGAACTAGAGGAGGGGATACAAAGTAAATAAAATGTAATTAAAAATAGAAAATAAATTTAAAAAAAGAGCACTTATTGCTCTTGTAGAGGAAACCAATTCAGGTCCCAGCACCCAAGAATGGGACAGCTCAAAACTGCCTATAACTACAGCTCCAGGAGAATGGATTTCCTCTTCTGGCCAAGGGCACCTGTACTCTTTGCATATACCTTCTCATAAATGCATAATTAAAATTATTAATCTTTTAAAAAAATTTTTATTTAACTTTTATTAATTACACTTTATTCATTTTGTATCCCCCCATAATCCCCTTCCTCCTCCCCTCCCGGTCCCACTCTCCCCCCCCTTCTGCATGCATGCCCCTCCCCAAGTCCACTGATAGGGGAGGTCTTCCTCTCCTTCTTTCTGATCTTATATCAGTTCTCATCAGAAGTGGCTGCATTGTCAGGGTTCTAGGTTATCTACATGAATAGTCCTTGGTTGGAGTATGAACCATCAAACAAAGGCATACTTTGTAATATACTATATCTTATATTTATGTCATCTTGATGCACTGGTCAAAAATTCCAACTTAAACATCTCTATTATACTCATTTACCCCCACTCCAAAAACAAAGCAAAACAAAACAAAACAAAAAATAGCATGGTAGCCCTTCATAGTCACATTTTATAGATGTGGAAACAAAACCACAGATAATTAAATAATTTGCCCAAACTGTATCTATGATGCTAATCTTCATTGTCAACTTCACACATTTGGAAGAAGAAACCTCAATGGAGGGATTGCCTCCATCACATCGGCCTGTGGGCATGTCTGTGGAAGCATTTTCTGCATTTCTAATTGATGTAGGGGTTCCTAGCCCACTGTGGGTGGTACCATCCCTAGACCAAGTGGGTCTGGACTGTTAAAAAAGTAGCTGAATATGAGCCTGGAAGCAAGCCAGTAAGCAGATATGAGTCTAACATGGTTCCTGCCTCTGCTGTTGAGTATCCTGCCCTGACTTCTCTCAAGAATGGACTGAGATCCGGCCGTGTAAGTCAGATAAACTCTCTTCTTCTCAAGTTGCTTTCAGTCCTAGTGCTTTATCATAGCAACAGAAAGCACACTAAACCAATGTCCTTGCAGCTTGTAACTTGTGAGCTGAGATATGAGGCCAGAACCTGTTCTTTGTGCCGTGTCTGGCTTCCTTGACTTCAACATATAGCACAGTCAAATGATGTGTGTGTTTTCAGTGGAAGCCAGTGGTGGATTGGTGGGTCGTGTTGCTGATGGGTGAGTTCATTAATGGCCACTGTGTAAGTTGTCATATCTCATGTGAGCAGTGTCTGTCTGCTATCCTGTCCATTATCTGACATAAAATAGAAGATTATAATTAACACGTGTAGGGCACATACTACATTCCATACACTGTTCTGAGCACTTTATCCAAAAGCTATCATGATGGCCATTTCCCCATTTTACTGGTGAAGAAAAAGAAGCCTAAGCAAAAACACTGGGAGAAATCATACATACACACACACACGTATACACACACAGAAAGAGAGAGACAAAACTCAACAACCTGAAAAAAAAAAACAGACAGGCAAACTAAAAGAAATGAGCAACCTTGCTCTACCCTTTGCTGCTACCCAGAATGCTAAGCCAGTCCCATTATTCCTTAGGGCCATGTTGTCCTCTCATCTATAAAACAGTAAGAATGTAGCTATACTACCTATCTGTTTTGCAAGATCTTTGTGAGAGTCCAACAGGACAGCAGATGGGTAAAAACTTTTAAAATTCACAAAGCACTCCTCTCCAGATTCAAATAATCATGGTGTTGGTGCTTTCTCTAAATCACCAACCCAGAAAAAGTGTCTGTAATTAATACAGCTGTAAGTTGATCCTTAGGTTAGAGACAGGACTAGAACTCAGAATATACTGTTTAATAAAGAGCTGCTAACACGCTATGCAGAGAGGGACATTTCCTGAAAATCATTTCAGAGAAGGAAAGCAGGCTTAGATTTCCTATTTAAAGAAAGAAACAAAAAAAAAAAAAAAAAAAAAAAAAAAAAAAAACAGCGTTGCATTGCTGAGACAGGACAAAGCAGGGAGACCTTGGGGAAAGTTTGTTGCTCTTGAGAACTATTAGGCTTGAAAATGAGAGCCAGGTGGAGAAAAAAAAGTCTGCCTTCACAATAAGGGAGCTGAGAGAGTGAGGAGGCACACACACACATTCAGGGAAACCCAGCATAACGACCCAGGAAAATATTGTAAAATCTACCCCAAACTGACGAGAGATGCTTAAGATTCTATATGCTTGCAAAACATAACTGCTTCATTCCACAGTGCAGGAGAGAAAGATGGAAACTGTCGTCTCTCTAACAAGACATAACAAAAGCAGAGCTGATGTAATTAATGAAAAGAAGATGGTCATTTGAAACAGTGAAGGTTCTTGAACAACAAAATTGAATGGAAACGAAGTCCACATACAGACAATCCATCTATCTCTTGTACTTTCTAAGCATATCATGCTCTGCTAGTATTTCCTTCTCCAGGGAGACTATCAAACTCCTTGGTAAGGAATACAAGCAGGAGCAGTATGATGGGAGTGTGGGGCACATAGATTCATTCCTTGAATATCAATTAGCATAGCCCATCCAACGTGAAGACTGCTACAATTGAATGTTTCACCTTAATGGATCTGTTTTCAAATTCCCTTTAATGGCTCTTCTGTGACCATAAGATCTACTTTTCCAGACGTCCTGAGTAGAAACCATTATGGACAGCGTATGTAGAATTCCCTAAGGGTGGCATATGGAGGGAGAGTGTGGGTTGCCAAATTTAGCAGCTTGGGAGAGAGTGTTTTTGAATTAAACTTGAAATCTGTGGGGATTACAGTCCATTTCTGACTGGCAAAACACATCTTCCCCATTCTGAAAGATAAATCCCACTGATACACATTTGGATTCCTCAAAGTTTTTCTCCAAAACTATGAGAAAAACAATCTTCAGCAAAATGTGAAGTTCTGCAACATTTTAAAGTTAGAGGAAGTCATGTTATTTTGCCAATGCTCTTAACTATAAGATGGGAAATAGCCTAAGAACTGTACTGGTTCAGACTTGAGTAAGCAAGGCCTGAGGTCTCAGCCCAGAGACATTAGGGTAATTCTTTGAAAGAATGAAGAAAGTGGAGCTCAGGCAGAATGTGACTACAGGAGATTTTAGAAATAGGAGAGTTTCCAAAAGTGGATGAGAATGGATTGTGAAAATTATCAGGTTTTTTCTTTGGTTAAATAAGAATACTTTGAATTCTAATTTTGAAATCCATTTTAATTCTATTCTATTTTCATTTGAAAAATATTTTGTTTGGATAAGCGTGTGTGTGTGCATGTGTGGTGTCCATGTTTGTGTATGTGTGTATGCACCCATGCCTGTGACTGTGTGTGCATGTCTGGGTATGAGGGTTGAAAACAATTGTCTTCTCTCTCTTGCTGACTTCGCTTTTGCCACAGGGTCTCACACTGAATCCAGAGGTTGCCGTTGAGTAGACTGGCTGGCCAGCAAACATTGGGGATCACCTTGCTCAACCTCCACCTCCCAACCATTCGAGTCTCAAAGGTGCACCGCCATGCCACAGGAAGTGCACCGCCATGCCACAGGAAGTGCACCGCCATGCCACAGGAAGTGCACCGCCATGCCACAGGAAGTGCGCGTGCACGCCGTGCACTCCGGTGAGGGGTGATGAAGCTGTCCCGTCCAGCATTCACATGGGTGCTGTGCATCCTGACTCGAAGTCTCATGCTCACAGAGCCATCACTTTACAAACCGAGCCACCTCTGCAGCCCCTGTAATTGACAGTACAAACAAATAAATTACAGGTACGAAGGCTTGATATACTGAACTTCACAAAACAATATCTTCATTTATCTTTGTATTCTAATCACACTGCGAAACAGTAAAAACATAATGACAAACCAGAGCTTGTCTATAAAATCGCCGACTTGACTTGTGCTGTCCATGTGAACTATTTCTTTGCCCTGACCAACTACTAAAATTGATTTTAAAACTTTCACTCTCTTACTAAAAGGCCTTATAACCTGAGACAAAATAAATTTTTGGTGAATATTTTCTTCAAAGCATTATTTTATTCTGTGCTAATCCAATAAATTATTTGGAATAAATAAATTTTTTTTCAACCTACCTTCAAGGACTTGATAAGGTTAGGATTTTATCAATCTCTGAACAGTCTTGTCATAAGTATCTTAAAACATTAGTAAAGCTTCTAATTTGCATGTGCAGAATTCCATCTACCCAATTCTCTTCTTAAATTTTTCATACAATAGCTCCCTTATGACAAAGACGTATTTTAGCAAGTTAAAGCATACAAACAAACTCCACTGAAGTTCTAGAATTCCTTGTTTTGCCTGTTAATCGGCTTTCGATAAATCAAAGAGATATGAGTGGACACTTTAGAACTTTTGTAACAGAAATTTTAGTATTTTTTAAAGACATAGGGCCTATGGTGGAAAAAGAACTTATTTATGGTGATTATACGGTTTTGCAAGAAAAAGACATGTAAAAACTCAAGTGTTTTCCATCTGGTAATCAGAAAAGCTGTATTTGGGGCACCTGCATTCAGCTACACTCTGCTCTTTTGCCATTCCATTTGGACCTTAGTATGAGCTGCTTCAACACTTTAAAAAAAAATAATATCTGGGCATGATGGCTCACACCTGTAATTTCAGCCTTCGGAAACTGAGGCAAGAGGTTTGCCATGAGTTCAAGGCCATCCTGGGCCAGAGTTAGGTCTTCTCTCAACAAAACAAAGCAAAACATGGACTGTTTACGTATTCTTTTAGGCAAGAGTAGCAGACAACCTTCTGGAACATTCAGATCTATAAGGGGATTTTTATTCACTTAATGAATATTTTTGTCTCTTATCTTGTACCCTCAAAGTCAATATGTGCTTAAATTCTATCTATCTGAAACCGAGTCTAAACTCTCAAACCAAGTTATCAACATATCAAAAAAGTATATTTTATCACAGCCAGGCCTGTTAGTGCATGCTCTTATTCCCAGGTACTCTGCAGGTTGCAGCAGGAGAGTCAAAGTTCAGAGCCTGGATGTTGAGGGATGGCTCAGTTAATAAAAGACCATCCTCGCAGGCTGAAGACTTTGCTTGGATCCCTAGAACACACACAACACTGCCAGGGTGTAATGGTGCCCACGTGTGATAGATGGGCCTACACACACACACACACACACACACACACACACACACGCCTAGAGTACAGGACTTGCATAAAAAGCTCAGTTGACTACTTGCCTAGCATTCACAGGAGCCATGGTTTAAACTCCAATACTAGAAAAAAATTTCATTTCATGATAAATCAATCTAAATCCTGGAAATCTAGGCTAAAGAATATGCTGAAGAGACTCTCTTTTACTGATCACTTATGGAGTGTTTTATGTTTGCTTGCTTGGTTGTTTTTATTTACAAGCCATCACTTTTTCCGTAAGTAAAGATCTATCAAGCATGTCTTCCTAAGGTCAAAGTACTTGTAGTAAGATCTAACTTTGTTCATATTTGAAGGGAAGAACATCATTCCATCACCCTAGGCACATGTCATACAGAAGCGCTCAAGGGCTCACTCATTTTTCAAAACTGCAGCTCCAAGCATTGTTTTGGAAATTTGATATGCATGTTTTATGGAATGGACGTGATAGCAAATATGCATTTTATCCTTCCTCCCCCCCCCAAAAAAAAAACTAAACTCAGTAAACACAAATGGGAGTGAGGCCCAAAATGCATTTCTTGAAATAAAGGAATAATTGAACGTAGAACCTAAAGCTGCATTAAAATCAACAAGGGCTGTTGAGCTCTTTCTATGGAAGATGGGGAAGGAAACTGCCGCTTCACTTTGCCTTGCGTATACCTCTGGTAACCAGTAGAGGGCGACATCTGCCGCCGTCTAGCATTTCACAGGAGAAAAAAAACCCCAAAAGTTCCTATACCTTTGATTGGTTAATGAAATGCACAAAGGGGTCAGAAGTTTTCAATATGAAGCTTTCCTCTTGGAAGCTTTGCGTAATTGAACCAATATTCAAGTCATAGAAAAAAAGCATAAATAAAAATAATGAATACAAGATGTTAGGGTAATACTACTTCAAAACCCAGAAATTCTCAGAAATTGCATAAAAATTCTTCTAGTTGACTTAGTTAATACAAATCCTTCTTTATGTCAAAATGTTGGAAACAAAACCTCAGAAATGTTATCAAATCCCAACACAGTAACATTGTGTATTTGTTAAATGGCTTTGTGGTCTTTTCCTACCACTGTGTGTTTGGAGCTCTTTAAAAAAGTCTCAAATATTTGTTTTCGCCCTGATTTACTCTGAGATTTTTGCTCTGTATTTTATTTTTTTTTAACTGGATTAGCTTTTTAACTATACAGTGAGAGTTAAGCCGGCCTCAGGCTAGCGTGGTTTGTGGCTACCACAGTTTACAAAACACACTCAAGCTTTGATACCTAATGATTGCTGTCCACTTTCCCCAGAGGAAATATAAAGTTTAATTTATTTTTTTTCTAAAGCATTATTTAACTAAAAAGAAAAAAGCATAGTTTTATTTTGGTGGTAGAATCTCCACTTTTTTTGTTTTGTTTTGTTTTGTTTTTAAATAATGAAAGATGTGGCCTTTACAATAGGGAATTAAGTTTATGCTTGGGAATTCTAGGAAGACTACTTTTATTTCTTTGGTTTTAAAATTTTAAATAGAGGATATTGCTATTACCTACGTGGTACTTCATTGGTGTTGTGCTTTCTAATGTGATAAGTAGAGAAATAAAGAAAAACTTGAAGAGGAGGGGGCAGGAAGTAGCCCAGGGAGGCCTCAAACTCCTGCCTGAGCCTCCTGATTGCTGGTATGTGCCTTGCCCACCTAGAGTTGTTAGTGCTTTGACAAACCTGCATTTAAAGCTCATGTACTGTTCTCCTGCTCTGAACAGTAGCCGGCAGATAACTCTCGGAAGTTTCAGCCACCCAGTTTCTCCTGAGCTTGTGGGTGCTGTCATGTCCTCTGCTTGGTGTTCTTTGCCCCACCCACCAGGAGAGAGACTGCCCCTTTCTGGAAATGGTTCTTTTACTTACGCTCATATCCACTGGAGAGAAATCTGCCACAGGACCACATAAATTCTGGGGAACAGAGAGACAAATTTAGCATGATCATCATCTGTCTTTTGCACTGTCCTGACAACAAAATATTTGTCTATATCCTTCCAGGTGTATATAAGATGGAGACAATGTTTTGTGAAGGGCATAGCCTTAGAGCAGTAAACAATAAATTCATTCACCTAAAACTCCAGAATCTCTTCATGATATCCAATCCCAGTATTTTCTCTGCCCTGCTTCGTTATCCCAAATCTTCACCGTGTCTTCTCACTTCCTCATCCTCTGCTTTGTAGCTTCATAGATATTCACCACGAAAAGAAAAGTGTTTCTTTCCCGGCCTTTGACCCCAGGCTTACCCATTTGGCTTACTTTCACCACCGATAACGCTAGCATATACAGTATAACCAGAAACTCATTCTGTAGCATTAACATGGGAACATGGTCATGGAGACGTCTGCGGAAAGATAGGAGATAGGAAGCAGAGCCAGTTACTTCAGCCAAGGCATCCCAAATTAGTTGACAACTAGCCAACCTCAAGATATATGAGTAAACTAAGCCTAGACAGAGCCGCCTGGCTAGCCCCCAGCCGATTCTAGACACATGAGCAATAAAATGCTTAATGTCCCATGACACTCTGGTTTTGTAATTGTTTATTAGGGAGCCTGATCAGGGTCATAGACAACTGAAACTGTTACCAAGCAGAACCATGACTCCTAGCAGAATCTTTCTTGGTTTTGTTTTGTCTAAAGTCAGTATGCTGTCTAATTCCTTACATTCCCAAATTGGAGCTCCAAGTTTTATGAAGTTAATACATACAAAATGTAGCTAGAAGAAAATGCTTTAAATATTGTCAAATATAAGCATGAACTTTGGTGCTGGAGAGAAGGTTTAGAGCACTTGGCTGTTCTTCCAGAAGACCTGGGTTCGATTCCCAGCACCAACTCAGTAGATCACAACCACCTATTAACAAGCATGCATGTGGTATACATACTTAGATGCAGGCAAAATACTCACAAATATAAATATATTTTAAAGATTAAAAAAAGAATGAGGTTTTTATGATATTATGGTGACTTTACCTTCCAGATCACTTCAGATATAATTTCATTTGATTTTTATAACAAGTTCAATAGGCATCAAATATTAAGTCTTTCTGACTACCAAGTCTCAATAACTGAATTATTTACAGCAATTATGAATGGCTCTTAACAGAAGGTCAATCACACTATAATCAACAGTTCTGACCTAGGATGTATTCCCATTGCTGAAGAAGCCTTTTAAGAGCTGAGAGCACAGCTCCTCCACGTATGTATTCTGTGACAAATATGGCAACAATATTCCTCCTTATTTCTGGTTATTTACAACCACACATTTTAACAGAAATCCCTGATGCCAGCTTATTAGCATTCTTTCTGTTGAAATGCTTATTTTCTATTAAAAGGGGCTTTGAAGTGACCTATAAACAAGAGGTAAGGTATAGATACTTTGACCTATAGCAGAGTTCCATTTTTATTTTATTTCCTCCTTCTCCTTTTCTCCCTCCAACTCTTCCCATGTGCCCCCCCTCACCAGTGCTACCTCAGAAATCTATGGCCTCCTTCTCTCTGTTATTGTTACATAAATATAAATACATAAATATGTAAACAACAACCTGAAGGGTCTGTTTAATATTGACTATACATACAGGATTTCAGGGCCGACCACTTGGTACTGGGTAATCAATTACTGGTCTCATCACTGGGGCAGAGAATTTCTGTCTCACATTCCTTAGCCTCCATCTCTACTCTCCACTCCAGAAGAGTTCCCCCTTCTATTTTAGCATATCTATTGGTGTTGTCTTTGTTCAGGTCTTGTTTAGGGAGACATATTGTGTTTCTGTTGTTGTCTTAGATTTATTTTATTTTATTTTTTATTCATTAATTAATCAGTTAAGTAACTTCACATCCCTATCAATCAGAGCTTCCCCTCCCTCTTCTCCTCCTAGTCTCTCTTTCTCCCCTCCCTTCCCCTTAGGTCCCCCTTCCTTTATCCTCAGAGAAGGGTAGATCTCTCATGAATACCAACCCACCTTGGCATTCCAACGTATCAAGTTGTATTAGAACTGTGTGCTAGTTCTTCTGTTGAAGCTAGACAAGGCCATCCACTTGGGGGAAGCATATCCAAAGGCAGCCAACAGAGTCAGAGACAACCCCTGCTCTTTCTGTTAGAGTTTCCACATGAGGACCAAGATATACATCTATTACGTATGTGTAGGGGGCCTCGAACCATCCCATGGATCCTCTCTGGTTGGTATTTCAGTCTCTGTGAGCCTCTATGGGCTCAGGTTAGTTGATTCTGTAGGTTTTCTTGTAATGTCCTTGAACCCTCTTGCTCTTTCAATCCTCTGTCCCCCTTTTTTACAAGATTTCCCTAACTCTGCTGAATGTCTGGCTGTGGGTCTCTGCATCTGTTTTCACCAGCTGCTGGGTGAAGCCTCTCAGATGACAGTTATGGTAGCCTCTTGTCTGCAAATAGAGCAGAATATTAATAGTGTCATTCGTGAGCTCTCTCTTTCATAGCAAGTGATTCAAGTTAGGCCAGTCAGTGGTTGGACATTCCCTCACTCTGCTCCCTCTTTATTCCTGCACCTCTAATAGGCAGGAAAAATTGTGGGTTAAAGGTTTTGTGGCTGGGTTGGTATGCCCATCTCTCTATTGGAAGTCTTGCCTGGTTGCAGGAGGTGACTATTTATTTTACACTTATGAGTATTTTGCTTGTATGTCTGATTTTTACAATATAAGAACTATAGCCTAAAGGATGAGTTTTTATAACCATTGCCTTTATTAAAAAATAAACTATACCCAAAGAATTGTGAAAGTCATGGAAGTAATGTCATTTCCCACATAAAATCATTCTATTTTCTCTACATATGACCCCCCTTACTCTGCAAGTACAATTACAGGATTTGGAATAGTGCATGCACCCTTAGTACCTGTCCTTGTTCCAAGAAATGACTTATTTAGCCTGAACTCAGCATGACTACAGAGCCCTGATCCTACCTAGAATCTGTCTCAGACGTTTTATCTATTGCCTTCTCTTCTTGGACTCTATAATTTAAACATAACACTGTCCATGTTTGCCACTGTCCCTTAGGCCAACCCATAGTGACAGTCTTTTTTCTGTATCTGTCTGGTCTATGTATTTAACTTCAGCTTTCAATTGGTACCAAGACTGATTTGACTTAGTCTAGATTTTATCTTCTCCTTGTCCTTTTCTTATTTTAACCTTCTTTAAAGCATGCTATGCCAGTGTACAGGTTAGTGCTCTAAGCATCCACTGTCCTGAGGCAACACCTCATCAATACAAGAACTCCTTTTCAACCCCTAGTAGGGGTATCTTATTATTTTTATGACTTCCCACCCAAATCCTGAGTCAAGCATTTGTGAGTCATATTTATACCTTAAAAAAAAAAAAAAACAAAAAACAGCACAGTTTTTTCCTTGGGAGTCCCCATTGCTGCTTTAAAAGTAAATAAGTATGTTTCAACACTCTGACCTCTTACCCACTCTTCACCCTTCTTTGAAATAAGTAAATGAACAAAAGAAAATAGCCATTATCAAAACATGGATTAATAATGTCAGTTATTTTGGATGCTACTTTATGAGGCTAATAGAGAATAATTATTTGATAAGAATGCCAAACTAGATTGAGAAGCCCATAATTTAAAAACTTTCTATCATTGTGTTCAAATAGAAAAATGTCATCTATATGTAGTCAAGAAATTAATGTCTTACACTCAGCCTATCAAGACTATGATCTGTTTTAAGATGATTATGTATTAGCTATTATAAAGTTTAATGCACTTTAGGATAAAGAAAGTAAGGAGAAAAAAATAAATCTACAATATACTGAACAAAATTATTTATTTTTATTTGCTTGAAGAGTGGTTATCCAATTGCTTTTAAATTATTTTTTTAGCTTAGTGGAAGTCCTCTTTCCTAACATGCACAAGCCCTGTTTTAAACCAAGCATGGTATGGTACAAAAAAATTACTTTGATTTATTTAGAAAAAGACAAAAGTAAAAAGATTGATGAAAGGAAAAGGCTCTAAATCTCTGTGATACAAATAAAACCAGCAAAGAATATCAAATGAGAATGTAATTTGATCTTGCCATTATTACAGGTGTGCAACTTCTTTGAAGAGCTACAAAAGGTCAGTTCAAGATCTATAAAAATATGCTATTCATGGGCCACATACTTGTAATCTCAGCACTCAGAATAGAGACAAGAGGCCAAAAGCCTAAGACCAGCTCAATCTACATAGCAAGTTCCAGGCCAGCCAGAAAAAAAGGAAACACAAATGAGACCATCTAATCCCTGAAAAC